>NC_067398.1:523510343-523829509 GCF_016432865.1 Antechinus flavipes | reverse complement strand
GCTAGTCAACAGTTACTCTTGTATTTTCTGTAATTGTGCCTCAGTGTGGTCTTTTAAATTTTTTTCTCCTTTCCCTACTTGTGGTTGCTCTGCTATTGGTAATTACATGTAGTGCAACAGTGGCTTTGGATTACCTGAATTCATTCATTCACTCTCTACATGGGCTCAGCTTAACATCATTATGTCATATATATCACTCATGGGTCACATATGATGTCATATGTCATATGTGTCAAGGGAAAGACTTGGAGCAGGGAGATCATTTAGAAAGCTATTGAAATAGACTACATGAGAAGTGATAAGGACTTAAGTAGAGTGATGATAATGTAAATGGGAGAGAAGGGAACACATGCAAGAGAATTACAAGATTAGAAAACTGATTAGATATAATGGAGTTAAGGAGAAAAGTTGACAAGGGTATGAAAAATATGGTGGTGGCCTCAATAATAATAAGGAATTTTTGATTTGGGAAGGATTTGGAATAAAAAGAAATAAATTCTCCTTTGGACATGTTGAGTTTGAAATGCAGAACATCTAATTTTTGATGTCTAATAGGTACTGTAGCTTAGGAGACACATGAGACTTGAATCTGAAAGTCATCTGTATAGAGATAATAGTTGAATCAATGGAAATGAAACTATTTAGAGAAAAGAGAATCAGGCATGGAACAGAGCCTTGAGAAACATCCATGATTTCAATATGGATGAAAATCCAGAAAAAGACACTAAAAATGAGATTTCATACAAATAAAAGAATGTGATTCATAATGTCAAATGCAGAAGATAGATGGAGTTCAAGAAGGACATAGCTAAGATAATGCTATTAGATTTAGCAATTAAGAAATAATGTGAAGAGGAGTGTTGTTGGATTATATTAGAAACCATATTTTATACAAGCCATTCTGCAATTGATAAATGGTCAAAGATATGCTCAGACAATTTTCAGATGAAGAAATTAAAACCTAGCTGTGTGATCCAGGGCAAGCCATTAACTCCAATTGCCACAGGAAAAAAAAATTAAAACCAATTCTAGTGATATAAAAATGTTCTAAATAACTATTGATCAGAGAAATGCAAATTAAGATAACTCTGAGGTACAACTATATATACCTCTCAGATTGGCTAAGATGACAGAAAACATAATGATGAATATTGGAGGGGATTTAGGAAAACTGAGACACTAATACATTGTTGGTGGAGTTGTGAACTGATCCAACCATTCTGGAGAGCAATGTGGAACTATGCCAAAAGGACTATCAAACTGTGCATATCTTTTGACCCAGCAGTGCTACTACAGGGTTTGTATCCCAAGGAAATCATAAAGGAGGAAAAAAGGACCCACATGTGCAAAATGTTTGTAACACCTCTTTTTGTGGTGGCAAAGAACTGGAAAATGAGAAGATAGAGGAGAATGATTATAGAAGGATATGAGATAAGAAGGGAGAGAAAAGAAAGAGCCCTTGATAAATGAATTATTTATTATTTGCATTTTTGGTTAAGTATAAAGTGTATACAAAGTATAAAGAAGCAGTAAGGTGACACTGGTTCTGAAATCAAGAGTATCTGATTTAAAATATGGCCTCAGATATTTACTAGATATGTGACCCTGGGCACATTACTTAACCCTGTTTGTTTCAGTTACCTCATCTTTAAAATGAACTAGAGAAGGAAATGTCAAACCACTCGATTATCTTTACCAAGAAAACCCCAAATTGGGTTAAAGAGAGTCAGAAAAAAACTGAAACAATTCAACAACAACAATTAGGTAAAGTCCTTAACAGAGAAAGTTAGGGAAAGAATGACATGGGGAAAAAAAAAAAAGTTTAGGACACTTGCTGTGGTGTGTGAGGACGGGAATAAATCAGGAATGATAAAATTTCCTTGCAATGGTGAGGATAGACTAACCATGACATGATTTGCTATATCAAGTCAGCATAATTTGGTGATTTCTTCCAATTTTATTCAGTAGCACATATATAGTTTGATGTCAGTAGTAGAAGTGCCATGGTTTGGCAAAAAGTGATTGCAATAGGTCAATAGATGCCGAGATTCAAGAATAAATGCTAGTGTAGAGTTAAATTGTTTAGCAAAGGGTCAATATTCAGAAGGGAGGAGAATACATTTTGAGCAGAGCTGATGCCCTGGGACTCCTTTCTTGTTCTTCATTCTCGAATGTGGAAGGTGATGTCATGATTTTCAACTGAATTGGATTTAGATGAAGGAGGAAAATCACCCAACTTACTCTCTCCTCTGGGGACATATAGGGGTCCTATAGATAAAAATGAGCATAAAATTTGGGAGAAGTCAGGCAGAAAGAAAGACAGAAAAAACTATGAGCAGATAAAAAAAAATTCAGAATGAATATGGAAGTAGAGCACATGTGGATGTTGATAAGATCAAGTATATGATTGCTCCATGTGTAAGTGATGTGGAGTGAATGACCCTCATCATCTCTTGCCTAGATTATTTTGAAACAGCCATCTTATCAGTCTCCCTGACATTTTTTTCTCTCTACTCCAATACATCCTACACACAATGATATTCCTGAAGCACAATCTGACTTTATAACTTCCCTATACAAAATGCTTTCCTAGTTCCTTAACACATAAAGGAGAAAATATAAAAAATTTAGTTGGTATTTAAAGTTCTTCATAAACTGATTCTATTCTACTTTTTTAAATGTTTATTACACATTGCTTTCCTTCATAGATTGCATTTTAACCAAATTTATTTACATATTGTTCTTTGTATACATTTCATCTACTATCTTTGTGCCTTTGCCTAGTTTTCCTCTCAAACCTAAAATGTATTACTTCTTCACTTCAGATTTATAGAATTCTAGTTCCCTTCAAAGTACAGTATTAATGTCTCTCCAAACCCAAATTTCTTTGTATTTATTTTCAGATACTTTGTGTTTACTTATACATCCCCATGCTTTTCTCCCAATAAAAGATAAGCTTCTTAACAGGGAAGATTATTTCATTTTTGGTTTTTTATCTAGATTAAAAGTTCACGGCACATGGTAAATGCTTCCTAATGCTTATTGATTGATTAAAACCTGAAATCATACTTCAACAAATTTTTAAATATCCATTGCGATCAGAGCACTATACTGGATTCTGGGAAAAGTGCAATATTAGATAAAATTTGAACACTGTCATCATAAAGCTCATAGTTGAATAGAGGTATTATTATTTTAGTTTTTTCATTTTTCTTGAAACATCAAGAAAGTTTTAGAACTGTTACTGTCCTGCTACTAGTCTGTTATGTTTTATGTGTGTTTTATGAATGGTTGCAGAGGTGACTAAAATAACTGTTTTATATAGTTGAATGAAAATATTAGGATGTATCCTAATCTGTAGGTTCCCTGAAAGCATCCTTGATACAATTCCAATAGCAACATAGGATAACAACGATGATATGCACCTTCTTTTCTGATGTAATTTTGATCTTCTCTACTGGGACACAATATTTCAAAAGCTTTTTGTTCCACATAATTTGAAGATTATCAGCATTTGTTTGGGTAACATTGATTAAAAACTTAATTCTTAAGGTTTTTTTTTGGATCAATATTATATTCAGGAGATATTGGGAACAGTTAAGACTGTTACAATGATCTGATTCTATATTTTAAATTGAATTCTCTAGGACATTTTGAGGTCTATATTTATCATATATGGATTTGCTATCTGGAAGTACCTAAAAGGGCAACGAGGTATCATGGTGGATAGAGAGTGCCAGACCTGAAGTCAGGAAGACTTATTTTCCTGAGTTCAAATCTGGTCTCAGACACTTATTAGCTCTGTGACCCTGGGCAAGTTACTTAACCCTGTTTGCCTCTGTTTCTTCATCAGTAAAATTAACTAAAGAAAAAATGCCCATCATAAATCTTTGCATTTTCCTGACTAAATCTTCAGGGCTCAGTCATTTGTTTAACACTAATTTTTGTTGTTGTTGTTGTTGATTTATTGTTGGGTGAGTTCAATTCAATTTAATAAACATTTATTAAGCATCTGTTTGTGTGCCAGATATTGTGCTAAGCATTGGTGATATAAATAAGAAAAAGAGGCAATCAAGAAGTTTACGATCTAATGGAGGAAGACGACATACAAAAGGAAACTCATAAGTAGGTACTTTGGCCTGTGTTCTCCCAAGTGGAACTTGATGCATATTGAGTAGAAGCCAAGCAGTTCAGGTGATGCAAAATGGAGTCAGCAGAAAGATTGTGAGCCCTCCACAAAAGCTAGTTTAGGAGAAATTTAGTATTCTGCCTTGTACCCCAAATAGAATGGAGGAGCAACTAAGGGAAAATTGAGAATGTTTAGAGTATTAAAACTTGGATCACTTTTCTTGATGATGAGATTTTGAATGATCTGCTTATCTGTGAGGATCAGGAGAAGAGAAGAGGGTATATTGTTCGTTGGAGTCAAAGCTGAATAGAGCAGTTGATGGAAAATTATTCCAACATTACTATTTTTGACCTGTTTTTATCTTATAGTCTTAAAATATCTATCAATCTTCTATGTTATTAAGTAAGTCAAGTCAACAAGCATTTTTCTAAGTTCTGGGGAAACAAAGAAAGATAAGAAACAGTCCAGTGGGAGAGATAACCTACTAACAACTATGTACAAACAAGAGATATACAAAGTATGTGACATATAAACATAAGACATATAAAAATTTAAGAGGCATAGTTTCTGAGTGATTAATAATTTTGTTAACTATGCCAGCAGGTAATTAATAAAAAGTGTCAGTGACCCTTTCAAATAAAAAAGACTCCTTATAGAACCCACTCAATGTTTATAGACTCTTACAAAAGTGGGAGTCCCTGAGGATAATCAATTATGATTGGTGAACAATTAATGATAAGAATGAATATTATAATGAGAAGTAGGCTTATTTTAATGAAGATCTGGGGATATATATCTGATAACTGTCTCCCAAAACACCCCCAGTCTCAGGCATTCTAGACCATTACTTCTTAAACATTTTCTACTTGTGGCCCTTTTTTTTTTCTGAGAAATTTTTATGTGACCTTGGGTATATAAATATAAATAGGTATATAAATCTAACATTTGCTGATAATAAATTATAAAGACATTTATTTTAAAACAATTCTTTGGTATACATATAAGTTTTTGAAATATTTATTTAAAACCAAATACAAAATAAGAGAAAACAAAATAAAAAAAGAAATACAGAAAAAGAAAAGAAAAAAGAAAAAACAAAACATAGCATTGTCATGTGGCCAACAGAACACCAGGGAGGATTCACGATATGTAAAAATAAATTTTTCTTTAATGAAAACATATATAATGCAAGGAGAAATTATATTCATGACTGTCTATCTTTTCATTGTTTCCTTATAGACAGCAAATTTCTCTCTTGATTGAACCTTTAAGTTTGAATTTGTCTGAGGTCAGCGATTACTGGGACTAATTTTTTTTTTTTTTGTATCTAATAAATTCTAGTCCTGATTCTTGTAGTATTGGTGTATATCTCTTATTTCCTCTCCCTGCTTAACTCTTCTTCTTTAAGTTTGCTTCTTAACTTGCCTTACTATTACTTAACCTCTCCCCATGCATGAATCCCTTTCTTATCTTGTCCCCTGACCCCTTTTTTCCCTCTTTATTCCTTCCCAGTAATCTATACAACTTATCCCACACCATTAATTTAAATGCCCTTCTGTATCCCACCTTATCTTATGTCATCTTTCCCTCCTTTATCCCTTTCACATTAATCTACACACCTTGTCCCAACTACCGTGAACTCTATATATACACATACACACATACACAGACACACACACACACATAAATATATTTATTTAACCTATCTGAGTAGGTTTTCAGAACTACCAGCCCTTCTTTCCTGCCTCTAATGCCTGTGTCTCTTCTTCTTCTATTCCTCACTTGTATATTGCATTTTTACCTTTTCCTACACAGTTTTATTTTTTAAAGTCATATCATACTCAATTTTATCCCAATCTTTCTTTTGAACTACCCAGTTATGGATGTCAATCTTAAAACATGTGATATATATTTCCATGCAAAAGAACCACAACAATTTGTTCATGTTAAGTCCCTTGAAATTAATCTTTAATGTTGGCTCTTATATGTTAAATTTTCTGTTAAGTTTGGGTTTGGTTGAAACAAAGTCCTGAAAATCTGCAAATTCATTGAATAAATATCCATTTTTCATTCAATATTGAAGTTAATTTTGCTAAATATGATATTTTTGGCTACAGATCTAATTCTTTTGAGTGCAAATGTATATTATTCCAGAACCTGTAATCTTTTATCATAGTTGCAGATAAATCCTGTACATTTTTCACTGTGGCTCCAGCATATTGTTTTTGGTGGTGTTATTGTTACTTGTTTCTTGCAAAATTTTACTTTTGATTTGGGAATATATGTTACTATGTATTTTCTACATAGGATCTCTTTGAGATAGTGATTTTTCTACTCTCTTCTCATGTTATATTACTCCAGAACAATTTAAAAAATATATTTCTTGCATTGTTGTGTCAATGTTCTGTTTTTGGTCACAACTTTCAGGTAGTCCAATTATTCTTATATTTTCTCTTCTTGATCGCTTCTCCATATCCATACTGTTCATTCTTTATATTTTGCTTTGTTATTTCTTGGTCTCTTAGAGCTTCACTGGCTTCCCTTTGCTCAATTCTAATTTTTAAAGAATTTTCTTCTTTAAGAGTCTGTTTCTCTTTTTCTAGTTGGTTAACTTTTTTGATAATCTTCTTGTTTTGTTTTTGTTTTGAATGGTTCTTAATTTTTTTTTTTTTTTAGTTTTTCTTCAATTTCTTTTACTTGGGAAATCTTTTTTGAGTTGTTTTATAAATTCTTTCTGGGCAGGTAGTCATTTAATGCTACTTTTGGGAGTAGAAGAAGCCAATAACATGAATGTGCTTCTTTATTTTTACATAAAGAATTAAATCATGATGGAATATTTGGTACCTTTTACTGTTGCCAACTTTTTTGCAACTCCCTACACTCAGTTATGAAACCCTGTATGAAGTCATGACCCACAGAAGCTTTTACCTAAACCTGTCCTCCAAACCTGCCAGAGAAGAACACAATAGGTCAGAATTCACCTTTGATTAAAATTTTTGTACAGTTCTCTAGTTGGATGGGATTTTAATATGATGTTTTCAGCCATATTATCAAATACCTTCAACAAGGATGATCACAGCCTCAAAGTCAGCTACTACACTGGTAAATTCTTCAACCAGAAAAGGTTACATGGAAAGACTAAAGTGGAGGGAGACTTGGTACACGGTTTTTGTATTTGCAGATGATTGTGCACTTAATGCAGCGTCTAAAAATGAGATGCCACAAAGCATGCTTCTATTGTTTATGCTAATTGTGGCCCAACAATTAACACTATTGTTTCTACAGATATCCTGTGTCTTAATCCTAAATACCCACCCCCAAAATTCCTAGAAACTATATTATCTCCTCTCTTTTCTCTCCCTTTTGAGAAGCTGAAGAACTTTCTTTCCCTCCCTTCTTCCTTGTAGGATTTTCTTTCCCCTACAAACCTTTTTTTTAAGACAATAAATGCATTAAATTGATGATGAGATTTTTAATCCAGGTCTTTTTACGGCTTTTTGAGGGATTGTCATTTATTAACAGTAGCTATGATTTATTGGTATATAGAAATGGTATAAAGAATCATTTGGATGTATTTTTAGATGGCCAAAATATAGAGGACATTGCACAAATCATTTTACACCTGCTTAGGAGAAGCTTTCAAAGTAACTTTGAAAAAGTAATGGAAAGTAAAAGTGGCATAGAAAAAGAATAAATTAAAAGAGAGGTAATGTGATCAAGTAATTAGTTTAGCTATTCTATTGTTTCTTTCAAAGAATAATAAATGTATTTTAAAGTGTATTTATTTTTAGAGTTTATACGATTAATTTTTAAAAAGGCAACTCTGTGCATTGGGTGCCCATATTCATGGTTTTCATTTATTTTTTGACAAGGTTATAGATTTTGTTTCCTTAGCTCTTTTCTTTTTGAAGAAAAATGTCTCTCAAGCTGCTATTCAATTTGTTGCTAAATTTCTCCCTCTTTCTCCACTTTTCCTTTTAATGCACAGTAATACTATATTTCTTCCTCAAAGGTTAATGTGCATCTAATATCTATATGAGTTTGTTGTGCTAGTGAGTGAAGGATGTGTGCTAGATTAATTCAATCCTTTCTAAGGCATTATTGATTTGGTTGGCTTAGACATTAGATAAGGCAAGAAAAATAAATTATGATATCTTTGCCCTGTTGTATTGGGCAAGTTATCCTACTCACAAAGATGGCAAATGATACAAAACAGGTAATTTCCCTGGTGGAAGTTGTAATTCAGAGTATAGCAAGGAAGCACATTGGTCTTAAAGAAATAAGTCTGGATTTTGTTTAGTTTTTAATTAGACTAGCTTTCCTCTGGCCTAGTATTGACTTCGCTTAGCTATTGCCAATCTTTCTTGGAGAGCTTCAAAATAAGCCTAATGGAAAGGCGAGATGAAGAAAATTTTTACATTGCATTCTGTGATTCTTCCCTACATTTACTTTGTACTTGATTTTTAAATTATATCAAATGACTTGTGAATATGACATAGTAATTGGAAGATACTACTTTTCTAAATGACAAAGTCTAGACAGACAAGATGGTAGACACTTTAGTACAGTAGAAAAAACTGAGAATTTTTAGTCAGAAAATCTAAGTTCAGTTCCTGGTTTAGAACCTAATTAGCTATGTGAATATGGGAAAGTAATATTTTTAAGTTTCCTCAACTATAAAATGGACATCACTAAATTCTTAAGGAAAGATTTTGTAAACTTTCAAGTGTTACATAGCTATAATTTTAAGTTATTGTTGATATCTGAGCCAGGCTAAGGTACCAGGAAAAGCCTCCAGCATATTGGGTAGAACCATTATGGGGGAATTAGGAAAGAACATGAATAAGAATTACATGCTTCAGAAAGGAGGGGTTACACACCTTCTACTAGTGGAGAGAATACCCAATCAACATAATTGCTTTTTCATTATGAGCCAGAACTCTGAACTTGAAACCAGGATTCTTACAAGGTGCTAATTCAGTGGAATTGATGATACAATGGTTATCTAGTTTAGCATAGTGATTAATAGTTCTCTAAGTTCAGTATGATTGATTTAATCTTACAACAAATAATGGTTTCCTAGTGATATAATGATTGGTTTATACTCAGTGTGGAGCATATAAGCAGGGACTAAGAGCTAAAGAAGACAAGAGGACTGGAGGAAGGAGCTCAGGCTCTTGGAGCCAAGGAGAGAGAGATTTATTTCCATCTTCATCAGCCTTGTGGTGGCTGGCCTGTCCTCCTTTTCCACTGAAACCAAGCCCCCTCTGAAGGCCGGGAAGCTAGCTGAGCACCAGGTGAAGGAGACAATAAAGACTTTTGGACTTTAACACTTGGCTATTCTTGTGGTGATTACTGAACTAAAACGAAAGCTGCTCCAAGACCTCCAGAAAACCACTAGGAATACTACATTTTGGCACTAGAACATTACACTTTTCCAAACTTATAATAGATTTACTGAGTACCTTATTCATAAAATTATAGAATTTAAGAGCTGAGAAGGATCTCAGCTATTATTTACTATAATGTATATGTGAAAGCAATCCTGATTATAACATATCTAACAATTGGTCATCCAGCTTCAGCTTGAACACTTCTCAGATGCAGAGATGTATTTTTCCTTTTTAACTTTTACCTTTTACTTCCATTTTGATTCTCTGGAGCCAAACAGAGCAAATCTAATCTCTCTTCCCTATACCAGCCTTTTAAATGCTCAAAAAAACTCTTTGAGAGAGACCCTAAAGATAGAACAAGCTGGATTCACATCCTACTTCTGTATATCATGACTGGTCAACACTAAGCAGTTTTGCAAGATTTTAAGTTGCAGAAAAGGTGCTGACTTTGGAAGAGAAAGTTTTCTCACCTGAGAGTTCTTAATATCAGTTAAATCACGGGTTCAGCAACTATCCTTTAACAATCTATAGTACGTGCTCTTTAAAAAAAAATTCTGTGAGGTGGGTACTTAAAATGTGCTTATTTTTATTGATGAATGAGATAACTTATCCAAAATCACACCAACAGTGAATATAAGAGCTGAAACTTGAACCAAGACCTTCTTGATTTCAGGTTCAGTACTTTATCCTCTATGCCACACTGCTTCTAAGTAGTATATAGTTATTTTCTTACAAAGTGAAGAAGTAGGTAATTTTTTTTGAGGTATAGTATGTTGATATTTTGTGTTAGCATAAAAAATTAGCATCTTTTCCCCACTTAAACCTTGAAAGTCTATAGTACAAGTGGTTGATATTACTCAGACTTTACAGACTTTTCATTACTTTGTGATTCTGCACATGAATTCAACATAAGGAAAATTGTATATATAGTAAACTTTGCAAAAATATAAATAATAAAACATAGTTATATCATTAAATGCTGAAATGCTTTTAAAACAAAATCTAATACATATTTTTATTAATAACTCTACAAATTATAGGAATGAATGTATCTTTCCTTAATAAATTAAATAGTAATTACTATTTAATTTTAGTTTTAAATATTTAGTATTTGCTATTTTACTATTAGTATTAAATATTTAGTATTTACTATTCTCCACAAAGCAAACATATGTCACCCATCGCCATATAATTTCAAAATAGGTAGAATATTGAGATAGTAAAAGAGTACAATAATAAATTACATAGCAAAAAAAGCACAATACTGGTTAATGGATGATGTATTGACTTGTGAGTAACTTTAAATGAGAGAGAATTGTGCAAAGTTTGTCAGCTTCACTCTCTCAGGGTTATTGAAATTCAGTGGCAATATCAAAGTCAACATAACTGGAGATGGCCCGAGAAGTAGTAAATGACCTTGGCATCCTTGATTTCTGAACAAGCTCTAAGTATTTTATACTTCTGCCTTCAGCCACCTGAACAAATTGTTGTTGGTTGTTGGAACAAATTGTTCTTATCTGTCCATTCTTCTGGGGGAAGTCTTCACACACTTAGTGTAGATATTGCTTCAATTCATTCATAGTTTTGAGGCCTGTTGGTTACCCTTAACCTTGTTTAGCTTTATAGACAGCTTCTTGGAGCTATAGGTGAGAGTCCAGGAACATGTGGATACCAAAATTGAATGAGCATCTCTGAAAAGGGCTCTGCAAGCTCTCAAGTCAGAAGTTTTAGTCCTCTCTGACTAACTTATATATCCCATACAATGATAACATTAAAGCATTAAAATAACATTATGGAGATAAGTGGAAAAGACTTAATTCTGATCAATGCAATAAAAACCACAATTTCAAAAAAACACAGATGGAACATATTCTACCTCTTTTCAGTGGTGAATTTAAACTATATTTCATAGGGGGAGAGAAGGAATAATAAATACTTGGTAATGGAAAGATAAATTATAAAATAACAAATAGTAATTTGTCAGCTTACCTATATAAAGTATTTCTAAGTTGGTAGAAACTGTCATGGCTTTTGGCACTCTGGCAAGATCTTAAAAATCTAGGATTGCCTCAGTGATACATCATATTCAAAGCTTTTGAATACTCCTTTAGCTGAAGAATTTTATCTTTATTTTAAAAAGAATTAAAAATAAATGATATTCTTTAAATATTTGTATAGTTTTAGAATATTTCTTCCACTTGAGTTTCAAAGCAACTGCCAGCAACTGACATGGGATACAAGATGAGGCAGTGAGGAAAAACTAG
This sequence comes from Antechinus flavipes, assembly GCF_016432865.1. Taxonomy (NCBI): domain Eukaryota; kingdom Metazoa; phylum Chordata; class Mammalia; order Dasyuromorphia; family Dasyuridae; genus Antechinus; species Antechinus flavipes. The sequence continues at coordinate 523,817,723 of NC_067398.1, read as the reverse complement.
TAAAATAAAGAAAAAGTTTGGACTAGGTGAGTCAAAGTGCAACATTAGAATTGACTAGTTTATTTAAGTAAGTAAGGTTCTTATATCACAGAGAAAACTTGCTCTTTCACATGGGAAAAGCAATAATGCAAGAATAGCATATTATCTTAACATTTTATATCATTATTTTGACTGGTTCTTGTACTTTCCTAGTACTGTCAGTCACAATGTATGCTTCTGTTCTGAACTTTGGTTATTATTATTTGCTATGTAATTTGGGAGAGAGTCCAAGGACTTATGTCAGTGGAAACATCTTCCTTATATCTGAGCTGAGCTCAAGAATTCTCAGATATGTCCCTCTTACAAGCACATATTTCTTTATATAAAAATGTTATCATTTCTTGAATTTTAAATTTTGAATTGGGGTAAGGAAGCATGAATTAAACTATTAAAGGTTATATATGTTATATTGGAGGTACAAGTATAATACCATATTAAATAAGAAATCAAAATGTTTATATGCATTAAAGAATTTGAAAATTGATTTTTTCTATGCATCAACTATTACAACATATATGAAATTATAACATTTAATAATGCATCCATAAATTTCCAAAATTTTCTTATTTTTAGAGAACTATATTCCCACAAATGTGGGTCTTTTCTTAGAGTAAATTGCAATTCATTCATATTTTTTCATTTTTTTCTTGTATAGAAGATCCATGTGAGAAACCTTTCTTTAATTTGTTGACTACTCCAGTGGTACAATATAACACTAGGAATTATCATCTGTTTTTTCACATTCAAATAACATGATCAGGATATCTTTTTTTTTCAGTCACAGATATCTAACAACCAATAATGGATTTTAAATAAAATTTTAGAAGCATATTGGCTTTTTCAAGAGTTGTAAAATGATTCAGCTTTATCAACATACATATCTATGTAAATAATGTGTACAAATAAACAAATACAGATCCTGACTTCTGGATGTCAGTTTTGCTCTATTCTAGGTTTAAATATTAACTTTCCATTATTTACTGAAGTAAAGAAAAATCATAGGAAATAAACTCTAGCTCCACATGGATGACTGAAAGGAAATCTTTTCCCAAGCTTTTGGTGATATGATTTTTATCTGAACTGTGAACTTTACCTCATGCCAAACCAGAAGATGAAATTTCAAGCAATATTTAGAACTTTTGTATTTATTCAACAAATATTTGTTGAGTATCTCCAATGTGCAAAGCAATGTACTAGTCACCAAGGGGCAAGAGATGTGCAAATATGGATAAAATACCAACCTTTAAGGATCTTCTAGTCTGTATTAAGAGAAAATGATACAAATCACTTCGATACAAGGTAAAATGGAATAAGGAATAGAGATGAACAAAATTCTATGTAGATTGTAAAAAGAAAGAGCACTACTATTGAATCAATGTGTCAGAAACATCACCAGGGCTTATGATGAAGTTATGACTGCATGATTTAGCATTGAAGCTTTGGGCAAAATTCTGAAGATCAGCATTGTAGCAATCATTCTTTTTGTAGGATGTGATATACCACTTAATTTAATTAGTTTTTCTCACTTTTGTGCCTTTTCAGGAGTTGGTTTATTTGTGGCTAGAATAAGATCAGAGAATATATTAGGAGAATAAAGCTACATTGTTTGGATTTCTTCACAGAAATATATATCGATGTATCTGACCTACTGGAACCAATCTATATATGGGTGTGAGGGAGGGAAAGTTTCCCTGAGTACCTGGTTCTCAAGTCACAAGATATCAGTGACTAAGTATTGGTTGAACCTTTGATGACGGTTTTTCAGAGAAAGAGAGCTTTAGGTATTTCTGAAATGGCATGTATTTTGAGATTTTCTGTTTTGAGAATTCATGCAAGTAAAAAATAAAAATTTTGAAGCATTGTCAAAAATACATGATAGAGTATCCTTGAGAAAAGTTTAATAGTAGGGATTGTAACTCATTATAGTAATTTAAATTTTACCTAAAAGTGATAGGATGGATAGCTAACTGTTTCTGTGATTCTTCTATATAGGTTTTATTTGCATAATTTCCAATTTAACAAGGATTTATGTGAGGATTAGAATTATCCCATCTAAAATAAAAGAGACTGAGGCAGAACTTTGAATTAATGGCACTTTATTATGGGGTCCATGGGGTCTCTAATGAAATGGACCTCAAATCTTCTTCATAATCTAAGATGTCTCCTCCTTCTGAGGCCCTATTTTTATAGGACAAGATATTCAGATATTTAAGAATAGCTATACTATATACAGACTAATTCCATTGATTGATATATGATACATAAGCTAAAATAAGCAAAATGCTATTTCAGTAAGGTCATGAGTTGGGTATAGTAAAGAATATCTCCATACAAGATGGATAAATTCAGTTGGTGACCCAGGTGGTCATAAGATGGTCATCTGCTCCTCTTTGGACAAGAAATTGGTCCAGAGGAACAAAACTATACTGGGGAATTTTTCATGTAGTTGAGTCACTTCTGCCATGCTGGTCACCATGACAAGGAAAAACAAGCATAAATGGCCTCTAGTGAGTTTCCTGCAATCAAGCAAATGATCTTAGAATCTGAGGTTCACAACTTTGAGGCCTTATATATCAAACATTGATATGATTCTATCAAATTGATTAATACTAATTGGAATAGAATAGGAATCCAAATGTATTATTTAACATTCGTTAGTGTTTACTAAGTGCAAGACTAGGATGGTATGATTGGAAAGTCCTTGCCCTGGAGGACCTTATATTCTACTGGGAGCAGGGATGGGACAGTAAAGTATACATGTATAAAAAGAAGTAAAAAAAAGAAACTCAGCATTTCAAAGTAAGTAAGAAAAAAAAAAGGTAGAGGAGAGGGAGTGTAGGTGGAGAAGAAAAGATGGCCTAGAACAGAATCTTGGGATAACATTAGCAGATAGTGGCCATAATATGGATTATGAGTCAGGAGAATAAGGAGTACTAAAATAGGTAGAAGAGAGTGGTATAAAGAAAACCCAGAGAAGGGTATATTAAGGAGAAGGCAGTCTGCAATGTTAAATGCAGAAAATAGACCAGGAAGGATGAAGACTGAGAAAAGATAAGAATTGGCAATTGAGACATCATTGGTAATATAAGTGAGAGCATTTTCCCACAGGAGTAGTATGCTCCCAAGGAGGAAAGATGTCCTTCTGGAGAGGAAAGATGAATTCCCAGAGAAGGGACATATGCTCCAAAGTACCTTCTGAAATTGGGATACTTAAACCCTGATCTTGGTTACTACCTTAAGTTGAATGATTTATGTGTTAAGGTTTAAGAAACATAATGAATTTTTGAGGTATACAGGTTCACACAGGGTGAATAAAAGACAAACTGGTAGTTGGCAAGTTATGATTTTTGGACATACAGCTGTATTAATCTTAAAATATTACCATCAGTACTTTTCTATGGACTGATTTTATAGCAATGACTTCCCTGTATAGATTTTATGAACCACAGCTTCCTATAAAATGAGATTGTCATAGAAGTCTCAAGACCACTAGGTCTTATCTAACAATATGAAAGCTTTTTAAAGATATAATAAACTTGTATATGTCTTAAAGGCAGTTGAGATGAATCCAATTAAATGACATAGATGACTTGAGAGGGGGAAATGAACAAGGTAGTAGGGGACAGAATCAAGCAAACATGTAGAGGGTTTGATTGTGGTAAAAAGAATGATCTTTGATTTTTCAGACTTGGGTAATGAGAAGATAGTAGATTATATAAAGGAATTTGGAAATGTAGAGAATGTAAAAAGGGAGAGCTCATGTAAAATGACTTTAATTTTCTGAGGAGAGTAAGACACATGATCCTCTGCTGTATAACAGTGGGGTAAATTAAGTAAAGAAGTTATTCTTTAAGGAATAAAATAGAGAATCAATTAGGAAAAAATAATAGGACTGTTGGTCTAAGTGAAGCTTAGTTGAACTTGAATAGCATGTCTTTGTAATGTATTCAGTCAGTCTTGTAACTTCTAGCTTCATTAAGTAAGTTATGAGTATGAGTGAAGTAGCTAAATGATGGGAGTAATCCAGAGCTGGTATTAGGCAAGAGATGAATGATGACAAGACATTCAAGAGCTGAGGACAGTCTAGATTTGAAGTAACTAATCATTAGGTTGAGATTGAAGAGAGAAGTTAGAGTACAATTAATGGGCTGAGGAAGTACTTCAGGGTAGAGAAATTAGAGGGCTTATTGGGAGTGATAGGTTAAGGATGTTTAAAATGATAGAAGATTATGTTCAAGTAGCTAAATATCATAGTTCCTAATTAGAAAGTGGAATTCAGTGAGAAATTAAAATAACTTAAAATAAAAGGCTTCTTAAATTTTTTCTACTCATTACATTTGTTACACTGGATATATATATATAATGAATATACAACTCAAACATTCATTCAGTTATGAGACCCCATATGGGTCTTAAACAAGTTTTAAAATAATTTTTTATAATTTCATAAGCTTAGCTATAGACAATATAAAATATTTGGGAGTATACATTCTAAGATAAACCCAGGAATTATGTGAATGTTATTACAAAACACAATTCACAAAATAAATTTAGATAGAAACAACTGGAAAAATATCAATTGTTCATGAGAAGGCTGAGCTATTATAATAAAAACAACAATTCAACCTAAATTAAACTACTTAGTGCCATAGTGATAAAACTACCAAGAATTATTTTTAGAGCTAGAAAAATTAAAAAAAAATCTTCTAGAAGAACAAAAAATCAACAATATTAAGTGTAGAGGGCTGAAGATAATGGGGAAACTCTGAGTAAAGTATAAGACCCTTCAACCCAGAGACGACCTGCTGACAATGTCTGGTTTGGCTCCCCATCTCCCCTGGGGACTCTCATCCTTCCTGAGAAGTCAAGGGGGGGCGTGACCACTGTGTTCTACTTGAAACAAGGGATACTAATGAGAAGCATTTATAATTTTTATAGCAGGGTGCTTATAGTTAGCACTTGCTCAGTATGCTGTGGTGATGTAATGCTACATTTAATAGCATTATAATAATTATAATTATAATATAATAGTTATAATAACAAACAGTTAATTCTTAGATTTTGGAGAAAGGAAGAATTTATGACTAAACAAAAATGGGGCACATTATGAAATGCAAAATGGATAATTTTGATTGCATTAAATTTAAAAGATTTTGCACAAACAAAATCAGTGTAACAAAGATTAGAAGGAAAGCAAAAAGATGAAAGCAATTTTATAGCCAGTGTTTTGATTTCTAAAATATATAGACAACCAAGTTAAATTTATAAGAAAACAAATCATTCCATAATTGATAAATGGTCAAAGGATACTAATGGGAAGATTTCAAATAAATTAAAACCATTTTTAGTTATATGAAAAGTGCTATAAATCACTACTGATTAGAAAAATGCAAATTAAAACAACTATCAGATTGTATAAAATAACAGGATAATGATAAATGTTGGACAGGATGTGGAAAAACTGGGACCCTACATTGTTAGTAGAGTTATGAAATGATATTTCAATTCTGGAGAGCAATTTAGAACTATGCCCAAAGGGCTAAAGACTTGCATAACCTTTGATCCAGCAGCATCTCTATTAGATCTGTATCCAAAAGAGATCATAAAAAAAGGAAAAGTACCCACATGTACAAAAATATTTATAACAGCTCTTTTTTTGTGTGGTGGCAAAGAGTTGGAAATTGAGAGGATACCCATCAACTAGGGAATATTGGTGAATAAGTTGTGACATATGAATGCAGTGGAATACAATTGTTCTATAAGAAATGATGAGCAGGCAGATTTGAGAAAAGCCTGGACTTTATATGAACTGATGCTGAGTGAAGTGAATAGAACCAGGAGAACATTGTACACTGTAACAGCAACATTGTGTGATGATTAACAATGACAGACTTATTTTTTTTCTTAGCTATACAGTGACCTGTAGTCCAATAGACTTGTGGTGGAAAATTCCATTCACATCTAGAGAAAGAACTAGATAGACTGAATGTGTTTCAAAATGTATTATTTTCATCTTTTAAAAATTTGTTATTTTTTCTTTCTCATAGATTTTCCCCTTTTTTCCTAATTCTTTTACAAGATGAATACTGTGGAAATAAGTTTAACATAATTGTATGTATAATCTATATCAGATTGCTTGCTGTCTTGGGAAAAGGAGAGGGAAAGGGAGAAGAAAAATTTGTAACTCAAAATCTTACAAAAATGAATGTTGAAAATTATCTTTACATGTAATTGAGAAAAAAAATACTATTAGATAGAAAGAAAGAAAACAAAGACAAAAAGGAAAAAAAAACTGGAAAACTTGTGTTAGGTAAGAGAGAGAGATCTGGAATGAGTCCATCCCTATGTATGGCTGATGTGAAATGAAGGAGTAAGTCATGAAATTTGTGGAAATATTCATGATACCTTGTTACTCCTAAAAAGAGTTGAAATAGCAAGTCTCATTTAACATCCAAGTTATAGAAGGGAAAAGAAAATCATTAAATTTATAGTAGCACTAATGTCAAACATCCAAACAACCTTTGAATGGCTTTGGGACACATGAAAGGAAATCCCTTTCACTATAAAAGGAGCACAGCATTTGGAGTCAGAAGGCTTGTGTATAGATCAACATTTAATCTCTAGTAGTTTCCCTGTAACTTCCACTCCTGCTACTCTGCCCAATTCCACATTCTTTGGTTTTATTTTCCTCTCTCTCTCTCTCTCTCTCTCTTTCTCTCTCTCTTTCCCCCCACACCTCCCTCCTTCTTTCTTCCCTTCTTCCCTCACTCCTTCCCATGTCCCTCTCCACCTCCTTCTTTCCCCCTTTCTCTCTCCCCTGCCTTCTCTATCTTTCTCAGTTCAGGTAAGTATTAAATAACATTTTCTGCCCCCCTCCATCTATTTTTCTATTTTAATTTTTTAAATGTGTTTTCTATTTCTAAGAAGTATTGTTTTATTTCCAGTTTCCTTTATATTCCTTACTCTGTTTAAGAGCCTTGAGAATTTATTTCCAGGAGTACTCAAAGTAGAGGAGAATTGCATTGAGAAGAGGTGATATCATCGTCTATTATGATACTTTAAATTCTTTTTAAGGTTCTGTTGATGAGATTTTGCCAGCAAATTGGGAAGAGGAAGTTTTATACCCTATGTTATGGGGTTATGGGCCAGTATTGCAAGGTGTCTCAGTAGAATTAGTAGGTTTAGATATTTTTCAAATCAAGAGACAAACATTTTATAATGTTGCTAACAGCAGGCTAAATCCATGTAGGGTTTCTAGCAAAGAAAAAGTTTTAACAATTAACAAAGGAAAAGAAGATAGTTCTTATCTGAACTCTCCATTTCATTTACATTTCTATGTATAAAACATAAAGAATTTATTCTTGTTGAGTCTTTTGTAATTAGTCTTTGATATTTTCCTTATATTTCTCTTGAAACTTACATGTCAAATTTTCTATTAATTTCAGGTCTTTTTTTTTTTTTGCAACAAAATCCTGAAAATTTGGCAATATCTTAAATGCCCATTTTATTTTTCATTCAGATTATGTTTAACTTTGCTGGCTACAATATTTTTGGCCACAACTCCACTCCCTTTGCTCTTTGATATATAGTGTTCCAAGATCTGTGTTCTTTTAACATAGCCTCTGTTAGATCTTGCATGATCCTAATTGTGGATCTGCAATATTTGAATTATTTTTTTTCTTGTTGCTTATAAAATTTTCTCCTTGATCTGGGGCTTTTAGAATTTGGCAGTGGTGTTTCTGTAGGTTTTCCTTGTAAGATCTCTTTCAGATGGTGATCTATGGATTTTTTTTTTCTATTTCTACTTTCCCTTCTTGTCCTAATACTTCAGGACAATTATCTTTAATTATTTCTTCTATTATCACATCAAGGGTTTTTTTGTTTTTTTTTTTTTGATCATAGCTTTTTAGTAAGTCCAGTTATTATGTTTTTCTTCTTCTTGACCTGTTCTCCAAATTTGTTGTTTTTCTTATGAGATGTCTCACATTCTTTTCTATTGTTTTTTTCATTCTTTATATTTTGTTTTCTTATTTCTTGGTCTCATATCCTTACTGTCTTCCCCTTATCCAATTCTAGTTTTCAAAGAATCATTTTCTTCCATAAGATTCTTTTGACAAATCTTGTTTTACTTCAATTACTCTTATTTATTTTTTGTATAAGTAAATGGGAAAGTAAGTTTCCCTCAGTCTCTCTCATTTGAATTGTAAAGTCTTTTTTTGAATTCTTCCCTGAATTCTTTTTTGGGCAGGTTATCATTTAACATTACTCTTTGGGGTAGGAGAGGTTTTTTTTTTTTTTTTTTTTTTTTTTTAACTTCAGTATCTTCCTCTGAAGATAAAGCCCAATCTTCCCTATTCTCATGGTAACTTTTTGGGGTCTTTTTCTTTGCCTGCTTTTTTTTCTTGAGGCAATTGGGGTTAAGTGTCTTGCTTAGGGACACACAGCTAGGAAATATTAAGTGTCTGAGACCATATTTGAACTCAGGTCTTCCTGACTTCAGAGCTGGTGCTCTATCCACTACATCACCTAGATGTTCCCCTGCTCTTTTTTTTTTTTTTTTTAAATAAGAGTTTTTTAGTGTAATCACCTCTGTGCAATCTTCTCATGAACTTACACTATTTCTCAGCTCTTCATTATTATTTCCTTTTTCTCTTTATATTAAACTCATTGATCTGAATGTTTTATTCAAAATGATTTTAATCAACTGATCATAAGTACATATTTGAACAGCTTTCTGTACTGTGTTTTGAGATGTGTACAGAGGAAGCATAAAACATAAAATCTACCTTCAAAGAACTTATAAACTTATGGGAGTGCTAACACTGAGCAATATAGAACATAATTGATTGCTGAGTTGTATGATCCAGAGAGAATAACATTGCTATAAGAATTCAGAGTAGATAATTTATGTTGAAAAACTTCTTTTGCATCTTCTAAGAAGAATAAATCAGAAGTCAAATTCATTCCAAGAAGATACAGTGAAGAAAAGATCAATTAATTGTTACTGATGGAAATGTTTCTTACTTTATGAGTTTGCTTCTCATATTGAGTTAGAAACAAGCACAACAGATGTGCAATAAACATTTTTATTTGCATTATAAATCTGAGTATCAATAAGTAATATGAATCTTTTTTTTCTTCTCATATTCTTCTTTCTTTAATTATTCTGCCAACAAGAGAGGAGGCTGGTGGGAAGGGTTACAAAAGAGCCAGGCAATTATTTCAATACTGTATACTTTTGGAATAATGTGTGTCATGATTTTTGCTGTTTCACAAGCATCTCTTTTTATCATTGTTTTCCTTGTCTGTATAATGGGAATAATAATACTTTTTCTTCCATACTCATAATGGCCAATCTTCATAGGGTCATTGTGAATATTGAATGACATAACAGGAAATTATTTTTGAAAAGAATACTATGCTATAGAAATATAAAGTGGTAGAGTTGTTATTATTACAATATCTTATTTTGTACCATTATCTTATTAATTCCATTTGGAATTAATTTGGAAATAATTTGGAAGAGTCCTTATTTTTATGCCATTTCCCAAATTAATATGGTAAAATTTTTGGGTGAAACAAGATAAAGAGCAGGACCAGACATGATAAAGTTTGTCTACAATTTTTTTCATGATCAGTCAGAAAGTCAACTAACATTTATCAAGTGGTTATTAGGTTTTGGGCATTGTGCTAATAATCCTATCTTTCTTCTCCTTGATTCAGGGATCATAGAATCATAGGTATAGCCTAGAAAGAATTATAGAGGCCATGAAGTCCAATTCCATATCTTGCTGATGAAGAAACTGAGACACAGGGAAGTTTAAGTAACTTGCTTATAATTATACAACTAGTAAGGAAGTGCCTAAGGTAGATTTTGAAGCCAGGTTTTCCTTAATCCATGGCCAATGTCCTATTCACTATACCTATATATATATATATATTTGCTCAAAGGAGTATATATATATAATATATATATGAAGTTTATATATATATAAAATCAACCTACTAAGCTAATTTACACTTGTGAACTTTTTATTTTTGCCCTTTATAAATATTTAAATATATTGTAAAAGGCAATCTTTTTTTTTTTTTTTTTTTGAGGTAGAGGAGTCTAACTTACAAAGTTACAAAGTTGCCTAAGGGCCACAAATGATTAAATGACTTGGCCATTGTTATGCAATTTAATATGTTGTTATTTGTCCTTTGTTCTGGAAGAGGACCAAAATCTCAGGGAGGTGATGTCACAATATGCAAGTGAATTGGATTTAAGTGAGGGAGGACTGTGCAACTTCACTTCCTTCACTTTCCCCTCCAGAGACTTCTGGGTCCAATGGCAAGATATAGGTCAAGAAGATTGGAGATAGCTCTGAATAAAATGGGAGACCTTGACCTTTTTAAGCTAAGGTCTTCAACAAGTCTCAGTTTGACTGAAGCTGTACCCATTCAGTGATTAAGAAAAGATCCAGACATATAAATAAATAAATAAATGAACAAACAGACAAATAAATAACTAAACAGACAAACAAACAAATAAATCTGGGAGGAGAAGACTCTCACAATTTCTGGCTCTAGCAGAAATGATTGCTGTTTTCATTTAATCTGAGTCATTCAGGATCCAAACAATGGCCAAATGGGGCTTGATTTACGACCTTTTGGTAGCCAATGAGAATCAGATTGGTTTTGTTTTAAGGCCCGGTCCTTAAGAAAGAAATCTAACCAATAAACCCCAAGATATCTTGGGAGGGTTCGGAGGTATAAAAGAGAAAAAAAAATGCTTTTGAGAGCATCTGGATTTAAGGACATGATGCCCTATTTATATCAGAAGCAAGATCTAAACTGTCTTTCTGACTCCTTGGCCACCACTCTTTCCACCGGATCATACTTCCTCTCAAGAGAGCAAGAAGGAGGTTGAATACTAGACACAAAAGTAGGACATAGTTGTTGTTCTTAAATCATCAACTACAGTTTCTGCCAGGCAGACTCAAAAAGAAGAATCTATAGTAATAGGACCATTTTACATAAATGAGGGGTGTGTGGCTAGTGCCCTGAATCATTTTACTGAAGCAAAAGTAAGAAAATAAGTATATGATCTTTCTTAATAACCAGAAAGAATCAGAAACTCATCTGTCCAAGTAGTATAAGCTAACTACAAATGAGATAACTAAAAAGGTAGCTGCCTTCCTTGAATTTTTGTTATTTTTAAAAAAAGGGAGAAGAAAAAGAAAGTGAAGCTGTTTTAACCATGCTCTCTTTAGAAGGAAAAAAAAAAACTACCCAATACTGATAGTATCTTAGAAGCAGGAAACTGAATTGAACTCCATGTAAGCTTACAAGTGCTTCCAGAGATGCAGTGTCTTCCTTTCCTTTTTGTTATTCTTCAGGCACACAAAGGTAGGAAAACCTTTTCCATTTTTTTCTTTTTTTAATGTGTATTTTTCCAAACTTATAACAAAGAATCAGAATTTAGAATGATTCAAAAATCACATAAATGTTTATATTTTTCAGGTGTTGAAAGAACTTAGAAGCTATCTTGAAAACATCAGCAAAATTGTCTTTAGGTTTATAAAATGATTGTTAGAATATTTATTTGAATAACTCATTGATTATTCTGCTAGATCTTAGAAAGCTGTAGTATTTATATGAGATTTTATGTAGTATTTGTATGGGATTTTTAAAAAAAAATTTAATTGAATTACTGTTATGTTATACATTTCAGTTATGTCTGAAGAGGAATTTGTGGATGCAACTGTAAAGCTTGCCAAGAACATGATTTTCGAGTGTATGTATCCAGGATCGGGCTTTACAAGCCAGGCTGAATGGTTCAAGATGACAGTAACAGGGAAAGATTCCATGGCCATTTTCAGTCCTAACCATGGTGGGCTCATTAGGGCAGACTATATCAGTAGGATTCGCTTTTTGAACTCTAGTGTGACTGCAAATGATGTTTCCCTTTTCTTCCACAATGCTTCAAAAGCTGACCTTGGCCTTTATCTCTGCACACTCCACCTTTTCCCTCATGGACCTTGGAAAAAGGTGATAAAGGTTGTCCAATCAGGTAAGAGCAAACTTCCTTGACACTGACTGTCATTCCCCTTGTCATTAGAAACTTTTAGATGTAAGTAAAAATACTAAGTAGTCATAGTAATCAGTATCCAGGATTTGTAATCCAGGATCAGAATTTTTAGTGGGAATAACAATTCAAATCAATTTGATTGTTCTTATAATATGATGAATATGTATTGGAAATATTATTTTACTTGTTTGAATGTGAGGTAAATGTAGGTGCAAAAGTTATATATTGTTCTAAGGTTTTCTATTGGCAAAACATATCTTAAATAAAATTGGGAAGTAGGTTGTTTGTTTTTTACCTTTGCTTTCAATATTATTGTCTCTGTTCTTTAAACCTCATCTCCATAGGCACCTAATACATTCATATTACTAACAGATGACCAGAACTCTCTTATTGCATCCAACATAACCTCAATCGATGCTTTCACTTTGACCCTGGGATCTTTCTCCAACGTCCTCAAGGTACCATTCATTAGGGAGTCAGTCACTCTCAACTTGCTATCATTTTGGAAATGAATTTAATAGGTCTCTGGTCTTGGGGACTGGAAGATAAGGATTTGAACTAATAAATAAAGCATTTATTAAGTATTTCCAGTACACAAAGCACTGAATGAACCATTGGGTTAAGAATAGAAGATCATTTGGGTCCTCTTAGAGTTATTAATCATGTATCCCAGTTTCATCCTCTGCAAAGTAAAGATAATTGTACCTATGATCATAGTGGTGATATGAGGATCACATGAGATAATATATTAAATTCACTTGCAAATCTTAAAGTTCTATATAAATATTAGTTATTATTACTATTATAAGTATGAATTAATTTAATAGTTGATCATGGCTTTGCTTTACTTCTTCCAGGAAAATTTAAATGTTAATCCAAAGGAAAGTACTTCCAATGACATAATTTTAAAATCAAAAGAGACAGAACAGTAAAAGTGATTTTTCTTTAGTGAAAGAAGATTCTTCTGAGTTAAACTACACTAGTTTATCCAAGCCAGCCCTGTCCACATGATTTCTGTCTATTTCCCATTGCCCTATTTTTAAGGGAGTAACAGCTTGAAACTGTCACTGACATTGCCAATAGAAAACATCAAAAGGTGGGGAATTAGGAAAGGACTCCAAGTCCTGTTGTTATTCACTTGTACCTAAGCACAACACTCCTCAGTTCCCCTTTTCTTCAAATGGCATTCACTTGGTGTCAGTTGTCAAGATCTCTTTGCTCAACTATTCATTCAGTAAAGAATCCATTTTACCACTTTAGTCCTTGTTGGCTTCTGTTTTCACTCATCTGTGAAGTACTATTTGTAAGCTTATAGAGTACAGTTGGCTCTTAATTATCCATGATAATGGAAGATAGCTTTGGCAGGCATAAGAAATATCAATATGTTGCCCACCAGATGTCCACAATTGGCTGACAACAAAGCTGAGTTTCACCTTCCTTCTCTGAGTGTCAGGTCATTGTAGCTTTTGTCTCAAGTGAAATTTTCTGCATCTTGCTAGAAGTCAGCCAATTTTGTTTGGCCTCATCCCAGGCAGGTAGGCTGCTGGGAATAGAGAAAAGGAGATGGATTTGCAAATAACTAAATTGAAGTGGCAACCTTAAGGTAGGATTATTGAACCTTTGTGAGTAACAAACTATAACCATGCTTTCCTATTTTCTTTAATAGGAACAGAGAGTATAGAAGTGAAAGGGAACTTAAAAGCTAACTCATCCAAATTCTCCTATTTTGCGGATGAAGAAACTGAAGTCTAGGGAATTTAAGGGACTAGCCCAAAGACATAGATATTATATAGCCCCGGCAGGATTTGAACTGAGGATTTCTAATTCCAGATTAAATATTCTTTCTGCTGCTGTATTATTGCTGGGTGGCAGAAGTAAGGGAATTGGCTTTGTAGTTAGTATGGAAGGGTGTTTTTTAATTTGTGACAATGTTACATTTGCATTTCCCCCTCCCCCTTTCTCTTTCTGTCTTTGTTTCTGTTGCTATTTCTGTCTCTTTCTGTCTGTCTTCTATGTTTTGGAAGGCCAGATTAGAGAAAATATATTGGTCCTTGATTTTCAAAATTCTAGCTGTATTTTTGGTAATGATGCCAAAGTCTAAGTAATCACACTGCCAAAAAAAAAGAAGTTTATGGAATATGATCAGTCTTCACAAATAATGAATTCTGCTTCACAAATAACTATTCTATAATGAAGACCAGGGAATTATTTTTTATTCATATCACATAATATATGGGACAGGACAGTATGAAAAATTGTGTGTCTGTGGCCCATGAGAAGATTTAAATAATAGGTCTGGGAAAAGGGAGAAATTTCCTCCTGGGGAGGAAATTCCCCATATGGAGCTATAACTCTAAATATTATAATTTAGTCCAAGTCCTGGTAAAATTTTTCTGAAATTTGTTCTTGGGAGGAGCTAAAAAAATTTAACCTAATAAGCTAACATTTTCATTTGGGTCCTAATGGGGATAGATTGGAGTGAGAACTTTGGGATATAATCTCTCTTCTCCCTTTCCTGAATGATTATTATTAGAAAGAAGGAGATCCTCTCTTTCAGGTAGATTAGGAGGTTTATGTTAACAATACTTTCTTGAAATAAGTCAGCTTGAGTTCCTTTGAAAAGACATATAAATAATAGGAATATTCCAAGAAAGTTGTGTATATTTGTCTAGTTGTGGTGGCATAAAGACATCAAATACAGTTATGCTGAAGTCACTGGCCCCCAAATATTTGTGAAATATAGATGAGATTCAATCATTTTCACTTTTCCTTTTTTTCTTCCTCTATTTCCTCCACTTTAAAAAAATCAAGTAAACTAAATCTTTTACCATCCTTTCAGTTCCTTTTCAGTATTCATACTCAGACTATTAAATTTGTAGGTTTTATTGTAGAGAATTGCTACCATTTTCTAAGGTCCATTCTAAAGTTCTGTGATTTTATGGTGATGTTCAAAATATATATATTTCAACTAGATGTTATTCTACGTGAAGAAAGCAAAGTGATTTGACTATTCTGTTAACTTTTCCATTTTGTTTTGATAGCTTATGTTTAAAAAAGATCTTTAGTATTTAAAAATTCTTTGTAAGAAACCAATCAAGAAACAGTTATTAAAGCCTCAGATGAACAAAAAAATATCAGTTTAGCTGACCTGTATATACAAAGGATGCATGTTGAATTAACTGAACCATCCAGTCTTTCTTTAATCCACCAATATACTGAGCTCCTAGTATCTTGAAAAATTTTATACATGTTATAGGGGATATAGAGAAGAGTGCAATTCAATGATTGCTTGCTATAGGAGATTATGACTTGCCAGGAGAGACACAAATAAGTACAGAACTCTCTTAAGACTGAGATGATAAGAAGAGGCTTTATGAAAGACTACTTCAAATTGAACTTGAAAGAATAGATTTTGTTAAGAGAAGATAGGAATGGAAAAGGGTGTTTAAAATAGGGGAAATTAAAAGAGCAAATGCAAAGAGAAAAGGACTACTTGTATTTAGGAATAGTGAATACACCAGTTTGATTGAAGTAAAGGATTCTTATAGAGAAGTAGAGGTTAAAAGGAGGGTTAGAGCAACTTGTTAAAAGACTCAAATGCCAAACTAATGAATTTTGGCTTTTTCTGATAGGTATTGAATAGGTGAGTGACATGATGAAAGGTGTTTTTTATTTTCTTATTTAATTTTTATATTGTTTTTTTCTGGTTATACATGTATATTATTTTTTAAATATACATTTCTTTATGAATCATGTTGGGAGAGTAAAATTAGAACAAAAGGGAGAGAAAAAAACAGAAAAAATAAGTTAACATAGAATGTGTTGATTTACATTCAATTTTCATAGTTTTCTTTCTGGATGAAGATAGTGTTTTCTATGAAAAGTTTATTGGGATTGCCTTGGATCACTGAACCAAGTCTGTTATAGTTGATCATTGGACAATCTTGCTGTTATTGTGCACAATGTATTCCTGATTCTACTTGTTTTGCTCAGCATCGGTTCATGTAAATCTTCCAGGCCTTTCTAAAATCAACTTGTTCAGCATTTTTATAGAAGAAAAGTGTTTTTTAGAAGGATTATCCAGGTGATGGTGTGTTGCATAAACTCAAGTGAAGCAATATTACAGCAATGTAGCATAATTGAAAGTTAGAAGATCTGGCTTCATATCTTAGATTGATCACTATGAGACTGTGGATAAGTTCCATAAACGCTCTGAGCTTTATTTGCCTTTTATAAAATGAAAATAATTACATTTATATTTCATCCTTTGCAGGGTTTAGAGGAAAACACTTTGTTAAAAATAAATCACCATTCAAATATAATTAGTATCATAGTTCTACAGCTGAAAGGCATTTCAGAGGTCACTTAATACAGCCCCCTCATTTTATAGATAAGAAAACTGAAGTCCTTAGAGGTAGAAATTAAAAATTCCTCTGGGGAAGGGACTTGTCTTTTGTCCCCCCCCCCCCTTTTTTTTTTGTTGAGGCAATTGGGTTTAAGTGACTTGCCAAGGGTCACACAGTGTTAAGTGTGTGAGGCCAGATTTGAACTCAGGTCCTCCTGACTTCAGGGCTGATGCTCTATCCACTGTTTTGCCTCTTTTTAAATCCCCAGCATCCCACACAATGCCTAGCATATAGTAAACACTTAAATGCTTATTTATAGATTGACTGAAGTGACTCAACTAGTTCTTCTCAAGTTATACATAATAGAACCTGGATTCAAATTTAGATTCCATTATTGCAAGTTCAGTACCCTTTCTACTGTTACCATGTTTCCTTAAGTATTATTAACATTACTAATGTTATTTTCATCATCGTTGAAAAGACAGTTAGGAGGTTATTATAGTATTCCAGTAAAGAAAGCTTATAGATAAAACTTAGGATGTGACATCAGAAATTTAAGGGAAAGGGAATTCAAGACATACAAAGAGAAGTTTGATAACTGACTGATTTGGGAGAATCAGAGAGAGAAAAAGTTTGAAAAATGAACAAACTTTAAAATTTGAGTGACTAGAAAACTGGTCATAACAGAAATAATAAGTAGGATAATTAGTTTGATTTGAGCCATGATGATTTTCAAATATGGGTACAACATTTTGCTAGATAAACCCAACCAGGAAAAGTGAGAGCAAGTTGGGAGAGACATCTGGAAATAGAGATGTAGATCTGAAAGTCACCTGTATAAGTAACAGTAGCAGCTTTGGGAAAGTATAAAACTCTGAGAGAGATTGTATATATAAACCGAAAAGCAACAAAGTAGCAATACTTTAGAAATGCTCACATTTAGCTCTTGGAGAATGAATAGAACCCAATGAATTTAATTGAGTTTTGCCCTTTGCTTTGTTCCGTTCAGTGACTTAGATATCACTGACTTAGATAAAGACAATTAATTATGTGATCATTAAATTTGGATGATCTAAATGTAGGAAAAATAGTTAATTTGTTAGGTGACAGGATCAGATTCCAAAAGGAGTCCAATAAGCTGAAATGATTAGCCAAACCTAATATGATGAAGGTCAGGTAGGTAGCATAAGTGGATAGAGTGTTGAGACTGGAATCAGAAAGACTCATTTTCCTGAGTTAAAAATGGACTCAGACACTTTCTAGCTGTGTGACTCTGGGTATCACTTAACCCTATTTGCTTCAGTTCATCTGCAAAATGAGCTGGTGAAGGAAACGGAAAACTGCTCCAGTAGCTTATCCAGAAAACTCCAAATGAGGTCATGAAGTGTCAGACATGATTGAAAAATTACCTAAGAATAACAATAGCTATGTTAATAACAGATATATGATGAAAATGAATAGATATGTATAATATCTTGAACAAATACAACATCATAGAGAAACAATGAAATTTCAGTTCATGTGACAAAAGATCAGGAAATTTTAGTGTACTGCAAATGGAACATGAGTGAATAGTGAGACTTCTGATTTTACTCAGATATTTGAAAATGATCTTTGATGTCATCAACATAAGGAACATGTTCTGTTATGACTGGTTGAAGTAACTTAAAACACATTTGCCTGGAGAAGACCTATCGAGACAATGACTTGCTATGTCATGCATTAGAAATCTTAGGCTTATTGTTCTGGATTCCAGGAGCAGAGCTAGTACCATTGTGTAGATGTTACAGAGAAATAGATTTTGGTTCAAAATAAGGAAAATGTGCTAATACTATCATTTATGAAATGGAAAGTATCTATTGCTAAGTATCGTTTCCCTTAATTGGAGGCCTTCCTCTAAGTCTATGTATCGTAGAGAGGATTTGTGTTTTTAAAAATCATAACCTAGATGATCTATGGCTTTCTTTCTAGTTTTAAGATTCTTTCATTATCTGAAGTAGAACATAGAGAAAGAAATGACAAAGAGCCAAGGAAGGAATTTCAAGGCTGTATTAAGTTAACAATGCAGACATATCAAATAGGATTAGGATTGAAACCAGGAATTGAATTTGAACACTGTGAAGTGATTGGTAATCTTTAGGAAACCATGTTGAACAAAATATTGGGGGCAGAAGCAGAAAGAATGAACAGACTATGCTATGAGGAAATGCATACTATGAGGATAAACCAAAAGTAAGAAGTTTGGTTTTAAAGGAAGTAGAAAAAAAGGCATTCTTTCTTTCTTTCTTTCTTTCTTTCTTTCTTTCTTTCTTTCTTTCTTTCTTTCTTTCTTTCTTCTTTTTTCTTTCTTTCTTTCTTTCTTTCTTTCTTTCTTTCTTTCTTTCTTTCTTTTTTTATAGCTTTTTTTTATTTACAAGTTATATGCATGTGTAATTTTACAGCATTGTAAATTGCCAAACCTTTTGTTCCATTTTTCCCCTCCTTCCCCCTCCATCCCCTCCCCTAGATGGTAGGATGACCAGTACATGTTAAATATATTAAAGTATACATTAATACAAAATAAGTTTACATGTCCAAACCATTATTTTGCTGTACAAAAAGAATCAGACTCTGAAATATTGTACAATTAGCTTGTGAAGGAAATAAAAAAAAATATGCAGGCAGGTAAAAATATAGGGATTGGGAATTCAATGTAATGGTTCTTAGTCATCTCCCAGAGTTCTTTCTCTGGGGTATCTGGTTCAGTTCCTTACTGTTCCTTTGGAACTGATTTGGTTCATCTCATCGCTTAAGATGGCCAGGTCCATCAGAATTGATCATCATATAGTATTGTTATTGAAGTATATAATGATCTTCTGGTCCTGCTCATTTCACTCAGCATGAGTTCATGTAAGTCTCTCCAGGCCTTTCTCAAATCATCCTTTTGGTCATTTCTTACCAAACAATAAAATTCCATAAGATTCATATACCACAATTTATTCAGACATTCTCCAATTGATGGGCATCTACTCAGTTTCCACTTTCTGGCCACTACAAAGAGAGCTGCCACAAACATTCTTGCACATACAGGTCCCTAAAAAAGGTATTATTTCAAAGAAAGCAGAAAAGTTTCTTTTAAAAGAAAGAAAACTATACATATTGAGAATCGTAAGAGAAGGGAATATTTTAGAGAGAGAAGGCTGATAAGTAAGAGGGAGCAACTGAAGCAACAAATTCCTAGTGGAATCTGAAGATGATAGGTGGAACATATGAATAGAAAGCCTAATTTTTCAAAGGAAGGAAGAGTAGCATATTTTATGATATGGGGGGGAAGAGGATATATGAAGAGAAAAAAAAAAGATTGTGGTATAGATGCTAGAAATGGTCTTGCCTGGATTGTGATCATATTTTATAATCCCTGCCTTTATTATTTTCTTTCCTTTTTTTTAGATCTTATAATTTTCTTAGTATAAGAATCTTCTATTGAAAAATTATCTTTTATAAATTTGAATCAGAAAAAAATGACAAATGATAGTGTCCAAATGAAGGCTTTCATAATTTCATCTCCGATGTTTTTTATAAAATTCAGTGTATAGGGTCTCCATTGATTATTCAACTAAACTAAGTGTTTTAAGGAATATGTCTTCAATATTATGATATTTGATAGAAGTGTGCGCGGGAGTATAGATCTGGTTGAGACAAATGATTTTCACTTTGCTAAAGGAAAACCAGTGTTTGAGTAGTTATTCTTTGGGAGTTCAACTTTTTTTTAAATGGAAGGTATTTAAAATTCTAACAATATGAATATAAAAAAAGCAAATTGTGCAAGAATCACAATGAATCTTTTCCAATGAATTTTTCTAACAAGTTTTTCTTTTTTCTCTATGAAAGATATATATCCCATCTGATGTTTTTACAAACCCAGCAGAGGATCAGAACATCTGATTGTCCTTTCTGTTAAATTTTTCACATTACTTTTGGGGAAGTCTATAATTTATTGTTCAGTTGTTTCAGTTGTGCCTGATTCTTTGTAACCCATTTAGGGTTTTCTTAGAAAAGAAACTGTGGTTACCATTTACTTCTCAGCTCATTTTAAAATGAGGAACTGAGGCAAATGGATTAAGAGATTTTCCCAGGGTCATACAACTAGCAAGTGATTAAAGTCATATATGAACTCAGATCCTTCTGATTCCAGGTTCAGCACTCTATCTACTGCATCACCTTGCTGCCATATATCTATAATATATAGCAGTCCATATTTGACTTTTCTTGAAAATGTGCCCTCAAAGTTTGAACTTAGGAGATCAAAGAGTACAACTATTTCATAGAAGTTTCTCATCTTTCAAGTAGCTACAAAATTTATCTGCTTGATCATCAGGAGTTTGTGAAGAGAAAAATCATTAAATAGGCATTGCTTGATGGATTTAAAGCAGAAAAAGAGAGTAAATTGAGTTTTACTTTATTTCATTTTTCTGTTTTTATTTATTTATTTTCCCAGTTATATGGACTTTTTTTTTTCATATTTTTGCCTATTTCCTTATGGATCATGGTGGGAGAGAAAAATCAGAACAAAAGGGAAAAACCACAAAAGAAGAAAAAAAATAGGAAAAAGGAAAAAATAATTGAACATAGCATGTATTAATTTATATTCAGTCTCCATATTTCTCTCTCTAAATGTGATTGGTTTTTTCATCTAAAGATCATTGGGATTGCCTTGGATTACTGAATCACTGAGAAAAACCAAGTCTGTCTTAGTTGATCATTCCACAATCTTGTTGCTATGTACAATGTTGCTGCTTGTTTTGTTCAGCATCAGTTCACGTAAATCATTCCAAACTTTTCTAAAATAATTTTGTTCATAATTTTCTATAGAACAATAATATTCCATTATTTTCATATACCATAAGCTAAATTATGGTATATGAGTTCCCCAATTGATGGGCATCTACTCATTTTTCAATTCTTTGTCAACACAAAAAGAGCTGCTATAAAAAATTTTTTCATGTGGGTTCTTTTCCCTCTTTTATGATTTCCAACAGTAGTGGCACTGTTGGGACAAAGGATATACACAGTATTATACCCTTTGAATATAGTTCCAAATTGCTCTCCAGAGTAGTTAACTCCATCGACAATGTGTTATTTTCCCAATTTTCCCACACCTCTTCTAACATTTCTCATTATCTTTTCTTGTCATCTTAGCCAATCTGAGAGGTGTGAGGTGTTACCTCAAAGTTGTTTTAATTTTCATTTCTCTAATCAATAGTGATTTAGAGCATTTTTTCATATGCTTATGGACAGCTTTAATTTCTTCACCTGAAAATTGTTCATACTGAATAGCATTTTTCAACATAAATACTTTGGAATTATATTGGGTCATTGTATTGACCATAGTAGCTAAATATATCACAGTTGATCATAATTCTCAGGTTTTTCTGAAGTGATCCTGGTCTTTATTTCTTGTAGCACAATAATATTCCATTACTGTCATATACTCAACTCAATTCAATCATTCCCTCAATTTCTGTTCTGTGCTACCATAAAAGAATTCTTATAAATATTTTTTGTATATATAGGTTTTTTTTCTTTTTTCTTTGATCTTTTGGGATACAGACCTATTAGATAAAAACTAATATGGCTGGGTCAAAGAGTATATTTTATAGATCTTTAGGCATAGTTCCAAATTGCTCTCTATAACAGTTGGACAAATTCATAAATCCACCAATAGTGCATTAATCTCTCAATTAAAAAAACTATTAATAGCATTTTATTTTTCCAAATACATGCAGAAATACTTTCCAACATTCACCTTTGTAAAACCTTGTGTTCTAAATTTTTCTCTCTCCCTGCCTCTTTCCCCTCTTCCCTAGACAATTCAATATAGGTTAAAGATATGCAATTCTTCTAAATATATATCCATATTTGTCCAAAATCAGATTAAAAAGAAAAAAAAAACAAGCAAAGAACAACAAAAAAGGTGAAAATATTCTGT
This sequence comes from Antechinus flavipes, assembly GCF_016432865.1. Lineage (NCBI taxonomy): Eukaryota > Metazoa > Chordata > Mammalia > Dasyuromorphia > Dasyuridae > Antechinus > Antechinus flavipes. The sequence continues at coordinate 523,795,297 of NC_067398.1, read as the reverse complement.
TTTGATATATGTTCAGTCTCCATAATTCTTTCTGTGGATGTAGGTGGCTCTTTCCATCACAAGTGTTTTGGAATTGCTTTGAATCACTGCATTTTTGAAAAGATTAAAGTCCACTACAGTTGATCATCACATAATCTTCTTGTTGCTATGTACAAAGTTCTGTTCACATTACTTAACATCAGTTTATGTAAATCTTTCCAGGCTTTTCTGAAATCAGAGTGCTCATAATTTCTTATGGAGCATTCCATTACATTCATATACCATAACTTATTCAACCATTCTCTAACTGATGGGCATCCACTCAATTTCCAGTGTCTTGACACTTCAAAAAGGGCTGATACAAACATTTTTACACATATGGGTCTTTTCCCCTCTTTTATGATCTCTTTGAGATACAGAAGTAGTAGAGACATTGCTGGATCAAAGAGTATGTAGAATTTTATAACCCTTTGGGCAGAGTTCCAAATTGTTCTCCAGAATGTTTGAATAAGTTAACACTTTTACCAAAAGTGCTTTAGTGTCCCAGTTTTCCCACATCCCTTCCAACATTTATCAATATCTTTTCCTGTAGTCTTAGCCAATCTGAGAGTTGTGAAGTGGTACCTCAAAATTGTCTTAATTTTCATTGCTTTAATAAACAGTGCTTTAGAGCATTTTTCATATGACTGGGATTGACTTTAATTTCTTCATCTAAAAATTGTTTATATCCTTTGATCAATACTCAATTGGTGGTTTGTATTCTTACAAATTTGCATTAATTCTCTCTATATTTTAGTAATGATGCTTTTATCAAAAACAATGGCTGTAAAAATTTTCACCTAGCTTTCTGCTTCCCTTCTAATATTGGCTGCAATTTTTGGGGGGCAAACTCTTTTTAATTTAATGTAATCATAAGTATCCATTTTGTATTTTATAGTGTTCTCTACATTTTCTTTGGCCTTAAATTCCTTCCTTCTTCACAGATCTGAAAGGTAGACTATTCCTTGTTCTCCTAATTTGTTTTTAGTATCACCCTTTATATCTAAATCAGGAACCCATTTTGACCTTATCTTGGTATAAGGTCTTAGGTATTGGTCAATGCTTAGTTTGTACCATATTATTTTCTAGTTTTCCCAGCAATTTTTGTCAAATTGTGTATTTTTATTCCAGAAGTTGGAGTCTTTGATTTATCAAACACTAGATTTACTATAGTCATTGATTACTGTATCTTGTGAACCTAACCTGTTCCACTGATTTCTTACTCTATTTCTTAGCTAATAGCAAATGGTTTTGATGATTGCTACTTTATAATACAGTTTTAGATCTGTTATTGATAGGTCTTCCTTTGCATTTTTTTCATTAATTCCCTTGAAATTCTTTTATTCTTCCACATGAATTTTGTTATTAATTTTTCTATCTTTATAAAGTAATTTCTTGGCATCTATCATTATTTCTACACCCCCTCCAACATCTGTCATTTTCTTTTTCAATCATATTTTCCAATGTGATAGGTATTAGGTGATATGTCAGAATTGTTTTAATTTCTGTTTCTAACCAATAGTGTTTAGAATATTTTTTCACATTATTATAAATACATTTGATTCTTCTAAAATTACTTGTGATTTTTATAAATTAGACACTGACTTATTTTTATAAATTTCACAGTTTTGCATATATCTAAGAATTGAAGCCTTTATGAAAGAATCTTAATATAAAAATAATTTCCCAATTTCTTGCTTTTCTTCTAATTTCAATTGTGCATATGTATGTGAAACCTTTTAACTTAATATAATCAAAATGTCCATTATACTTCCTATGGATCTCTTTATCTTTTGGTTGGTTATAAATTCTTCCCTTATTCATAAATCTGATAAATAAGTTTCCATGCTTCCTTAATTTGCTTGGATATCACCCGTTATGTCTAACACATATACCCATTTTGACCTTATCTTGGTATATAGTATGAACTATTGGTCTATCCCTAGTTTCTATCAAACAAACTGCTTTCTGGTTTTCCTAGCAATTTTTATCAAATATTAAATCATTCCCCCAAAAGCTTGGATCTTTAAGTTTATTGAACATTAAAGTACTATTATAATTTTCTAGTATATAAATGTACTAATCTATTCCATTGATCCACCATTTTATTTCATATCCAGTACCAGATGATTTTTAAGATTACCATTTGCAAAATAATTTGAAATCGGATACTGCCAGACTACCTTTCTTCACATTTTTTTCATTTATTTCCTTGATATTCTTGATCTTTTATTCTTTTAGATGAATTTCATTATTTTTTCCAGGTCTATAAAGTAATTCTTTGGTAGTTTGATTGGTATGGCATTAAAAAGTAAATTAATTTAGGCAGAATTATCATTTTTTTTAATATTGGCTCAGCCTATTCACGAGTAACCGTTATTTCTTCAGTTGTTTGTATCTGTCTTTACTTGAGTGAAAAGTGTTGTGTACTTTCTTTTTACATAGTCCTGTGTCCTTTGCAGGTAGACTACCAAGTATTTTATATTTTCTTGAAATTATTTTAAATTACTATTTTCTTACTTATTGATAGTTTTGATGTTGACATATAGAATACTGATGATTTATGTGGGTTTATTATATAATCACATAACTTCACTTGTAGTGTTCTTCTTTTTTCAAAATATGAGCATTCTCGTTTCTTGGGGGGCTTCTGGAGGCAGCCTTAGTTTCAGTTCAAATCAATAATCACCTCAAATGCAGGCAGCTGTTAAAGTAGTTCTTTATTGTCTCTTCCAAAATAGCTTAGTTAGCTTTCCTTGGTTCCGAGAGCTCTTGTTGCTAGTCCTTTGCCTCTGCTTCTGCCAGCCTCAGCCTCTCCTCTTCCAAATCCCCAATTCTGCCAGACTGCAGTCTCTAGTTTGTCAATCTCCTCAGCTGACTTCTCACTTCTAATCTCTTCAAGTCTATTACTTCTGACTCCAGGAGCTCCTTATATATGATCTTTTAAAGGTGTGAACCCAAAGGTTGACTCCTCCTCTGAGAGAGTGGGATTGTGGGTTTCTGTCTATTGATTTAATGATATAATTTTTATTGTTTTTGTTATGAATATGATCAACTATGTTTACAATTTTCTTAATGTTGAACCAGTCCTGCACTCTTGGCATAAATCTCACCTAGATGCAGTGTACGATTTTTGTGATATGTTGTTGGAATCTTCTTGTTAGCATTTAATTTAAATTTTTTGCATTAATATTCATTAGGAAAATAGGTCTTTCTCTGTTTTTCTTTCCTTAGTTTTACTATCAATTTTTGTCATAGAAGAAATTTGATAAACTCCTTATTTAGCTATTTTTTCAAATAATTTGTATAATATTGAAATTGTCTTTTTAAATGGTTGGTAGAATTCTTTTGTAATTTCATCTGGTCTTAAGCATTTTTTTCTTAAGGAGTTAAGTTATGGCTTGTTCAATTTCTTGTAATTGCTGTTTTAACAGCAATAATAACAACAAAACAATCATTTGATTTGGATATATAAAGACATTTTTGATTTGCTTGATGAATAAATGCATGAATTTATTAAAGACATCTATGGAAACTTTCTAGTGTGAAATACTGTGCACAGTATTAGTTGTATAAAGTTATATGATCATGGTTCTAAACAATTTAATTAAAAAATATCTGACTTTGGGTTCAGGAATTCTACTTGCAACACTTGATAGCTATGAGAACCTGAGCAAGGAACTTAATCTCTGTGGGAACACTAATACTTGAATACTTGTCCCCCAGCATTATAAGCAAAGTACTTTGTAAACATTAAAGTACAACATAAATGTGAATTCTTAGTTCCTTTTACATATATATATATATATATATATATATATATATTTTGCTTAATATCTTGCTTTGATTCCAGCATCTGATGTTAAAAATCACATTACTAAAAACAGCCTATATTCATTAATTTTTTATTTGACTTTTTTAATTAGAAAGAAATCTTTTAAGAAAGAATGACATTTTAGCTTTAATTTCTTTTTAAGCATTTGTCTTTCTCTTTTTTCTATTATAATGTGTTGCTTTCTTTTCCCCATCTTTGATCCAATAGCAGAATTAATAAAAACACCCCTACCTGCTTCATATTTGTGATAGATACTAAGTTGGAACTTGGTAATGTCTTCTTTCATGCTGCTGTCTGTCAAAGGAAATACCTTTGTGTTAAAAAAGCTTAAGGTGAAAAATTTGTTTTTTTATTCTCTCTGCTTTAGCTTGGTTTCCTTTTCCTGTGTAGATTCTTCCAGTTTAGTCTATCACATTTGAGTTTATTTTATTTTATTTTTTCTGGTATTGCTTTCATTTGATTTAAACTAATAAGAAAAAAAAAACACCTTCAAACCTAACATATAAAGAAATAAAGCCATAAAACATCTCTTATGGTCAATTCCAACTAGATCAATAACAAGTCCTTTACTTTTTCATATATATATATATAAAAGTGTTCTGTAAAAATGCTGCATTTCAGCAGTTTTTAGTTTTAAGAGGAAATAAAATCTTCAAAAGCACCTATAAGGAACATTTTCAGAATACTTTATTGATGAAACCAAAATCTTTTAAGGGGTTGGAAATCTTACTCTTTAATGAATGAAGCTATGTAGTAAACACAGAAGATAGATGGTAAAGGAATTTTTGGTCTTGTAGAAGGTAAGGTTATTGCTAATGCTCCTCCCTAAAGTAAAATGAATATTTACAAGAAAAGCTTTCCTCACCCTAAACTCTCCCAAGACTATTTTATTTTCTTTTTTCTTTTTCCCCTAAGGCTATTATAAGAAAGTAAATCCCTAACTTTCCATTTGCCATGCACAAAAAATATAGGTGTTTTACAGAAATTTTCGCTATCTCTGATAGTACAGCTCTATAACTGAAAATCAAAAAGAAAAAAATGGAAATCTTAAAAGAAATAAGATAATTTTAATTATGCATAAGAATATTGAAAGACAGGGAGATAAATGGCATAGAGAACTGACCTTCAAGACAGGAAAACCTGGATTCAAATCATATGTCTGCTGCATACTTTCTGGGCAAGTCATTAAGCCTTTCAAGGATCAATTATTCAGTTGTTTTTAGTTATGTCCAACTCTTCATAAGCCCATTTGGGACTTGTTGGCAAAGATACCGGAGTTGTTCACCATTTTCTTCTTCAGCTCGTTTTACAGATGAGGAAACCATGATAAATAACTTCCTCAGAGTCACACAGCTAGTACATGTCTGAGGCCAGATTTTAAACTCAGAAAAAGGAGTCTTCTTGACTTCAGGCTTGGCATTCTATCTGCTGTACCACACAGCTGCCCCTTTCAGGGTTCTAGACAGCTCTACAAAGAACATGATGACTGAAATTGTTTAAGAAAATTTCATCATTTGAGATTTCCCTAAGTCAAAAAAATTCCAAGTACAGCTCCTATTTCTAGTAGATTACAAACATATACACAACTTAAGTAGAAACAACATTGAATTTTGGAGACAAAAGACTTGGGTTTGAGCATTAGCTCTGTTACTTCTTAGCTATGTGACTGAATGATGTGACGTCTTAGACCCTTAGGTTCTACAGCCATAAAATTCATTTGATATGTTGCTTACTTATCTTACAAGGTTGTTCTGAGAATCAAATGAGATTATGTAAATAAAACATTTTATAAATTATAATTTTTTATTATTATTATCATTATTATTTCTTTTTTCAATGTAGAGAACCCTTCTTACCCTAACATATTCCTTTTTATCAATTATCTAAAGGAAAATCCAAATACAAATGTCCTATTTACAGTAAATTGCTTAATATGTTATTTCAACTACTCAGAGTAAAAAATATATCTTACTTCAGATAATTGTTTTATATTTACAAATGATTTCAGCTATGCCTTTAATTCCCTCTTAAGGGAATAACATAGAAATCTATCTTATCTTGCGGGAAAATAGGAGGGGAATGGGATATGGGAATAAAGGAAGGGTGATAAAAGAAAGAATATAAACTGATTACAGGTGAGCAAATAGGCAAATTGGTTTAAATGACTTTTCCAGGGTCTAATAGCTAATAAGTCTCAGAGGCTATATTTGAACTCAAGTCTTCCATACTCCAGACCTGGCACTCTATCTACTATGCTAACTAGCTTCTTCATTCTATGGAGATCATATATAAAACCAGAATGTTTGTATGCAATCAAAGATTTAATATTTAGCAGTTTAGTGTTAGAGAAGCCTCTAAGCAACCCTTGAAAAAGAAGAAATAAGTTAGCTCTACCTATTTCCCCCACTGCCCTCCCACCTCTCAATTTGACCAAAGGAAGATCTATGTACTTCAGAGGCTCAGGAGATTCTGATTTCTTATCAGATTCCTAGCAATGACCAGTCACTTCTAGGACAGCTGCTGCTGACAGCAATGTCTTTAATGGGAACTGATTGCAGAAGATGAAATGCAGATTCAAAAGCCCAGCAGAAACTAAAAGGAATATCCTGAGGACTCTAGCAAAAAGATCTCCAGGAGCTGTGTTACCCCTTAATTTTGTGTGCTAAATTTGAACATTCTTTCTCCTAGACTCTGTACTTTGTTGAGATACTGTATCCTAGACTTTGGGGATACGGGTGGGAATGTTTTGTATCAATTTTACCACCATACTAAAGACCCATTTCTTACAGGTAATTAATTCTGGTTAAGTGATTGGTATTAACAGATAATTATGTGGAAGAAGCACAATAGTGGGGTTTAAGAGCTATAGAATTAGAAAAAAACTACTCCAAGATGAGAAATGGAAGATCATGTACAATTCAAATAGGACAATTTGATTGGAATACACAGTTTGTGAAAGGAACAAAAAGATAGATTAGCTGGAACCAGGTTGTGAAAGTTATTGAATGCCAGAGTTTATGTTTCATCAGTCATTGGGAGCACTTGAAAGTTTTTGAGCAGTGAAGTGATGTGATCAGACCCATGTTTAAGAATATCACTTTGGTAATTGTATGATAAATGAATTAAAGAAGGGCAAGAAACATTGATGAGGAAAATTATGAGATTGCTGCAAATAGACAAGTAAAGTATAAGTAGAGGGATAGATTAAGTAAATAAATGATCGAAGGTGAGCAGGATCTGAACTCAGGTGGTGGCCCTGATAATATAGAGAAAGGCACATTGTGAAGGTAAAATTGACAAGATTTAGCAATTAATTGACAATAGAGAATCGGGAAAAAAGAAAAGGCAAAGATACTTCCAAGATTACTTAACATGGGTGACTAGAAGGATAACGGTGTCTTTAGGAAGAAAGATGGTTTTGATCAAAAGATATTTGAATTTGTTTTAGACATCTTAAATATGGAAAACAAAAAATTATTAAATAGCTACAATGTGTTAAGCAAAGAGGACATAAATTAAAAAGTAAGCCAATCCTTACTCTTAAGAAGTTTATATTCTGTAAAGGAAGACAGTATACATAGGAGAATTCACCTGCAGGGAATATGGACAAAAACTGGTAACAATTCAACTGGCAATACCTTGTGTTCTAGAGAAATTAGATATAGAACAGATGGTAAAGTCTAGCGGTCTATCATGTTACTGTGTAATCTTTGGTTATTTAAGCAATGTGAGCAGCCATGTTCCTGATCATTGATTTTGGGGAGAGAGTAGTAGGCCTGAGAGTCTAACTGGAGATATGATAAGTTACCATCTATATGTATCATCCATCCTGGAGGAAGCATCCAACATTTAATGGGAACTTATGATGGGGTCTGGAACAAGAGAGCAGAGGGACTGCTCACAGCCTGTTCTAGCTGGAACTGCAGACTGCCTGTTGCTTTCTCAAATACCAACAGGGTATTCAGTTCAAAATGTCGAATGGTTGGTGATACAACACTGGAGATCAAGAGACAAATTAGGACCGCATGTATAGATATGAGAGACATTTGCTTGTTGATTATTATTGGACTTCTGGAATCTGATGACAGGTGAATCATCATGAGAGGGAGTTGATTGAGAAACTGTAGAGAGCATGGCCCCAAGGAGACTTCTTTGGTAAGAGACTGAAGAGTGTTCTGACAAAAAGGAGAGAACCAAAAGTGAAGCATAATTAAAACCTAGTATGGAGAATAATTTTTCTTCTATGGACTTTCCCCATGACACAATATAAAAGTTACAAGGGTAATAGATGAGACTAACTAGACCTTAAAGTTAAGATCCCTTTGATTGTCATCAGCCTTGTTTTTCACACCTCTTCAACTACTTTTATAGAATCTTTGACTCTAGGAGAGAGAACTGGCCTCAGTGGGTATTATTTCTGACTTTCAGTAAAACTTATGTTACTTCAAGCAACCACAAGAACTGTAGCATTTCCTCTTCAAAATTGGCATAGTATCTTGGTTGGGGCTTGGAGGAGTTTGGGATGGCAGAATGAGAGACATTCTGAGTAAATGGGTATTTCCTCCGACTAGAGAACTTTTTGTGGTTGGAAGCAGTAAGTAGACTTGACTCATAACATTTTAAAATCAAAGAAACTCACAGTTATAAGATACTTCAAAGATCATCCAGTACCACTTCTAGAATAGGAAAGAGTTGTTATTCAAATATACAGTAACAGAAACCAGACTCAGACTAGTTCTTTTTCTTCTATACCAGTTCAATTTAATAAACATTTAAGTGCCTACTATGTACAAGGCTCTTGCTAAATGTTGAGGATATAATTAATATAAAAAGCATCTTCAGTCCTCAAGGAGTTTACAATCTAACTGGTAGTAACAACATATAAAAGAAAAATGACAAAGGTAGGAGAGAAAGACATAAAGGGACAACTGGCATGGGAATAAGGAGTGCATCTTATTTTGTAAAGTTAGAACTAGGCAGAAAAGCAGATGCAGAACAGAATGAGTTGTATACTATACTTTCTCTCCGAAAGAGTGGAACAAGCTGTTTAGAAAGGTAGGGGCTCCCCTTCATTGTATGCCTTTAGACAAAGACTACATAACCAGTGTTAGAGATGTTATAGAGGAGATATCTTTTAGGTATGGGTTCAAGTCAGTAAGCATTAAACTGGGAATTCAAAAATCAAAAATGAAGTGCCCCTGCCCTCAAGGTACTTATATTCTATTGGATTAATCTAGAACAATAATCTTCAAACTTTTTGATTATTTACCAAATCACCAAAAAGATTTTAATAACATTACTCCCAATATGTATATACTGAATATAAATGAAGTGACTATGTATTCACTTATTTATAAAGTGTGTGTGTATATATATATATATATATATATATATATATATATATATATATATACACACACACACACATATAATACTGTATGAGGCAGTAGAGTAGATAAATAGGTGGCCTAAGAACCAGGAAGATCAAGTCTAATCTCTGACACACATTGCTTGTGTGATTCTCAGTCCAATTTTCCCAATAGTATCTGCATAGTTGCTATGCGGTTTTCTGTGGGTAGCTATTACATTATAACTATACTCAGTGGTCAATCCCTGGACAGAAGGAATGAGGTTGGAACTTTCCACAGGAGAAAATAGAATGGAGTAGAAGGGAGGCAATATTAAAGGGGTAAGGATAGGTATGTTCACATCAGAATCAAGCCCTACTTATTGCCCATTGTGGGAATGTAGTAACTGACCCATATTCTGACCATCCAGTTGGTTGATCATCAACTTTTCCTTTAAGGTTACAGATCCCCAGAGGCCCTGGCCCCTACTTTGAGGATCACTGGACTATACCCTTAATTCAGAGATTTTGTGAGAGATTTGTGTGCTATGGGGAAAATTATCTTTTTTGTTTGTTTTGTTTTCCATCATATAAACGTTTATTTTTATGAAGGATAAAAAAGGGAAGAATATAACAAGGAATGGAGATATCCTATTAGGGACTTCAGGAGAAGACTTAAAGTTCTGAAAGACACAAGTGTGCATTGAACTCGGGCCAGGTGTGAATGTGCTTATGAGATACTGGAATTCTTCTGGATTTGTTTCAGTAGTGAAGTGCTTTTTCTTTCAGATTTCTTATTGTCATGGATTTATACTCTCTTTTTCATTTATTACAGTGTCTTATATTTAAGAACTTCTGCTTCAGATTTTGATGAGTTGTGTGACTCTAGACAAGTCACGTAATCTCTGTCTTCTCCCCCTCCCCCATCTATAAAGTAAGTAAAATAGTACCTATCTTCCAGAATTCTTAGAAGGATCAAATAGAATATTTGTTATGTTCTTTGCAAACTTAAAAAGCTATGAAAATACTATTGTATCATTCTTATATTCTCATATGCAGAATGTTGTTAAAAATTTTGTTTCTCATGTATGGCAGAATGTATATTGGATATTTAATAAATCATTGCTAATTCAATTAATGTTGTAATATTAAATATATGTAGGTCCCTTCTATCTTAAATAGAAATCCTTGATTTGTACAACATTGTAATTTTTTTTCTTTGTTTTGCTTTGTTTTTAGACAGGCTTCAACTTTTCTTTGGGAAAATAAGCAACAGATTATTTTTTGAAAGCTTCAAGCAGAATATTGAACATACTGAGAATTTAAGAATATTGGTTCAATTCTCCAGGAATCAGTACAAGATTGTTCCCTAGAGAATCTTCTCTTTAACTTGTTCCAGGAGAATTTTAATTAAATAACTTAAGAAATGGGGCTCCTGGCACTTCCACTGGGAGATGATTCAAAATCTAATAAATCTCAATTATAAAATATTTCCATGACTTTAGTTGTTTAGCTAACTTACTTTTAAATATTGTTTTTAATTTTGTAATTAGCCTAAGGAGGCAGATCCATGATCCTAGCAAAGAAGTGCAATATAGAAAATTTCTTTGGGACATAGGTTTTGTAAACATTCTCCACCACCCATTCCACTCAGCACTCTAAAGGACTTCATGCATTATTATACTTACTAATTTTGCTTTGTCAGTTAGTATCTCTGAGAAAACTAAAATCTTGTGTGCAAATGCTATAGAACTAAAGAATACCATTTAAGAAAAGAGTCCTTAAAAAAAATTAATAATTCTCAATAAGAAAGCACAAAAGTTCTTAATCACGATTGTGTTTCTTAGAAAACTACCAGACCTCAGGACAGCTGAGAGAGACAGATAGTTATATATGGGCCTCTATGTTTATATTTGCATTGTATACTTATTTTTATGACCTAATAAGAACCTATACCTAGCACTTTCATGAATTACTCTGATTTTACTTATTATTTGAGTGAACATATTCAGATTTCTTTTATTTCTATCATTAGAAATATAGCATCATTCAGAAGCCTTTTGAGTTCTAGTCCTTCCAAGTCTTTCATTTAGGTAACACATTTCCCCTTGAATGTGATTATCCCTAAATCTTTATTTTTGTCCTTTCTTTTTCTCTCCATATATCTCTTCTATGAAGCAGCTAGGTGGATAATAGGTTAAAAAACTGATATTGGAACCAGGAAGATCTGAATTTAAATCTGGCTTTAGATATTAGCTATGTGACCTTAATGAGCCATTAATAATTTTTATAATTTTTTTTCAGCCAGTTTCCTCATCTGTAAAATGGGGAACATCATAAAACTTGTGAGAATCAGATGAGATAATATATGTAAAATGCTTTGCCAACTTTTTATATAAATGTTATATGAATGTTTATATAAATGTTAGCTATTATTATTATAATTAGGTATTATAAGAAAAATTTAGAGAATTTTGATCAAGCTACAAATCTTGTTAGATGTATAGAATTCCTTTTACATTTTCATTATTTATTTATTTTCTCAATAGTATATTATTTTATATGTGTAAACCATTTTTACTATAGATATTGTGCTAAGTTAGAGCATACTCTTTCCCCAGAAATTAAGAATATCCTCCACAATATTCAGAAGAAATATTTTTACTTCTGTTTTTTACCAACTCTTCAAAGTAAAAAGCAAACAAAAAAACTTTATATAATCTAATTGGTATTAATTAGTAGAAGTTGTACATGATCAGTGATTAAAAGCACAACAGAAAAAGATATAAAGATAGTTTTCAACCTTCATTTTTGTAACATTTTGTATTTCAAAATTTTTTCTTCTTCCCTCCCTTACTTCCCTCTCCCCAAGAAATTAAACAATCTTATATAGGTGAAACATGCACAATACTTTTAAACATAGTTCCATATCTGTTATGTTGTACAATAAAAATCAGACCAAAAGGGGAAAAAAAAAAACTATGAGAAAGAAAAAGCAAACAAAGAAGCATGAAAATACTATGTTTTTAATCCATATTTAATTTTTTTCTCTTTTGACATCTTCCATCCAAATCCATTGGAATTGTCTTTGATCATCACATAGCTGAGAAAAACTAAGTATATAACAGTTGATCATTACATAATCTTACTGTAGCTGTGTATAATGTTCTCCTGGTTCTGCTTGCTTCATTCAGCATCACTTCATGTAAATATTTCTAGGCTTTTTCTGAAATTAGCTTGCTCATTAATTCTTATAAAGCAATAATATTTTATTACATTCATATAGCATAATTTATTAAACTATTTCCCCAAAGTTGGACATCTATTCAATATCTAATTCCTTGCCAATACAAAAAAGTTTCTACAAACATTTTTGCACGTCTTTTCTTTTAGGAGGTAACAAATATAACATAATACTTTACTATCTTATGGCCTTCTGAAACAATGAGAATGAAATTCATTTGAGGGCACACCTTAGTTTTGTAGATATGAATGATATCTATGGTAATATAATGTTAACACTACAAATAAATAATTAAATATAATATCTGATATTTGCATGATAATTCAAAATTTACAAAGCATTTTCATTTAAACTTCATATTTCTACCAGGTGACAATGCAGGGATTTTTAGCCCTCTTTACTCATAAACAACCTTGGGATCAAAATATTTAAGTGACTTACTTAAGTCTTACTGCAGAATGGTTTATACATAGACTTGAATACAATTCAACAAATATATATTTAAATCCTGTATAAAATAGTCTACTAGATTCTGGAGGATGAAAGGATGAAACAACATACAAGTTCTGTTCCAAAGGAGCTTGTAGTTCAGAAGAAGGGTTAAGATAAATAAGTAATAATAAATTATTAGTGCATAGAGAAGTTAGATTCTGGGGCTTGCTCTCTGTATATTATGCTACATTATTATACAAAAGTAGGACATTAATAAATGTTGTTGAATTAAATCCTAGATAAATGGAAAGGATGAAAGAAAGTCTGGAATATGTTTGAGGAATAGTGAATGATTTAATTTGGTTAGAGTATAAAAAGAGTAAAGGGAGATAAGGCTATAAAAGTAAATTGAAACCAGACTGTGAAGATTCTTTTGCATCAATTACTCTGACCCCTCTCTCAAAGAGCAAAGACTGCTATATCTTTTCTTGAGGTTTCCAGTTGTATCCTTTTCTGTTGTGCTTTTAATTACTGATCATGTCCAACTTCCACTAATTAACACCAATTTGATTGTATAAAGGTTTTTTTGTTTGCTTTTTACTTTGAAGAGTTGGTAAAAAAAATGGAAGTAAAAACATTTCTTCTGATATTGTGGGTAATATTCTTAATTTCTGGGGAAAGAGTATGCTTTGATTTAGCACAAAATCTATTCAATATTGGTCCCACCAAATTCATGTCCACATGTGGCATTGCTTATATATAACAATTCTGTCATCTCAGGTATTGATAATCAAAGTACTGTAAGCCATTATTCAGGACATTGATATTGGCTGGCCAAAAAAACTGGCATAAACTCTGTTCCCGGTCCATCTGAAGGCTCAGTCTCCTTTTCTCTCAAATCTTTCAAAGTCATAGTCATCTCCAGGCTCTTTCACCTAGAAGAAGAAAGAAAAACAATAAAGGAGCAAAGAAAAGCCTCATGATAGTTATAGATTCCCCATAGATGGGGAAAGGCAGAGATCTCTCTCCTTACACTATTGTTCCTTATTGCAAAATAAATAGGCAGAAAAGAGTAAGATCAGGAGATTTGGTCCTCAGAGACTAAAGCGTTTCAATGGATGGTTCTATTTATGTAGCCAGTCAAAAAAGAAAAAAAAAAAAAACAACCTCTTTTTTAATCAAATAGATAGTAGATTAGAACCAGATACAGGATGTTTATGCATTTTCCAAATATTTCCAAGAAACTTCCATATAACATCAGTTTTTCCTCTCTAGAAATGGGTGCCCCAGTATCTTCCATAGGGAAATTATATCACCTGGCCATGCTAATTTAATAGTAAGTAAAAACAAAATTAGAGATATAATCTCTAGCCCTCCTTATCCTCCAATTATTTTTAAATGCTAGACTAAGGAATTTAAGCTTTACTTGATAGATAATATAAAGATGCAAAAGTTCTTTATTTTTGTGTTTAATGATCAGAACAGTGTTTAGTAAAATTAATCTGGAATCAATGTGAATGAAACCAGTTAGAAGCCTACCTCAAAACAGTACAGGTAAAACATATTGAAGGACTACATTATGGAACTGGCAGTTAGAATAAATAAAAATAAATAGAGTCTTAAGTCCTATTTAGGCACTAATGATCATTTTGGTGATGTAATTAAAAATAGTATTATCTTTACCATACAAATAAACTTGTCAAGACCACTGCACCTGTCCCTACTCCCAAAATGAAAGGAATTCCTCCAAGGTTTCATGAAATCTCATGATATACATAGTTAATAATGGTTCCTAAATTATTTTTCATGAGTTATAATGGCTCAACAAAACATAGCTCAACAATATGACTTTGATTATTTCCCCCTAGATTTATTTTCTCAAATTAACTTGCTTCCACATGCCCTTATTAAAACTCATGGGCTATTTTCCCCCTGCATAATCATTTAGCTTGAAATATCTGCCTATAATTTTCCCTTCTCTTTTGGCATTTCCCTATCCCTAAAAATGTGCTGTCATGAGTAAGCTGGGAGATGATATAGTATTTACAAAAAAAATTAAGTGAGATTGATATGATAAAATCAACAGATCTCCCTCATTCCCTTTAACATTTCTCCTTCAAATAAGTTTCTGTTTATCTCTACATTTTTGTAGTTAAGTCACTTCTGTCATTTATAGGACAATTCCTACTAATACTGAAATCATTAATTTTTTTTTTTTTTGTGGTTTAAATTAATCTTTAACCTTAGGCTTTGTAAAAAAAAGCTTTTGGAAAATCTAGATACATTATATTCACTGTCTTCTTTTGATACTGAGATTATTGATCTCTGCTAAGAATCCTACGAGTTTTGTCAAGTTTTCTTGTTGCCTTTTAGACTTTTGGTTATAGTTGTTTATGAATTCATGATCTTACCCCTTTCAAATATATACATAAAACCCATGAAGATGTGATGTCCCATGTCTCCTTTAGAGCCTTTTGATTTTTATGACAGTCACATTGGTCAGACACACTGGTCTGAGTGTCTTCAGGATTCCTGAATAATTGTCAGTGAATTGTCCCAGTGAAATACATTTAGCTATTTTGCTAATTAGCTCTAACATTCATCTTTATTGAATGTAGTATTTCTTACCTATATATTATAAATAATAGTTCTAGGATTCCCTGTAATATTCCTCAGTGTGGTTGGAAGCAGATGTTGTATCTTGTGACAATTCTTTTTAATTTCATTTTAATCCCTTTTGTTTTCGTTAAATACTCTTGATGATTTGGCTGAATTGGGCATTCATAGAGTTGTTTTTTTTTTTTTTTAATTTACTTTTTTTCTAATACTCCTTACTGATTCTTGGGCAATACTATTAATAATAATTTCTCATACTCCTACATAAGGTTTTATAAATGAATTTTTATCCTTAATAGGTATTATTACTTGTCTGCCATATCTTCCATTTTTCAAGGAGATCAAGAGTTTGCTGGTTGAGGCAGCTTCTAGAGTTCTAAAAATCCTCTTCAGTGTGGTAATTGAATTGCTTCTATTCATCTAGCCTTAATCTGTCTCCTGACCTCTAGACTTACAGCTCCAATTGCTTATTGGAATATAGAATTGGATGTCCAATAAACACATTACACTCAATATGTCAGAGCAGATCATTTGGTTCTGCCTTTGCAACATGATATATCCCATTCTATCTTCTGCGACTGACAATAATATACCACATCACCTCACATCTGGACTATAACAGTTTGCTGTATGGCCTCCCTATCTCAAGTTTCTGTCTATTCTGTCTATTATGTCCATTTTCCACTCAGCTAACAATGTGATATTCCTAAAATGAAGATTTGACCAAGTCAACACCTTCTCTTCCTCCCTCCCCCCGTTCAATAAACTCGTAACTCCCTGTTACCTTCAGGATTAAATCTAAAATCTGTTTTTTAAAGCCTTTCATAACCTGACTAATTCCTACTATTCTACTCATCTTACAACTTGCTCCTAGCCACGTTTTCTGACACTGGCATCTCTGCTATTTCTCAAAAGAACTTGCTTGACTCCCATTGAACTTAGAGTCAAGAAGAAGGGGATTCAAATTCCACCTTTTAAACATTTTAGTCGAATGATTCTGGACATATCATTTAACCTTTGTGTGCTTTAGCCAACACCCTAAGACATATTTATTGCTACAGACAGATTAAAATCTATGTGGGCAGGAATAGCCTGAATGAATGAAATCCCATATATAGTGATTTTCATAGTGGCACATATAATCAATTTAGGTGTATATCTATTAGTGATTTATATGGATATATATATGATCTAAGTATGATAGTGGATATAATGGAGAATAGGAAGCAAATAAACAAACAAACAAGTAAGTAAATAAATGAAATGCTGGAAAGTACTGTTCAGGAGTAAGAATTAAGAGAGTACAAAGACTTGAATGCTACACAAAAACCCTAAACCTATATATATTATAAATAATTTCTTTGAGCAGAAAGTTGAGAGTACTAGACAAGATGACCATTGTATAGAAACACTAAATATGAAATCTTATTTTAACAGAAAAAAGTGGGTTTGTATTGTGGGTGTTGGAATCCTTACAAAGTATTAAGTCACTACAGTTGATAGAGACAATAATTATCTAATTTAGCATGGGTCATTATGATTGATCTGATCCTATGAGGAGATGTTTGGGCCAGAATTTGAAACAAGGTACTAAGTAGAAACAATGCTTTTGTTCACACCTTTAGAGAGCTCATATAAGCAAGAAACTCTTAGGGCCAGAGAGCACTCTGGGAGGAAACCCATAATCCCACTCTCATATCCCACAATCCCTCTCTCGGAAATGGAGCATAAATAGAACTTCAGTGAGCCAGTCAAGTTAGTTCAGCTGAAAAGATTGAGAGGGGAGTGTCAAGTGAGTTCAGCCAGAAGCCCTCTCTTGGAGGCAAGAGAGATTCATTCCATCTTCCATCTTTGTGCTGGCTGGAGCCTGAAGAAAGCAGAGGCAAAGGACAACTGTAAGAACTCTGAGAATCAAGCAGAAAGATAAGCCTCTAAGAAAAACTAACCGGACTATTTTGGAGGAAGCAATAAAAGATTTGAACTTTTAGCACCTGGCTGCATTTGGGTGATTATTACTTTTAACTGAAACCAAGGTTGCCTCCAGAAAACCTCCTCAAGAAACCTGTTCCCAGAGAGAACTATTATATTATTAAGGAAAAAAAAACACATATACAGTGGGAGATAATACAGATAACTGTATAAAGTAAGACTAATGATTTGTTGTGGAAAATATTAAAATTGTTACTCCAAAAATTTGAGAATAGAAATGAGAAGATAGAATGAACTATTGAAAAAACTATAATTTTTGTGAATTATTGACAGCTAAAAGTGGAAAAATTGATACAAGAATAGGTATTGATAGAGATCATTGCTATTTCCTAAGGAAATTTGGTAGATGTCAATATAATAAGCAAGCTCTTATTAAGCAGTTATTTAATAAGTAACAATCACTATTCTGAATGCTGATAATACAAAGAAAGGCAAAATCAGTACCTGACCTTATCAAGTTCATAATCCAGTGTGTGAGAAAACATGCAAACAGCTATGTATAAACAAGATCCATAGGAAATAAACTAGAGATAATCAATAGAGAGAAGGTATCAGCATTGAGGAGGATCAGGGGGATTTCTGAAGGTGGAAACAAAATGATGGACTCTGATATGATAATATAAAAAAAAAGACATTAAGGAGTGGAAAAAGGTCTGTACTAGAAGAAGAAAGGGGAGATATAATAGGACAAATTAGATCACATGAAGAGGCACAAAAGACCTATTACAACTGAAGAAAAGAAGGGAGAAGGATGAGCATTGTCTGAAGCTTGATCTCATCAGTTTTGGCTTAGTCAGTTGGGTATAGGAATATATCTAGACTTATAAAGAAATAAGAGGAGAAAGAAGAAAGAAAAAGGAGGGACAGGATAGAAGGGAAGGCAGAAATACTAGGGGGGGAAAAGGTAAGAAAAGGTGGGAGAGGAGACAGAAGATAAGTTAGTGGATGAGGTGAGTTAAAAGTACTACTAAGAAAAGGATGTAGGAGTAATGGGTTGGGTAAAAAACAATTACTAAAGACAGGGTGGAAAGAGAGAACAAAAGTATACAGGGGAGAAAATAGGATGGAGAGAAATACAGAGCTGGTAATCATAACTGTGAATGTGAATGGAATGAACTCTCCAATAAAATGGAAGTGAATAGCAAAGTAGATTTAAAAACAGAATTCTACAATATGTTGTTTCTAAGGACATATTTGACAGAGAGAGAGACATACAGAGAAAAGGTAAAAGGCTGGAACAGGATTTATTATGCTTCAAGTGAAATTAAAAAAAGCAAAGGTAACAATTCTGATCTCAGATAAAACAAGAGTAAAAATAGATTTAATTAAAAGAAATAAGGAAGGAAAGTACATCTTGATAAAGGGTACCTTAAATAATGAAGTAATAACTATTTAACAAAATGTATACGCACCAAGTGGTATAATAGACAAATTCCTAGAGAAGATTTTAAGCCAATTACATGAAGAAATAGACAACAAAACTATACTAGTGGGGGACCTCAGTCTTTTCCTCTCAGAATCAGACAAATCTAACCATAAAATAAACAAGAAAGAAACTGGGAAGGTTGATACAATGCTAGAAAACCTAGATATGATAGACCTCTGGAGAAAATTTAATATGGACAGAAAGGAATACATGGCACCTACACACACACAAAAAATGAGCATTTATTGAGGCATAAAAACATCATAATCAAAAGGCAGAAATAGAAAATGCTTCCTTTTCAGAACACAAAGCAATAAAAATTACATTCAACAAAGGAGTAGGAAAGAGTAGACTAAAAACCAATTAGAAATAAAATAATCTAATTCTAAAAAAACAATGTGTTAAAAAACAAACCACAGAAACAATCCACAATTTTATCCAAGAGAATGACAATAATGAGACAATATACCAAAACCCATGGTCCACAGCCAAAGTGATTCTTACAGGAAATTTTATATCTCTAAATAGTTACATGAATAAAATAGAGAAAGAAGAGGAGGATCAGGAGAGGTTTCTTGCATAAAATAAGATATTAAATGAGATTTGAAGGAATTGAGTGAAGCCAGTTGAAGATGAGAAGGTGAGATTAGTGAGAATTAGTGAGAATTAGTGAGGAACAGTCTCTAAAAATGCCTAGAATTGGAATATGGAGTGTCTTGTGTGAGGAAAAGTCAGGAGAATAGTGTCACTAAATTAGAGAGTAATTGGGAAGTTGCATACAAAAATTTGAAAGGTCAATGATGAGGGCAGGTGTGGCAGCTTATGAAGGGCTTGAACTTGCAAGAAAGGGGTGTGGATTTGATCCTAGAGGTGAAAGGGAGCCACTGGAGTTTAAGTTGGGAGTTGACAGTCATATCTGCACTTTAGGAAAATCATTTATATAGTTGAATGAAGGTTGTACTTGAATTGGGACACACTTGAAGCAGGCAGACTACTGCTTTCCTTATCTTTAATCTAGGGAAGATAATCCTTATTGTATTCACTTGTGAGTATTTAATGAGATGATGAATGTGAATTTGCTTTGTAAATTGTAAAACCTTATACCGATATCACTTTTCTCCTTCAACCAAGTACTCGTTTAGATATGCTCCTGTTTTTTCTCAAAATAATTTTCATGATACCTGGATTTCTCTGGAATAATATTTTTAAAACTATTCTCTCCCATGTTTCAAAATTCAGATTTGGGTGTGTGCATGTGTTTGGTAGCTCCTAAAGGAAAAATTGTGAATTATTTTCAGGGAATTGTTTTGGGCCTCCTATTCCAGTCAGAATTTAAAATCTTGTCATGATGTGTGGATCATTTTTAGAAAAAAGTTCATAGGAACATTTTACCCTAGATTCTTTGCATAGTTCAAGATGAAATAAGTATTTTTTTTTCCTTGTATATTCCTAAAACTGCTTGAAGTCAAAACCCCTTCACAGCCCAGAGGAAAAATCCTGATCATATACATGTAGCTGATTTAACGACCATATATCTATTATCTGAACTGATCTATGTTTTCCAAACCTCAGGCTCATTCTTTCTATTCTCATCAGGGGATCTATAGAATCTCTCTATTAACTAAATTTTTATTACTTACATATTCAATTTTCACCTCCAGTGGTTTTATATGGCATGATATAGCCACTATTATATTGCCCCTCATATATTATAAATTTTTTATGTTTGATTGTGTTTTCTGTGCCATGATAGCAAAATATACCATTGGTCCATCAGCTAATTAATTTTTGAAATGCAAGTTGAAGCAATGTCCTCTCTTTCTACCAATAATTCTGATTCCCCATTCAGATTGATTAAATTTCTTCAACTTAAAGAGATACATGCCTTTTTAAACTCATAATTATATCTGCCACTTTTCTGAACAGATGGGTAAGTCAGAGAACTGTTTTAACATCATCTAATAAATTGGAATTGGATAAGAATTCATAAAAAAAATGATATTCCTTCAGCTCTGGTGACTTGATCTATAAAAGGAGGATGAGAATTATTGTATAACATATTTAATAGGATTTGCACAAGAATAAAATGCTATCATTTATGTTAATGGGCTCCTTAAACTGTAAGTCCTTGTCATATTATCAAGTCAAAGCCCCTAATATCTTTTTTCTCTCCAAAGCTGTTTTTGATGTAATATTTAATCTTATATTTTCATGTATAAAATGTTTGGGAAGGAATCATAATGAAAATGTTACCCATCTCCAAAGAAAGAACAGATTGAAGCATACTTTATTTTACTTTATTTTTCTTGAGCTTTTTTTTTTTTCATGTTTTCTTTTAGAATATGACTATTATGGAAATGCTTTGTGTGACTGCACAAGTATAACTAACATTGAATTACTTGCCTTCTCAATGAGAGAGATTGATGAAGTAAGGATAGAGAATTTGGAACTCATAGTTTTCAAAATGAATGTCAAAATTGGTTTTACATATAACTGGGGAAAAATAAGATAATAAATAATTTTTTTTAAGTTAATGAACAAATATCCAAGGTTCTAATTCCAACTTTTAATCTCTTTAGCTTCTAACACACTTCTACAGATTTTTTGTTTTGAAAGGGAAAAGATGGTATTTCTAATTATTCTCAGTGACTTAAATTTATGTATTTTTTTACTTATATGTCATATTTTAGTTGCTATTATCTAAACACTTCTGAGCATTTCTGTTCTCCCCTCCCCAACTTATGAGTATGTTTTTGGTTCATTTAACTGGTAACAATTGGTCATTTGTCATGAGGCCATATTTTCTGTCATAGTGAGATTGAATGAGTAGGTAATTAATGTATTTGGGGGTTTTGTGCCAATAAGAAGATTAAGCATTTTCACAGCTTGAAAGTAGTTATCTGTGATATCCTGTGATAGAAAAGAAAGATTCATTTCTGGGTTCTTTGCCCAAATAAACCTAGAAGAATCTAAAGGGTAGTAGGATCATAAGGAAGGAAAACTAATTTAACCACATTCAGTAATACTGATAGCTTTTTCTGGGGAAAGGAAAATAGATTCTTAATATTATGATATGTATAAATTGGAAAGAATATTTAACATAATTTTGTGACATTATAATTATATTATCTTCTAAAGTCCTATTCTGATAGAGTCAATTTGACTCTAGTTTCTTAAAGACTGTGCTCTGATTTACTTTCCTAATTTCTTTAAAGGAACAAGTTCAAATGAGAAAAGTGAGTCACATCATGGGTCTGGGATAGAATTTGAACTCAGATTTTTCTGAGTTTTGAGAACTGAGAACTGAGTTCTGAGAACCAAACCTGGTACCCTATTCACTGCATTGTCTAGTTGCTTTTTCAAATTGCTTTGGAACAAAGGAGTTAATTTATGAATAAAAAAAATAAATTTATAATGGAAATTATTTATATTTAATTCATGTTTATGTAGTGTTTAGGGGTTTAATATACATTAAAATAATAGCTTCCATCAAAAGCCTCTTTCCAAGGACCTGGGATTAAGAAGTCCTTAGTTTTGGTGTCACTTAATGGTTGTATGATTTTGGACTAGTCACTTAAGTGTTCTTGGTCTCATTTTTGACATGTCTCCTTTCTAAAGTAAGGTGTTTAGATTTAGTGATCTCTAAGATTCCTTATTGTTCTGACATTTCTGTAATTGGCATAAAATATGTGAGCAAGCAGTGAATATCAAGTTTGTTTCTTAAGAAGGCAAGCAATGCATGGGATTAAAGCTTTTGAGCAGGAAGGTGACTGTAAAGGTTCATTCTTTCATACATGAGTCATAGAAAGGTAAAAAGAAAGCATGTGGTGAGAGTAGTATCTTTGGCAAGATAAATGACTTTGATACTACAGAATACATGAAGCATTGCATATGTTTCAGGATCATATAAAAGTTGTGGGCAGAATGTGTCATGGGGAAAATGCCTGAACCTTGAAGGCTTTTCTAGCAGAAGTTCACAAAGGGGAAGACATATAAAGGAAAGATATATTTACAATTAAGTCTTGGGTGACTGTGAGACCATTGTTTCCCAAACATAGGCAGAAGGAGAGAAGTAAGCTAATTTTGTACAGTTTCCCCACGGCAGGCAAACCACTAACTTATATAGCTCTAAGTCCTTCCAGATCCATTTCAGAGTTTGATTAGATATGGGAGGGGAATATAATGGGAAATGGAGGTGAGGTAATAGATACCCTCATGAGGAGGCAGATTACCACAGTTTTTAAAGAGCTGGTTCACCACTTCCAACAGAGTCTGGTAGTGCGCAGAACTCTCTATAACATATTATTAGTACTTCTGAATCAGTAATGATAAACAATTTTTTTTGTCAGACCTAATAACCATTTACTGCATTGTTCAGCAAAATGAAAAGGAAAGAAAGCTTTTCCAAATGCCATTCATGTCACATGCTGATGATTCCCTTTTTCTCTTCAAAATTTATTTCATCTTAAAACTTCTAGAAGAGATTCTTTCCTCATCCTCACTTCTCTCAGAGTCAACAAGCCAAGGCCACAAACCTTTATTAAGCATTTATTTTGTGCACTTAATAGCCAGTGTCCCAGGCTTGGAGATGCAAAGAAAGGCAGCTCATCATCGAGTTTAGAGGGCAACTTCTTATCTATGTTATGATGACCCTTTAAATCTTGTGGGGAAAATGAACCTCATTGTCCAATGTGTCTGAATTCTCTAGTTAAATTCTTTTTCTCCCTTTATTTTTAAAGCAGTTAGGTGTTGCAATGGATTGAGTGTTGGGCCTGTAGTCAGAGAGAATTGATATTTCTTCCTTTTTTGTTTTCTTAAGGTGAAAATACTATGTTGTGATCTACATTAAATCCCCATAGTCCTCTCTCTGAAAGCAGAAGGCTCTCTCCATTACAATTCTGTTGGAATTGTTCTAAATCACCTCATTGTTGAAAAGAGCTAAGTCAATCACAGTTTATCATCACATAATCTTGTTGTTATGTACAATATTTTCTTGGCTCTACTCAATTTGCTTAGCATCAGTTCATGTAAGTCAAAGAACTGATATTTTAACTCCATTCTTAATTGATTTCAAACTCATCCTCAGACACGTGTAACCTGTGTGATCTTGGATAAGTCACTTAACTTGCCTTTCTTTTTCTCCAGTAAAATGGGGGAATAATAGCATCTATTTCTTAGAGTGGTTGTAAGGATTCCCTAAGATAATACTTGTAAAGTTCTTAGCATTATGTCTGGCACATATTAATTGCTTGTTTATCTTATTTAGCAATTTAAGCATTTCAAAGTCCTTTATACACATGATCTTATTTGATCTATACTATAATCCTTAAAGGTATGTCCTACAAATATGATTATATATATTATACAGATGAGGGAATTGAGGTTCAGAGAAATAAAATGACATGTCAAATAGCTTAAATTAGGTCAGAAATAAAATTAGAATCCTAGCCTTTCATAAGAAGGGAAAAAGGACTCATTTGTGCAAAATGTTTTTAGCAGCTCTTTCTGAAGTGGCAAAGAATTGGAAACTAAGTAGATGTCCATCAATTAGGAAATGGCTGAATAAGTTATGGTATATAAAAATAATGGAATTTAATTTTTCTATAAAAGTGATGGACAGACTGATTTTAGAAAGGCCTGGAAGATTTACATGAACTGATGCTGAGTGAAGCAAGAAGATCCAAGAAAACATTGTATACAGCAACAGCAAGATTGTGCGATCATCAACTATGATAGACAGTTCTTTTCAGTGCTTCAATGATCCAAGGCAAACTTTGGATGGGAAATGCCATCCATATCCAGATAGAGATTTGTGGAGATTGGAGGTAAATCAACCTATTTTCACCTTTTTTTTTCTTATGGTTTTTCCCTTTTGCTTTGATTTTTCTCATATGGCATATACGTAAAAATGAATGTACATGTATAAAAAAAAGTTTTTACATTTAATCGGAGAAATAAAAAGAAGAAGAAAGAAGAAAAAGAATACAAAAATACCCAAGACTTTCCAATTCCTCAGACAGTCCTCATTCCTCTTGTAGCATCAGACTACCTTTTACTATCTTATTATCATTACATTATATGACCAAAAAATGTTGAAAGCCTGTGCCTTATACAATTATTTTTACTTAGAAGAACTTGTCATAAAATTGCTTCATAATAGCAAGTCATAGTTTTCCAAGTTTATCCATTTATTTTTTAAGTGGAGCCAAGGACAGCAGGAGAGCCACCTTTGAATTCAGTTTAATAAGCATTTATTAAGTACCTATGCCAGATATTGTATTAAGCTAGGAACAGAAAAAGAATACAAAAGGAACTTGAATTCTATTGGGGAAAAGGTAGGAAAAATAGCCCTAGATATTTTAAAAATTATATGTAACCTTAGACCAGTGGTGGCATAAATAGCTCAGATGCAAGGAATACCCAGACAACTTCTAATTTTCATGTTTTAAAATTTTTAAAGAAAATTTCACTTTTTTCCAACTAATAAACATTTATTTTTTCTCCTCCACTTTCTCTACCCTCAAAAAAGAAAAAAAAAGATATTTATAACAAATATGTTAGAAACATTTACACAAAATTCTTGTAACAAATATAAGTGGTCAAGCAAAGTAAATTTTTGTATTATTCCCATCTGATATGTCTCATTTTATTTGAATCTACCATTTCTTTGTTGGAGAGATATGGGGGAATATTTGTCAATAACATTCTCCTGGAATCTTGGGTGGATATTATATTGATCAAAGTTCTTAAGTCTTTCAGTTTTCACGTTGACCAAAATTTTCATGTTCTTTCTTCTAAACAAAACTTCAGCCACAATGCTAGGCATATAAAGAGGGTCACAAAGTAGTAATGATGTCCAAATGAATTTGCAATGATTTAAAATTTAAAATTTCACCTTTTCCTCCTTTCATGTTCCAGCAAAAGCTAAGTATTCTTAAGAATAACAAAGAAAGTGGATAATCCTGAAAAGAAACCCTTTATGTCTTGTTTGTTGACATGATATGCTTTGGGGAATATCTACCATTATGGCTGATAGCCAGGGAGGATAGTTCAGTCTAGACCTGAATGTGTATTTTTGAATACTATATCACCTCTACTCCTGACCAGTCTGACTTGTATTAATTGTGAAGCTTATTAATTTTCAGGGCAAGAGCCAAAAAACTGAAATGGAACCTCCAAGGTCTTCACCCTTAATCCTAGCTCTTGAACAATCTGTCATTTTGTGAATTTTCTGATTGAGTCTGGGATTAGGTTTTTAAAGAATCTGTGATTAAACCCTCTGAATCCTTCCCCCTGCCTTCTCTCCTCATTCTATAAGATGAATCCCATGACTAAGATCAATAATCCAATGATGTTCATTTCACAGATCTGACAAAAGAGAGCTAGGGAAGGTATGTGATTTAGGTGAAGATCACAAATATGTGACTCAAATTTAGGACTTTCAAATTCCACCAGAAGTGATTTTTTTTTTTTATCCTGCTGCCTTACTTTATACCTGTTCATCCAGTTCAACAAATTAGCCTTTTACTAGATGTGCTGTATGGGGTTTTGTATTTTGTCCTATATTGACTTGAAAGTTTTTTAAAATTCAGGATGTCAGGATAATTTATCCCCTGCCATTTAAACTAGTAATGATTTAATTATGTGAATCATTTAGATGTCTAAATTGCACCTGGGAATAAATGATATTTTCCTGTTGAATACAACTGAATCTATCAACAAGAAAAAAAAGATAGTTTGTTCTTCTGACTATTATTTTACAATAATGTGCTTTGGAAAGGAAATTGCAGGAACTATGATTAACTAATTGATTGAAGCACATTACAGGGTATTTGTATCTCTACCACTGGCTTTATAACATCCTGTGATTAGACTAGATTCAGAAATTTTATGGCTTTTTGTTTTGTTTTGTTTTGTTTTTAAAAGGCAAAAACATAAGTGTGATAAATGCAATTTCAAGGTAATGGAGTTAGAAAGCCATTATTGGAAGCAATTCTGAAGGAAAATAGAGTGTAAAATGATGACTTAAAATATTTAAAATTATGGGGGTGGAAATTAAATTGCAAGCTTTGGAGGGACTGTGTGCTGCGCTAGGGAAAATGAAATTTATCCTGTATCAAGGGAACTAGTTTAGAATGAGTTGAAACAGCCTGGGAGAATGACAAAACCTTGAAAACCTAGTCTTTTAAAGGTTTTCATTTCTTTTCTTTAAAATTGTACCGTAGCTGATTTTTTTTCATAGCATATCTTTTGTCAGCATTCATTTTATGTGAAACTAAAAGACTCCTTCAGTTTTGGGATCATCTTTATTTTCATTCATATTTCCTCCTAATTTTTTATCTATAAAACCATCCTTGAAACAAACAAACAAAAAGAAAAGGACAAATAAAACATTACAACAATAGTAACCAACATATAAACCAAGTTTCACTTCCATACCCTTCTTCCTTGCTTTGCAAAGAAGCAGAATAAGGTATCTTTTCATATTTTATAAATATATAACAATAAATTTCCATTTAAATAAAGCATATGTAATAATAGAAAAATTATATTCATGAATTTCCATCTTTTCTTTGCTTCTTTGTAGGTTATTCTTTTGTTCTTTGCTATGCACTTTTTATTTTCTTATTTTTTTCCTCTTTCATTTCTCCCATCTCCCCCAAGTAGGTTACAGATAAACACAGATATATTTATAGATACATATATATATATATATATATATAAACACACATATATGCATAAGACATATATATATATATTTTTTACACACTCACACCCACCCCCAGACCCACATATGTATGCATATATCTATATACACACATACATAAACTTACATGCATACGCATTGTTGGGGTTTTTTTTTTAGCATAAATGACAACAGAACCTTGTCAAATTTTTTTCCTATTTCTATTTATGTGATTGTGTTGTTTTGAATACTTTTAATTAATATAATTTTGCTCATTTCCCCCCTTACCTTGAATTATCTATATATGTATATGTGGTAAAAATCCCACCTGATCACAAAGAATTTTTTTTTTTGCTATAGTTTTTTAACCAGGATTAAAAAAAATTAAGACTCAATATTCAGAATCATATAATTTTATAGTATTTCTTTTCTTTCATCACCATTTTTGTTATTAAAAATAATTTGTTTCACAAAAGAATTGGGAAGTATTTTCTTTCTCAATTTTTGAGAATAATTTGTATAGTGTTGGTAGAAAAGATACTAGAATACTTCTAAAAATCTATCAAGACCATCAAGACCAGTGTCTCCCCTTCCCCTTCCCAGCACCGGAATTTCCACACAGCTACTTTTAGTTCTTTTCTGAAATTGTATAATTAAAATATCTTGTTTAAAATAGAGTGGAAACAATGACTAATTCATCATCATTATGGTCACATAATCCCCAAATTCAAGGACCTCAAGTTAATTTTTAAGAAATAAATGTTTTATATGAAACATTTTATTGGGCATCAGTGATCTTTGCCTTTTATTTTACTACTAAGTCATTCCATTAATATAATTGAAAGCTAACTTATCTCAGAAAAATTGCTAGTAAGAAAAATTATGTTTCTTATCTACCTAATATATAGAAAAGATTTTTTATTTTTATTTAAAAAATTTCAGCAATATGGAAAATTTCAGGTGTAAGGGAGTCTTTTCAATCTGCCCAGAATTTAGTAAACAACTAATAGTCAAATGCTTGCCAAAGTTGCACAGTTAGTAAGAAAAGATTACTTGATTCCAAACCCAAGTTTTTGTCTTTTAGGGCATCTTATCTTTATTAGTATATTCAACTAAATTCATCAGCAAGACACATTCCTTTATCATTGTAAATTGAATCCTAGAGTGCATTAAAATATGTGTCATTGGAGAATGACTCAAATAAAATTAATATTTGTATTGAAGGTTGATGATATTTTAGCAGTGGTACATGAGGATATGGGAAGGTGCTTAACATTTCTCTGTATACATTCAACAATGCAGCAAGGATTTTTGTGGAAAGAGCATTGTACCTGAAGTTAGAAGATCTCATTTGAAAAAAAAAATGGATTTTTAATAAGATGGGGAGGTTCCAACACTATGTAAGCACAAACAATTTGCTTAACCTCTTTGAGACTCAATTACTACTGTAAAATTTGGTACTCAGAGGCACTTAGATAGAGCAGTGGTTTGAACACTGACCCTGAAATCAGGAGGATCTGAGTTCAAATGTGGTGTCAGATACCAACAATTACTAGCTGTGAGACCTTGGGCAAGTCACTTAACCCCAAACTGCCTCTCAAAAAACTCCAACAAATCTCAAAAAATAAAATTTAGTACTCAGTTTACAACATAGGAAGAAATATTTTTAAACATCTCAAAGTGTTTTGAGATGATTATAATTGCCATCATTATTATTTTAATTTTCTTAGTTTACTGCTTACAAAAATTTAGGCTCTGAGAATGTGTTTTTTCATTTGTAAATTGGTTCCTTCTGATTCCAAGATGAGACATGTGTGTTGCAGTGGAGAGAGAGCTGGTCTCTGAATTAGAATGACATGAACTTAAGCCTTGCCTTTCACCAAGTCTTTAAATATATAAATTGCAGATCTGCATTAATCCAGGAACTATACTTATCAAAAGTTTTTTACCAATGAATTCACATATTGATTCTCAGGCTATCCCAATATAAAATAATTATACCTGCCTTGTCTACTTCAAAAGCTAGATATAAAGATCAAATAAGATCATATTTGTGAAAATACTTGACATGAATTCCTTCTATTTCTTCTCTCTGATCCTTCTTTCTTCTAACCATTAATGCACATATCCCACACATACATGTATGCAAACTCATATCATATGCACATACATATACATACCAAATATACATAGCAAACCATACACACATAATACAGACACTACTCGTATACTCACATACCAAAAAACTACACAAAAACATATACCCTATGTGAAACCCAAAGTAACATCAATGTGTTGCATTGTTTGAAATAATATTTCCCAGAAAAATTCTTAGCTAGAGAACATGACCCCTATTTATTTAAGTGTTACTATTTCCAAATAATTTTAGATTGGAAAGTTTCTTTCCTTTAATATAAAAACTTCCTTCATACTTTGGGAATGACTCTTACTTGAAAGTGACTATCAACTCTTAAGCCTTTTTTAGAATTCATCAAAGTGGGTTTTTGAGATTGTAAAACTAAAATTTCTAATTTTAATTTAAGCTTTGATTTGTTTTGTGGTCATGATTGGCTAAGCTTATTCATCTTTATGTTCTCTGTTTCCCTTTATATAAAATGAACATTGTGAATTACTTTTCTTCCCTAGTATTGTGACATATAATTAGTATTTGTAAAGGTAACCTGAGACCCAGAAAAAATATTCCTTATCTTAGTGATGACATGATGACAGTACTAATTTATAGACTTCTTTAGGAACTTTTTTTAAATAGCTTCCATATTACCTATAAGTAGATACTACTTAATTAAATATTTATTGATTGATAGACCCTCATAGAGGCATGAGATGTTAAGTGACTTCTTCAAAGTTACACAATGAAAATAAGTATGGGTGGCAAACTGAAATTTCCCAAACAAGAAGGTGAACTTTTAAAGATAATCATTAAGCCTGAGTGGGATGAGATTTATGCATATAACATGGTTTTTGAAGGGTAAAAAGGCTAGCATTTATAGAACTCTTTAAGGTTTGCAAAACACTTTACAGGTATTATTTCTGATCCTTACTATAATCCAGTGCTATTGTTATTAACCCTATCTCATTCTACAAATGAGAAAGTTGAGGTACACTGAGTAAAGTGATTTTTGCCCAGGGTCATATAGCCATTGTGTAATTTGAACTGGATTTGAACTCCATTTTTGCTAACTCTAGGTAAAGTACTGAACAATATAGTTTTCGAAAAGTGTTATTAGTGGTTGTGGAGTTAGGTTAAAAATGTAATTTTGTGAAGAAATTGAGGAATATAGTAGTGATAAATCAATGGAGAGCATTTGGCCAATGATCATTGGAAGAAAAAACATAAATATTGTGGTGATAGTATACTAGATAACATCTGGAGAAAATAAAGTAGGTGTTAGAAAACATATTATGAATCTTGTCTAGAGACATGATAGAATAATGATGGAGGATTTCAATTATTTAGATATTTGCTGGAATTCTCTCTGAGCAGTTGAATTCCTGATTTGATGATTTTTTTTGTTCAAATGGATATAGAAATGATAAGCATTATTTTTGATTTGATTCTTACCAATGGTCATGTTTCTCATTGCCAAAGCTGAAATTATGGAAAACTTGTAAGAAAATGACCAGCCCATCTTAGAAATTTTGACATCTTTTCTTACTAACTGTGCAGCTTTGGACAAGCATTTGACTATTAGTTATTTACTAAATTCTGGGCAAGTTGAAAAGACCCCCTACACCTGAAAATCTGATATATTATGACATACAGTATAGACTTTGGAGGAGTATATTTCAAAGGATTCAGAGAAATAATAGGAAGTTTCAACACCTAAAATACTAGAGTGAGAGTTAGCCTAAGAGATATGAAATGCTCTGAAGAATTATATTTTGAAGGCACAAACAGAAATAATTCTGATTTCCAATAAGCAATGAAGAGTTCTTTCCTCCTGAAAATTCTTCATAGAAAAATACCCAAGACACCCTGCAATCTTTGTTCAAAAATTTCTACTGATGGGAAAACCATTAATGCAAAAAAAAAAAAAAAAAAACTCCTACTATTCTGGGGTAGCTGAAATAAATTTTGATTTTTCTTAAAACATTAAAACATACTAGCACAGTAACAACACATATGTATATATATATATATATATATATAATCCAGATATTTGCTAGATCTTTCTCTGACTGAAGATTAAATTGAATTCTTGATTTGCTAGATTAAAATTCCATAATTCAAAAAAGCTGATGGAATATAATTGTTATGGGCCAGAACTCTGAAACAAGGATTCTTACAAAGTGTTGTCAGTGGAATTGATAGACAGTGGTTATCTAGTTTAGCATGGTGCTTAATTGTTCGCTAGTTCAGTACATGTACTTAGTACTTAGTTCTACAGGATTGTCACCTATTCTACAAGATTCATACCTATGATAATGTAATTATAATATAGCATATAATCTGGGACAAACTCAGCCAGATTCATTCATTCCATCTCACATCACCAAGGTGGCAGGTCTGTCTTTCTTCATTTCTCCCCAGAAGGCTTCTAAGAAAACTGCCCAGACCCAGGCAAGGACATAATAAAGAATTTGGATTTTAACCCTTGGCTATTCTTGTGGTGATTACTGAACTGAAATAAAGGCTGCTCCCAGAGACCCCAGGAAAACCAAACCAGAGAACACTACATATTAATAATAATTTTTGACTTGATTCTTATTAATACAATTATCTTTCTCATTGTCAAAACTGAAATTATAGAAAAATAAGTTTATAAAATATATAGGTTACACATAGGTAACATTAGACCTTTTCAAATACATACATATGCCCACTCCTATACATGTATCATATATATATAAGATACATATTTAACATAATATGTAATATATATTATACAGAGACAGACACATGAAGAGAAAGTCAGTTTTAGAGAGAAATACAGAGAGACCATTTGTGGTTAGTAAAGTGTCTAACATGAGCTATTTTATTCGATTCTCACAACAATCTTGTAAAATGGGTGTTATTATTACCCAATTTTAAAGCTGATAACTTTAAAGTTGATAACTAGAGAAAGGTTCAGTGACTCGCTCGGGAATACACAGTGCCCCCTGACATACCAAAGTAGTAGGGAGCTACATTCATAGTGCTCCTCTTCCTCTGCTGTCCTCTCTAATAAAACTACTAAAGTCCTCACTGTCTTGCCGACTTGTTGGGTCATTGCTATTATCCCCTTAATCTGAGCAATAGCATTTGGTAATAGTGATGTTTCAGGAACTCGATTTTAAAGAATTCCAAGTGTCTATGTAGGAAAGCTTTATATGCCTTAAAACAAGGAACCTTAGAAAAATTGTACCAGATTGTTCCTTATTTATTTCTAGCTTATGGATAAAAATACAAGTAATTTTTAAATAAATTTCGAACACTAAAACCTTTGGGTATTTTTTTTTTTTACTTTTTGTCCAGAATAAGTATACTGAATACAATCATTTAAAAAATATATCCAAACCAAATTCTCCCAATATTTTGATCATAGGGTTCAAACTATTTAATAAGCTATTCTTGTTTCTGGTGCTTTGATATCTTCATCTTGCAGTTACTGTTTGTGGCAAGTTTTATATCTTCATACATTTATTTGGATATCCATCATTTAGCTCTAGCCCTTGTGGTGAAGTATTCATATTTTTTTGTAACCTAGGAATGCTTTTTGTTTTTAATCTACACACATCTACACACACCAGCTTGTATGTAAATGTTGCAAAATTTAATGAAGTCACTAATTTGATAAACCACAAGTTTCTGTTTTCATCTCTCTTACTTATATTTTTCCCTGAGAAAGAAAAAAATGAAATGCTAATATCCAAGATGGAATCCAAATCCTGGCTATCTAAATCAGATTGAATATGAAAAGAATTCCTTTTCACAGTACAAATTTATGGTATTTGAAAACTGCCAACAAATGGGTACCTATGTCATTTAAATTCAGATATTTATACTTAATAACTTTATACTTAGTCAAGTCATTGAATCTCTACTTCAAATTCTCAGCTTTAAAATTGGTAATAATAGCATCTTTTTTACAAGTTGGTTGTGAGAATCAAGTGAAATACTTTATACTAGGTGCTTTACTAATCACAAGTACTCTGTCTCTACAAGTGACTTTTTCTATATCTGTCTCTCTCTCTATGCAATATGTATTACATGTTATATTAAATATGTATCGTATGTATATTACATATGTATATGTATGTATATGAAAATGTCTAATGCTCTCCTATGTATAACCTCTATAAACTTATTTTTCTTTAATTTCAGTTTTAGCAATGAGAAAGATAATTGTTGATAAGAATCATATCAAATATAGTGATTGTATTTTTTCAGCCTTCTAAATAATAGAGTTTTAATCCAGAAAGTCATGAATTCAATTGCCCTTCAGTCACAGAACTCCAACAAATATCTAGATTACATGTATACATTTATATTATTATTACATTTTAGGGTTTTAAGAAAAAATATTTCAAATACTCAAATAATAGTACCTATTTTGGCATTAATGACTTCTCCATCATAGAAGTTTTTGAGCAAAGTTTGCAGAGTGTCTTGTATATTTTCTATAGAAGAGCTGATAGGAGAAAAAAAACTTCATTGTTTATTGGAAGTCAGAGTTGTTTCTATTTGTGCCTTCATAACATAATTTTTGAGAGCATTTCATCTCTTTTAGGCTAACTTTTGCTCCAGCATTTTAGGCCTTGAAACCCTATCATTTCTCTGAATCTTTTGAAATATACTCTTCCAAAGTCTAGTGTATGTCATACTATATAAGGCTTTTAGCTTCTTTATCAAAAATTCTAAGATGGGCTGGTTATTTTCCTACAAACCTTCAACAACCAAAATTTGTACTATGTCCTCTGGTTAGGACATTCTAAACCTGCCCAATTTATGGAAATGAGATAGAGTAAGACTGGGCTGGAGAAGAACTCAATGAGGATATAGGTAGGAGGCAAGTAATTTGATAGATTCCTATTTTAACTCATTTTTCTTAATGAAATTAAAGTTAATTCTCCTAAGTCCTATTTCTCTGCTTGCTGAAGGACTTGCTTTTACTTATACACCTCTAAAATAGGAGCCCAAGGGCAAACATTCTGTAATCCTCCACTCAATTGTTGATTTTTTTCCCCTTGCTTTGTATTAAAAGAATGAATTAAGTTTGGGTCTAGGAAAAGTTATCATTTTGTCCTTTGATATCCATGGCTACTTCTTTGCCATCAGATAAAACAGATTTCTTTTCATGCCCCAAGTGAAAGATATTGAACAGAAATAAGTTTCAGACTTGTTCTCTCTTGTATTATCTGACTTTCTCCTTGTTTACTTGTCACTTCTGTATTAGTCTACAACTACTGTTTTTACCTACAATTGCATTAAAAAATAATGACTGGATTGTTTGTTTTAACTGCTTTAGAACTTAAGCTAAACTTAAGCTAAATAATTTTTTGTAACATAGCATATAAGAAATCATGCTTATTTTCTTGCTATTTGAAATAACTTGGAGCTCTCTTGAAGCAAATTATTACAGTAATAAAGTCACCTGACAGATTATTCTAAAA
Organism: Antechinus flavipes; assembly: GCF_016432865.1. Classification (NCBI taxonomy): domain Eukaryota; kingdom Metazoa; phylum Chordata; class Mammalia; order Dasyuromorphia; family Dasyuridae; genus Antechinus; species Antechinus flavipes. The sequence continues at coordinate 523,760,090 of NC_067398.1, read as the reverse complement.
GGGCTCTGATGCAGAGATGGATTGGTTTCTGCCACTATCATTTGTTAAAGCCTATGATTAAAGTCCTAGATACTCAAGAATACTGAGAATCTTATTAAGAAGTCAATTAGAGAATTAGACTTGGAACAAAGACTCTCAGATTTCATGTCTAAATGTATTTTGTCTGGACTATCTAGGTTTGATCATCTCTATATGTAAAGGGGGAAAATCTATCATAACCAAAGAAAAATTAATATTGTCCGCTTAAATTCTACTGTTTAAAACTCACTATTCATCTCCATGTGATTTTTCTCTCAAATGACAGTTAGTTACTAACAGTTGTAATTGATAAATCAAGAAATATTTATCAAGCATCTACTGTGTGTAAGGTAGTATAATGAATATGGCTGCATCCCTCCAGGTATCATTAAGAAGATTTTGAATGTCAAGGGAATCAATAAAAAAAGTGAAGAAGGCAGACTAGCCTTACCAGATCTCAAACTGTATTATAAAGTAGTAAATGATCAAAACCAGCTGGTACTAGTAAGAAATAGAGTGGTGGATCAGTGAAATAGATTGGGAACAGCTTACATTAAAGTAAATGATCATAGTAATCTGATATATGATAAATCCAAAGATCCAAGATTTTGGACCAATGACACATTACTGCCCCAAAACTGCTGGGAAAACTGGAAAACTATGGCAGAAACTATATGTAGACCAATATCTTACAATGTATAATAATGGATATGTGATTTACACCTAATAGGTGATACTACAAGCAAGTTAGGAGAGCATGGAATAGTTTATCTATGGATAAGGGAAGAATTTATTACCAAGCCAGTGATAGAGAACATTATAAAATATACACATATATATTTAAAATGATTAATAGAAAACTGGAACATTGAATAAGGAAAAGATGAGTTCTTAGTGGTTATCAGTGAGTTCAAATCAGCACACTTTGAGAAACTACATTGCTATATGGGACTGATACATGGGAAACAAAAGCTAGATTATTGCATCTTCAGGCATTCTGGAAGAAAATGGGAAAGATGACATTATAAAAGGCAAGCAAATGTTTTCCTGATTTTTCAAAAAGCATGAAAAAGGTGGATATTCAGAACCATATGACAGTGAACACGATAGTAATTTCTGGTAAAATATAGAAGAGATCATTGAAATGAATGATTTGTCAGAACTTAAAAAGTGAAGAGTAAATATTCATGAGCCACATCAGATTAACAATTTCTTTTTCTAAAGGGTCATTAAATTTTTTGATTTTTTTCCAGTAGGCTTAAGCTCATTAAACATAGTCATTAATTTTGTTTTTGTCCTTGATTTCCTAGCATCTAGCACAGTGACTTCTACATAATAGGTGTTTAATAAATATTTTTAAATTGAATTGTTGGGTAGTATGCCTGCATTTAAAAAAAATGACAAAAACTCATGATCCAAGTGAACAAAATGGAGTGATATGGGCTGGATAAAAGTTCACGCGGAAAGTTTCAGGACTACTAGAACTAGAGTATTACTCTCCAACTATGTAAAGCTTTAAAAAAATGGTAAGGAAACCTGTATTTACATAAATAGTTTAAAAAGGTCAAGTGATGCTATTCTCATAGTTTATGTAATAAGATAGTTGCACAAAGATAGCTCAAATGAAAAATTCAGTTTAATAAGCATTTAATAAGGATCTACTATATACCAGGCATTGTAATACAGATGCATACACAAAAATAAAAGTTTTACCATCAAAGAGTTTATAATCTATATGGAGAAGGAACACACTCTCTCTTTCTCTTTCTCTCTCTGTCACTGTCTCTGGTGCTTGTAAATTTAGGGAGACAACTAGAAACGAGGAATTGATATCAGGAAAAATTCCCTTTGTGTGATGCTATGAAAGAAACAGTTTTTACTTATCCTAGGTACATAAGACCTTCTCTGAAGTAATATACATTACCTTCTCCTCCCAAATGGCAATGGACTAGCCATCAAAATGCATGCCATAAGCAAGTATTAGGCTCTTGTCATCTACTATTATCTTTTGAATTGTTTAGTCTTAACTGATAAGATCCTGCAATGCTCTGCACCTTAACTCAACTGGACAATCTTGCCATCTTTAGGGTATCTGCCTTCCATGTGTAAAAGTAGATTCTAAATGATAGTTTAATGTACTTTTGAAAGGTATATGTTTTCTGTTTTATGCTTCATTTGAATCTAATAATAGAACCAATAAATCATGCTTTCACTACTTGCATTCATAAAAGAATCGCGAATGGTCTTAATATGTGGAAAATATGTTTTCAGTTTATGTTCTTTTTTTCTTCCTACAAGGTCAGATGCTTTATTGAAATCAATAAGCAATAAACAGAACAAGATTTTGTAGTGCCTTCTGTACCTTTTAGTCACTTGTGTGATTGTAAAAGGTAGTCTCTTGAGTGATCTTAATATTTTCTGGAATGAGGGAGGTGATAGTCTTATGGTGTTTTGCTCTATTAAAATATGTTTAGAGAATTGTACTGGTTTTGATTTTCAGATTTTAGTAGTGTTGTTTACCAGTGATGAATTGACCAATAAATGTCTGAGGCTGAATTTGAACTCAGTTCTTCCTCACTCCAGGCCCAGTACTTTATTCAAAGAGTTACTAATTGTCTCAAGTGTTGTAAGTAATAAAGGGCTATATAAATGCCAGTTATTATTCCAATAAGGAGATTTAAAATTATGTTATTGATGATCAATTAAAGCATTTGGGAATCTTTATTCTTGAGAAGAGAAACAAGAGAGGTAGGAAAATAGGAAGTATAATTTTTGAAACTAAAAAACTAAAAATTTCCTGGAATAAGTATTAATTAGTTTTGTTAGACTCATAAGGGCAAAAATTAATATCAAATGCAAAGTTATAGGGATGTGGATTCCAACTTAGCATAAGTAAAAAAAAATTTTTTTCTAACAATTAAAACTGTCACAAAATTGAGTTAGTTGCTTTGCAAACTAGAGTTAGTTGGATGCTAGATAATGCCTTATAATTATTATGGATATTGTAGGAAGAGATTTATGCTTTTTGACAATATGACTTCTAAGGTTCCTTTTTGACTTGGGATTCACAAACCTGTTTTTTATTTTTAAAATAGAGTTCGTTAATTATACATATATTTTATTTTATGAATTAAAGAAAATAATTCTGAGAAAGAACTATGCAAATGCCAAAAATTGGCAAGATAAAATAAAATAAAGGTTAAGAATTTCTGCTTCAAAATTCAAGTAAACCTATTATTCTATAAAGGGGTTACTATGTTACACCTCTCACATGATTTTCATTTTAACTCAGAAACTATAGATTTTTGCATTTCTAATAATAGAATTTGAAATAACAGGAGGAAAGAGAGGTTTTTGAGCTGGAGTCCTTTTTGGTTTCCCTCAGATAAAGCTATACAATGTTCCCTTCCTCAGCATATAGTCAAGGCCATCCTGGATAAGATTAGGATCCTCTCCCCTCTTCAATATGGCCATCTGAGGCAGCAAATTGTATTCTAGCAGAGAATAAATGAAATTAGAAATTTGACTTTCCTTAATATAGATATGGTATTAATTTAAGATCTCTGTTTTGAAATATCTCTTAAATATAGTCCTTAAAGATTTAATTTTGTGAATCTGTAATATCAATAACCTAAAAGACTTTCCTTTTTCCAGTTAAGGGACATTGGGATATTGAAGTAAATTTCTGACTTTTCTATAGAATTTTCTGGCAAAAAGTCTGCAGTAAAGTTCTTAGACTGGGATTTCAGTCACTGCAGTTTTGGTGCAACTCATCTAGTATTCTTTGGCTTTAATAAGATCCTAAAAAATGGGTTATTTCTGCCTCATGGTATAAAATGGCTCCCATCTTTACATACTTCAGATTAATTTAACTGATACTGTATATGACTGACTTAGCCAGAGGTAAATGCAGCTTCCTGAAGTAGAGATATTTTTCTCAGCCTGAAGTGAAGAAAGACAGTGAATTACTTTAAACACCAGGTCACTTGGACGAAAGTTACAAATGAGACTCATTCCCAGGGGAACTAGTACTGAAATCATTTGGCTTAGTGTGCAAAAGTAGAAGATAATAGTAAAATTTTAGATTATTTCAAGGTTATTTAAAGATTATTTCATGCTGGAATGGAAAGAATATAGGAATTGGAATCAGGCAAGGTTTGGGTTTAACTCTTCATACTGGTACCTACCAGCCCTGTTGTTATAGTAGATCACAGAATCTCTAGGCTTCAGTTTCTACAAATGTAAATTGCTTCCTATGATTTCTGGAAATGTTATAGGGAATAATATAATGAAGAAGAAAGTGAACAATTATTAAACACCTATTATGTGCTGGACACTGAGCAAAATTTTTTATATATAATCTTATTTGATCATATATTTGATCATCATATAATGATATTTGATCACCCTGTGAAATAGATGGCACATTTTACAATTAAGAAAATTAAGGCAAATATAGCATACATAACTTGCCTAGTTATACAACTAGTAAGTGCCTGACTTCAGATTGGGATACAGTTTTTCTTTATTCTAGGCCCAGTATTCTATCCATTGTGTCACTTAGCTTTGTATACATTTATCAATATTACTTTAATGCTTATAACAGCTCTAAAAATAAATATTATGTATATGTGTGTTTTTACTTATATATACATATACATATATATACATATGTGTATATATATATATATATAAAACATTTATTTTTAGAGATATGCAGAAATAGATTTTCTAAGCTATTTATTATTAGGGGTATATCCTTTAATGCCTTTTGTTGTCTTTCATACTGGTAATCAACAAAAATATTTGATGGTGTCAAACTTATCTTACACATTTGAAAAGCAGCCTTCCCTCTGTATTCATGGGTTTTTGCAATTCTCTTTGTTTTACTAATCAAATGAAAGTTATCTCAATTGTCATTTTCTCCAACCATAATCCTGTCTAATTCTGTGATGTTCCCAACAATTGCTAATCTAGTGAGCACCTCTAATTACAGAGAATTGCTACCTTTGAGTGCTGCTCTTTCCATTTTTGGACATCCCTAATTACTGGAAAGCTCATAAATAGAAGACAAAGACTTTTTTTTTTCCTGCAAGGTGCCTCTGCTTAAAGAGCACAACAGTTTCTTGGTCTAAGAAAGGACTTACTGTCCCTAGATAAAATTGTGAAGTGGACAAACTATGTCTTTGGCATCTCAGGCTCTACTGAAACTTTTCCCCTGATCAATTGCATCTTTATTTTGATTATCCCTCTTTATTTCCTGTTTGTTAGGTACCTGTCATCCTTCTTCCTTTCAAAACGTATACTTAGATATGGTGTCAGTTACTGACAACTTAGTGTAAATTTAAATCAGTACATTGAAATGCACATGTATTTCAACAATATCTTTAATTATGGAATACAATTTCTGTAAAATGAATTTGAAATATTACTGGTAGAAAAAAAACTTTACCAGAGTATCTAAATTATAATACTAGAAACTTGTTTATTCCATAGGGTCTCTGCCAAAGACATAACTAGTAATTATTGAATCCTGATTAAATTTAGGTGAGCTTTTTGGGAAACAATTTATTTGGTCAGGTGATCCTTAAGAAGGGAAGACAGCAATCAGGTGAGTCCCAAGAGCAGGGTACTACAAAGACAAAAGCAGTGACTTTCTCAGACTAAAGAGGGATAGTCACGCGGACCAACAGATAAATAGAAGGACAAAGGATGGATATTTACACCCTGAAAAAATCCTGATCAATCTTCCCTAATTATAAGGTTCATCTCTGCCCCTATGGAGTTTATAATCTAGTTATGGTGAATTGACCATGTCCTAAATGCCTAGTTTTTGGTAACATTTTCTAGAATGCAATTCTTTTTCATGGATTCTTTTAATGGAATTTGATTTGTTTTGTTTTGCTTCAGAGAACAGAAGTAGGAAGACCATTTTGAATAATAGCATTACCTTTTAAAGATTTTTAAAAGCATATTACTTCTTTAAAACTTAGATACATGAAACACTTTATTGCTTCTTTTCAGATGATTTTGAGATTCATGCTCTATCCAATAGTCATATAGAAATAGAACCTGGAAAAAAGATAAATTTCATATTCTTATGAATAAGGAAATGTTTTTAATGGAATTTGAATTGTTTTGCTTTGCCTCAGAGAGCAGAACTAAGAAGACCATTCTAAATATCCATATTGATTATTGTTAAAAGATTTTTAAAATAATTTTTATCTCCAAAAGATTATGTTGTAACAACAAATATATGAAACACCTTTTTTGCTTCTTTTCAGATGGTTTTGAAATCCATGTTCCATCTAATAGCCATATGGTATCAGAACCTGGAAAAAATGTTAAATTCATATTTCAGACTCACAAGGCCAGCCCCCTGAAACATGTGACATGGGAAAAGATTCAGCCACATCAGATTGACCACTTAATTTACTGTAATTTGAACAATGGGAAAAGTTATGGCTTAAAGTACCAAAGAAAAATATTGACAAGCTGCAGCCAACAGATGACCAGTACCTCTATTATCATTCACAATGTCACTGCTTCTGACTCAGGATTTTACCAATGTTGCTTAACCACCAACACAGGAGAAAATGAAACCTTTGTGATGAATCTGACTGTGACTGATGGTAAGTATAAAAATGAAATGTTGGGTTGCTAAGAATTTAAAAATTTTCCAGCAAATGGTTTCCATTAAAGGCTTTTATTTAGTAAGAAAATTTAGTTCTAATAGACAAATTTAAGCAGATTAGAAGTTACTTTATTCTAATCCTTTAGCAAGTCACACCTTGTTTAGTCCCTGCTCATAGAAACCACAGTAAATTCGTCACCTCATCCCACTTTTTTATTTTCCTCATTCCTGAAATGAAGAAACTGTTGTCTGTTAGTTTAAGATATATCATTAATATACATGGTCTGGAGTGATCTCTAATATTTGTTTGTCTCCCAATTCAATCCAGTAAGTTTTTACAAGTATTCTGGACATAAGCATTGTGCTACATGATAAATATAAACATAAAAGGACAAGCAGATCATTCCTTGAATGAACTTACATCTGATGGAAGGAGATATGAATATAAATTAGATAATACATAATTCATACATATTAAATATTGTATTGATAACTAAACTATCTATTTTTGAAAGCTGAGACTGTATCTTCTATGTCTTGAATATCCCACCAAAGCATTTTTGCTTTGTTTGCCCACTGTTTGTTTTGTTTTATTTATATTGAATGTATGTATGTTTTGAATAAGTCAATCAATTGTGATTATTGTTCTGTATTAATTTATCATAAATTTTAGCTTTTATGACCTAGATAGTCTTCACAATTTGGAAGAAATGCAAAATCAAAGCCTCATTGTAGAATACTCACTGTAAGGGAAGTCATGGGGATAGTTTATATTAGATTCTTTTTCACATTTGAGTAAGGGTCAGGAAACCTGAAGGTCTATCCAGTATTAAAGTCTGGACTCTAAAGGTGCTCTCTGACTGAGAAATGTGCCAAAGATAATCCTTTATTCTTGGTGCTGACAGAAGTTGTCTATCACTTTATGCTATTATTTTCCACATGCCTTTCGTCAGCTCATTTACTTTGGCTTGAATTTAGAGTTTTAGAGCCAACCCAGGTCCAGGCTGCCTCCTTCATATTCTTGGCAGTGCCTAGGCTGACATTTCTTTCTGAAATAGAACTGAAGAAGAAATGTTTAAGGTTCTATATAAGCAGCAGTGGTAGCAGCTGTGTGTAACAAGAAGAGAGTTTGCCAAAGTCATAGCTGATTTTTACACTTAATCACATGGGCTAACTCATGCTTTAATTATTCCCATTGATGACAATCACAGTTATGGGTAAACTCAATGTTGGATTTGTAACTCAAGTCAAAAAGGGGGTTGACAGAATATCTCTTTATGCAAAAAACTTTAGAGAGGGCCAGTTTTTAAGTACTGGTTCTGCTGATTTCTGGATAAATAAGGATGTTTATGTCTAAAATATTCCTTATTTAATGGGACTGTATTTTAAAATTTTAAAATAAAAGTAATTTGCCAACTATTTCCAACGGACCAAGAAATGTTTTAGGCTGGCAAATGATACAGGTACAGGTATATTAGACAAGTATATTATTCTTGCTTATCATAATGAAGGAACATTTAAGAATGTTTACAAATATTTCATTATAGTGGCAACAATGAAAGTACTCTTGTAGGATTGAATGATATATATTTAATTGATGAGATGATCTTCTGACTCAAGACAATTTAGGAAGTCAGATGAAGAGATCTGTGACATGAGAGTGGAGACTGGCATAAGCCCACATAAATGTAACTTAATAGTGTTTCTTGGTGGTGGTGACATTAGCAGCAGAACCTTCATGAAGTCTCAAGTGATAGATGATTGGACAACTGGTCAGAAAAAGATTATAGGGTTTGCCTATTCTATTACTAGGCACAGGACCAGACTCTGACAGCTTCAGTGCTTATATTTCCTAGTCACAGTTCAAAGGTAGAGAGGAGCACTTTTGGTGATGAGGGAGCAGGGACCCTGAGGAGCACTATCATGGCACCAAGGAAACAGGACCTTTGGGAGCAGTATTTATTTTGATCCTAAGGACTCAGGAGTCCTATGTAAAGACCAGAGTTTAGAACAAGAGAGCAATGAGCACACCTCTTTGAAATAACACTCCTTGAAAGCACTGCAAATTTCCCCAGTCCCCAAAACAAGCTCTTAAAAACAGCAGTGCAAAAAAAAATCTGAGGCTTGATATAGTGCCCCTTCCACAAAACTACTGGTGGGAACAGACCCAATTTTACCATTAAGTTCAAAGTCAAGAAATACAGTTTTTCAAAGTCAAGAAATACAGTTTAAAATGAGTGATCAACAAAAAGTAACATGATCATAAAATGTAATAATAATAATGATGAGAAATCAAGAAACAAATTCAGAAGAAAACAATAATGTGAAAACGGATAAAAGAGAAGCTTCAAAGTTCAAAGCCTTTGGAGGAAACACCAAAAAAAATTCCTAGAAGAGCTAAAAATTATTTTCAAAATCAAATAAAAGGGGTACAGGAAAATTGGATTAAAGAAATAAGGAAAATTATGAAAAGACAATTAACAATTTGGTAAAAGAGACATAAAATACTAAAGAAAATACTTTAAAAACCCCACAGAATAAGCCAAATGGCATCAGGGGCTCCTTATTGAAGAACATAATACTTTAAAAAATTAAATTAGACAAATGAAAGCTAAGACTGTGAGAAATCAATAAACAATAAAAATAAAAATTAGAAGAAAATATGAAATATATTTTTGAAAAAACAACAGCTGGAAAATAAATTGAAGAGAGATAATTTAAGAATTAGGTATCCCCAATAATAAAAAAAAAGACCAGAGATGAATAGAATGTCTGAATTTCAAATAAAAGACTCAAGAGAAGCATATAAATGTAAACATGAAAAAAAGGAACTCGATAAGATTGAACTGTTTACATTCCTATATGAAAGTGATACTTATAAGACTTTGTCATTATTATGGCATTTTGAAGGATTCCGTATAGACAAAGGGCATGGGAGTGAGTTTATTATGTTCAAATGATTTTTAAAATATAGAGGAATAAGAAAAAATGGATACATGGGGAGAAAGTGGATGATGAAAGTAAGATTGACCAATTATTTCATATAAAAGAAGCAGAAAGGAAGTGCATTCTTAATGGAGGAAAAGATGAAAGGTGGTTGTAGGGGGCAATGATTAAACTTTGTCTCACCTATATTGGTTTAAAATGGAAGAACACACACATATTCAATTGGAGAAGGAAATGTATCTTATTTAATAGAGGAAATGAAAAGGAAGAGGATAAGAAAATGGAGAAATTTGTGACAAAAGGAGAACAAAAAAGAGGAAAGTATCAAAAGCAAACCAGGCTTTAGAAGGAGGGACAGGATAAAAAGAGAGATAGAAGGATAAACTGAAGAAAATAAGATGGAAGGAAAAGCAAAGTTAGTAATTATAATTGTGAATGTGAATGGAATAAACTCACCCACAGCAGAAAAACATGTAGTAGAATGGATTAGAAACCATAATCCAACAATATGTTGTTTGCAAGAAACACACTTGAAACAAAGAGATACAAAAAAAGGATTAAAATAAGGAAGCTGGAGCAGAATGTATTTTGCTTTAGCTAAAGTCAATAAGGTAGGGGTACCAATCAAGATCTAAGACCAAGAAAAAAGCAAAAATAGACCTAATTAAAAGGGGTATGCAGGAAATCTATATTTTGCTAAAAGAAAATCGTAGATAGTGAACTAATAATAATATTAAAAATATGAATCAAATGACAGCATCCAAATTGTTAAAGAAAAAGTTAAGTGAGTAACAAATGGAGATAGGAAAGCTGAATTCCTTCATTATTTTATTTTCTATCTCAGAGTGAGATATAGTTAACCATAAAATTAATGAGAAGGAAGTTAAAGAGATGAATGATATTAAAAAAAAATTAAACATGATAAACCTCTGTAAAAAATTGAAAAAGGACAGAAAGATATATAACTTTTTCTCAGATGTACAAGACAAGGAATAAAAATTGGCTATGTATTCTGGCATAAAAACATTAAATATATACCTTTTAGACTGTAATATAATAAAAACATGAAAATGTAAATTTAAAAATTGGAAAATAAATAATCTCACCCCACAGAAACAATGGATTAAAAAGAGATCATAGAAATAAATAATAATTTTATTAAAAGAATGACAACAATGAGACAGCATATCAAAATTTGTGGAATGGAAGGCAAACAAATAAGTACTTAGGAGAAAATTTAGCTTTAAGTACATTCATCAATAAATGAGAGAAAGACAATATAAATGAATGTAATTTAAAAAACCCTCAAAAAAACCAAATTTAAACATCAAAATAGAAATGTTAAAATCAGTGGAGAAGTGAAAATATTGAAAGTTAAAAATCCCACTTAAATAAAAAATAGTAACAGTTGATTTCATAAAAAAAGTCCAATAAAATAACAAACCATCAGTTAATTGATTAAAAGAAAGAAGAAAACCAAATTACCAGTACCAAAAATGAAAAGGACAAATAAACTATCAATGAGATGAAATTTAACCAATCATTAGCAATTATTTTTCCCAATTATATGCCACTAAAATTTTTACAAAAATATAAAGTGCCTAGATTTAACAGAAACAAAAATAAGTAACCTAATATATAACCTTAAATAATCTGTCCTAGAAAAAAAAATTGAGCAAGTGATAAATAGCTTTCTTTTTTAATTTAAATTTTATTTTTTTATTCTAAAATTTATTTATTTTGTTTATATATGTTCACTCTTTTTTTAAATGCATTTCCTTATGACTCATATTGGAAGAGAAAAATCAGAACAAAAGGGAAAAACCACAAGAGAAAAATAAAATAGAAGAGACAGAAAAAAAAATGAACATAGTTTGTGCTGATTTACATTCAAATTCCATATTTATCTTTCTGGATGCAGATGGCATTTTCTATTCAAAAGTTATTGGGATTGCCTTAGATAACTTTAATACTGAAAAGAACCAAGTCTTTCATAACTGATTATCACACAATCTTGCTGTTGTTGTGTAGAATGTATTTCTGGTTCTTCTCATTTTGCTCAGCACTAAGTTTGTGTAAAATTTTCCAGGCCATTCTAAAATCAGCTTGTTCATCATTTTTTACAAAACAATAATATTCCATTAGTTTCATACAAAGCAACTTATTCAGCCATTCCCCAATTAAAGGGTATTTATTCATTTTCCAATTATTTGTCATCACAAAAAGAACTGCTACAAATATTTTTGCACATGTGAGTCCTTTTCCCTACTTTATGATTTCTTTGGGATGCTGACCCAGTAGTAATACTGCTGGTTAAAGGGTATGTACAGTTTTCTAGCCTTTTGGCCATAGTTCCAAATTGCTCTCCAGAATGGTTAGATCATTTCATAACTTCACTAACAGTGCATTAATGTCCCAGTTTTCTCATATTCCCTCCAACATTTATCATTACCTGTCATCTTAGCCAATCTGAGAGAAGTGAAGGGATAACTCAAGAGTTGTTTTAATTTGCATTTCTCTAGTCAATAGTGATTTAGAACATTTTAAAATATAATTATAGATAATTTTAATTTCTTCATCTGAAAATTGTCCGTTCATATTCTTTGACCATTTATCAATGATGGAATGACTTGTATTCCTATAAATTTGACACAGTTTTTTATATATTTTAGAAATGAGGCCTTTATCAAAAATACTGGATGTAAATTTTCCCCTCCAGCTTTATGTTTCCCTTCTAATCTTGATTGTGTTGGTTTTGTTTGTGCAAACACTTTTTCATCTAATGTAATCAAAGTTATCCATTTTATATTTCCAATGCTCTCTTTTTTTGGCCATAAATTCCTCCTTTCTCCAAAGATCTGATAGGTCAACTATCACTTGCTCTCCTAATTCACTTATCCTGTCTCTATGTCTAAATCATATACCCATTTTGACCTTATTTGGGTATGGGATATAAGATGGAGGTCTATGCCAAGTTTCTGTTGTACTAATTTTTAATTCCAAGGTCTTATCACAAAGCTGGAGTTTTAGGGTTTATCAAATATTAGATTACTATAGTCATTGATTATTGCATCATGTGTATGTAACCTTTTCCACTGATGCACCACTCTATGTTTTTGATGACTGCTGCTTTATAATAGTTTTAGGTCTGGTGCTGCTAGGCCACCATCCTTTGTATTTTTTTTTAATGTTAATTTCTTTGATATTCTTGCCCTTTAGTGCTTCCACATGAATTTGGTTATTATTTTTCTAACTCTACAAAATATTTTTTGAAGTTTGATGGCACTGAACAAGCAAATCAATTTATGTAGAATTGTCATTTTTATTATATTAGCTCGGCCTATGTATGAGCATTTGATGTTTTTCCAATTGTTTAAATCTTACTTTATTTATGTGAAACACATTTACAAATGTGTTCATATAGTTCTTGGGATGGCTTGACACCCAAATAGTTTATTTTGTCTATAATTATTTTAAGTTAAATTTCTTTCTTTCTATATGCAACTTTGCTAAAACTGTTGATTGTTTCAAGTGTGTTTTTGAAGATTTTATAGGATTCGCCAAGTATACCATCATATCATCTGCAAAGAGTGATAGTTTTATTTCCTCATTGTCTGTTTTAATTCCTTTAATTCCTTTTTATTTTTCTATAGTTAAAGCCAACATTTTTAGTATAATATTGAATGATTGTAGTAAAAATGGGCATCTTTGTTTCATCCCTGATCTTTTTGGGAATGCTTCTAGTTTCTTTCCATTACAAATAATTTTTGCTGATAGTTTTAGATAAATATATTTATGATTTTAAGGAAAACTCCATTTATTCCTATGTGCTCTAGTGTTTTTAATGGAATTGGATGCTTGAACCCATAAAATCAAGCAATCTATATTCACTATGATGATAGACTACCTCTGTAACAACACTAAAATAATTGCCAATTAATAACAAGTGTTTTTAATAGCCATGAGGGTTATATTTTGTGAAAAGCCTTTTCTGCATCTTTTGAGATTATCACATAATTTCTATTAGTTTTGTTATTGATATGGTCAATTATGCCAATGGTTTTCCTTATATTAAGCCAGCTTTGCATGACTGACATAAATTGCACTTGGTCACATTATGTTATCTTGCCAATAAGTTGTTGAAATCTCTTTGCTAATATTTTATTTAAAATTTTTGCATCAAATATTCATTAGAGAGATTCGTCTATAATGTTCTTTCTCTGTTTTGACTCTTCCTGTTTTAGGTATCAGTACCATATTTGTGTAATGGAAGGAATTTATCAGAACTACTTTTTAATTTATTTTTCCAAAATAGTTTGCATGATATTGGAAATTGTTCTTTAAATGTTGGATAAAATTCAGCTGGTACTGGAAAATTTTGGGGGGAGTTCATTGATGGTAGTTCAATTTCTTTTTTTAACATGACAGAAAAGAAAAATGGCAAATGCTGGAGGGGATGTAGTGAAATAGCCCAGGCAATAAAATTCAAGACAGCCGCAATGAGGAAAGTTTTAGAATTTATTTGGTACTGAGCTCAGGCCGGAATTCTGATGGAATTCTGTACCTTACAGAACTAAAGATAGCCTAATAATCATTTCTGTTCGACTTGTTACATTTTAATCTGTGATTTGCATTTTACAACAGGAGGATGGGGGTTTTACAGGAGAATCACACGGGGCAGATGTTTTAACATATGGGGTTTCGAGTACTGCCCACCCAGAACAGATACCCTTAAGGGCATTGTTGAGCCAGCCTTTTGAAATGCAAAAGAAATCCCCCAATGTAGCTGAGCAAACTTTCTTCTGCTGGCCTGAGGCGGAAAGGAGGGCCATTTGTCCATTTCAGTAGAAAAATGGGAACACTAATGCATTGTTGGTATTGTTGTGAACTGGTTTGATGATTCTGAAGAACAATTTAATATTATACACACAGGGTTACAAAACTGTGTATGCCTTTTGAATCAGCAATACCACCTTTAGGTTTATATCCCAAAGAAATTTTAAAAAGGGAAAAGAAACTATTTTTACAAAAATATTTATAGCTGCTCTTTTGTGGTAGCAAAGAATTAGATATTGAGGTAATCTATCAAATGGGGAGTGGTTGAACAAGTTGTGATATACAATTGTAATGAAGTAGTCTTTTGCTATATGTAGGTAGTCTTATATAAACTGATACAAAGTTAACAAGACTAAGAGAATAGTACATGAAATGTAGTGAGCTTTTTCTTCTCAAAACACAGCCAGGTGATAAAAGTTCAGATCTTTTATTATCCCAATATAGCCCGGTTAGCTTAGAGGCCTATCTCTCTGCTTGGTTCCAAGAGCTCTCTCCGAATGTCACCAAATCCAAAGGTCTGGTCCTTCAGCCTCTGCCTCTGCCTTCTTCAGCCTCCAGCCAGCTCCAACTCTTCATGTCATTCTGCTGAAATCTCGACTTGTAGCGTCTTCACTCTCTCAAGAACTTCTCGACTGGCCCATTGGCCTATTTATGCTCCTTCCAGAGAGAGGGATTATGGGTTTTCTCCTATAGTGCTCTCTGGCCCAAAGGGCTTCAAGGGAGGTATGAACTCATTGAACTCCAATGAGTAATGGTGTGAACACAAGCCTTGTCTTGATTAGTTCTATTTAGTACCTTGTTTCAGGTTCTGGCCAAAACATCTTCTTGTAAGATTAGATCAACCCTAATTACTTAGCAGTTAGTAAGGATTCCAACATCTCCCCCTTTCTTTTGTTTTAAAACATAGGGGGTTTTTGAGGGGGTACACATAAATCCATCAATATGGGCCAGAACTTTGTAACAGATATACATGGTATACATAAATCCATCAATATGGGAGGCATTATACATAATTTACATGAGCACATAGCAATATAACACAGGCTAGTAGTAATGTAACAAATAACAAGAATCAATCTGAAAATTTACACATGTCCATAAGTCCTAGAAATAGTCCATAAGCAATCCATTGTCCATTAGTTCATGTGCCAGGAATCTAATAATTCTTATAAGCTCTGAAGTACTGCAAAAAGTCTCATCAACAATTTTTCATCTCAGGGAACCCAATGATTCTTGCTGGTTTTTCAGGAACTGAAATAGTTTCATCTTGTGTTTAGGAAATCCAATGATTTCTGAAGATTTTTAAGATCCTTTGGACAGTCTCATTGTCAGCCATCTGATTCTTTCTTCATCTGTGGAAATATAAGCAGATCCTCTTCCCCAAGCAGTTAACATATCTAATTCCCTTCTATTTACCAAGTTTGGGATTTCTCCTCATCATCTGGTAATTACATTGGAGCCATTTGCATTGGATATTGCCTTGTTGTCTTAAAAGGCTGTATTCTTCCCAACTGTAATCCTGATTGCTTTTCTGTTGGTTGATGACATCAGAGTTCTGAATTTCTAAAGTCTTTCTGGGTGTAACCTCAGCTGCTATCATGCCCCACCTGTCTTTTGATTGATACTTTGGAGCTGGGCTTTGCCTCTCCTTCCTCTGGGTCAATATACATTTAGAGGCCCAGTGAAAGCCTCGGTTACATTTTGGACATGGGGTTTTGGGTTTTCTCTCACCCTGTCTTCTCATTGTATCTCTGTATCTACAATGAGCTCTCAAATGGCCAACTTTTCCGCACTTAAAACATCGACGAGTTTCTCTAGAATTCCTCTGCCAAGGACGACCTTGTCTTTCCAAGTTCACCATAGTCTGGGCATAATAAGCATTTGTGCCCACTGTGGCACAGCGTCTAATGATTTCTTCTAAAGGAGCATTTTTGTCTAGCCCCCATATAATTCTCTTGCAAATCTCATTGGCATTTTCCTTAGCCAAATGTCTAGTCATTATTTCTGTTGCTGCATTATTTCCAATGGTTTTTATTACAGCTGTTTGTAAACGTCCCACAAAATCTGCAAAAGGTTCATTGGGACCTTGCTCTATTTTTGTGAAAACATTATTTCCATCTTTCTGTCCAGGGAGAGAATTCCAAGCTTTTATTGCAGCCTTAGAAATTTGCTCATACACTGTTATGGGATAATAAATCTGTTCTGAACTCTCTGCATACTGACCTTCACCAGCTAGTTGGTCAAAAGCAACTTGTACAATAGCTCCTGTTTGCCTATTGCGTTGGGCTTGAATCCTACATAATTCATGAAACTCCGAAAGCCACAATAAATTTTGTCCGGTTCTAGACAAGTTTTCGTTATGGATTTCCAGTCATTCGGGGTCAGGATTTCATAAGATAAATTATCCAGTAACATCTTCACATAAGATGATGTAGCCCCATAAAGAGTGCAACCCTTTTTCAAATCTTTAATTTTTTCCAAATTAAAAGCAGTGTATTTTCTCTCTTTTTGACCTGAGGAGTTGAGCTCTTCAATCACAGGATATGCATTTATAAAATCAGATATATCTTCTCCTTCATTTTTTGCTTTAATTAATGCTTTTTCTAATCTCGTCAAATTCTGCTTTATAGGAGAAGCTGACTGTGTTTCTGTCTCTCTCCCTCCCCCTTGTTCCACCCATGAAGGGTTAATTGCGGGGGAGGGTCATGAGATGTAGAATCACCTAATTCTCCTGCTGTGAAGTATCATACTCAGAATTGTAATTAACTCCATTCTCATCTGATTCGTCCTCCTTTTCACCTAGTAAAGTTGGCAATTTTTCCTCCTGTACTTTCCTTTTCATCATTCTATCACTTAAATAACTTCTTATAGCCAATTGTATTACATTATATGTATTAATTATTGAGTTAGGCCCATTTTTATCATAGAATTGACAAAGATCCTCTCCAACCAATTTCCATTCATTTAGATCTAATTCCTTATCAAGAGAGAAACAAGGACATATGTCCTTTACAGTTTGTAAAAGTTCAGTGATTTGCTGTAAACTTATAATTAAACCTTGGCTTTCCATAATTTTGACAATGCTCTCTAAACATTTTCCTTGAACAGAAACAGGCTGTTTTCTAAATATCTGTCCCATCTTAGATGAAATTATACTTTAACTCTTTTAACAAAATTTCTTTGTTGTACTCACTCTAATTTCTGGGTTGAAGAGTCTTTTCCACTGGATCAGGATCAGAGGCTTTTCCACTTGAATCAGGATCGGAGCTTTTCCACTGAAATCCACTGAGGGGGTCTGTTAGCCCCACGTTCAGGGCGCCAAATGTTGGTGATCTTTTTCTTCTCAAAAAGCAGCCAGGTGATAAAAGTTCAGATCTTTTATTATCCCAATATAGCCCGGTTAGCTTAGAGGCCTATCTCTCTGCTTGGTTCCAAGAGCTCTCTCCGAATGTCACCAAATCCAAAGGTCTGGTCCTTCAGCCTCTGCCTCTGCCTTCTTCAGCCTCCAGCCAGCTCCAACTCTTCATGTCATTCTGCTGAAATCTCGACTTGTAGCGTCTTCACTCTCTCAAGAACTTCTCGACTGGCCCATTGGCCTATTTATGCTCCTTCCAGAGAGAGGGATTATGGGTTTTCTCCTATAGTGCTCTCTGGCCCAAAGGGCTTCAAGGGAGGTATGAACTCATTGAACTCCAATGAGTAATGGTGTGAACACAAGCCTTGTCTTGATTAGTTCTACTTAGTACCTTGTTTCAGGTTCTGGCCAAAACATCTTCTTGTAAGATTAGATCAACCCTAATTACTTAGCAGTTAGTAAGGATTCCAACAATGAAATAACAGCAATATTGGGGACAGCTAAGTGATGCAATGGATAAAGCCCTGGACCCGAATTCAGGAAAACTCATCTTCCTGAGTTTAAATCTAAAAACAGAAATCTAAAATTTGCTATAAAACATTAATTGGAGAATAGTAAATTAATCCTAATTCTTTTGTTCTCCAGAATATTATATTACTACAAGCCTTCTGGTCCTTTAATGTAGAAGTTGTTAAATCTTGAATGATCCTGACTGGCTCTACGATATTTGAATCATTTCTTTCTGGATGCTTACAATATTTTCTCCTTGACCTGGGAATTCTGGAATTTGGTTATAACATTTCTGGTAGTTTTCATTTTAGAATCTCAGGATGTGTTTGGTGGATTCTTTTGATTTCTACTTTACCCTTTGGCTCTAGGATATTAGGACATCTTTCCTCAATAATTTCTTGAAAGATGATGTCCAGGCTCTTTTTGTTTGTGACCATGACTTTCAGATAGATCAATAATTTTTAAATTATCTCTCCTGTATCTATTTTCTAGGTCAGTAGTTTTTCCAATGATTTATTTCACTTTTTTTTCATTTTTTTCATGTTTTTTGTTTTGCTTTATTCTGTTCATAGTTTTTTCTCTATCTCTCTTACTTGATTATTGAAATACCTTTTAAGATCTCCCATGGCCTGAGCCCAATGTTTATTTTTCTAGGAAGTTTTGGATATAGAAGCTTTGATTTTATTATCATCTTCTGAATGCATGTTTTGATCTTTCTTGTCACATAATAAGTTTCAATGGTCAGAAACTTTTTATGTTGTCTGCTCATTTTCCCAGCCTATTACTTGGTTTTTAACTTTTTGTTAAAGTAGGCTCTGTTTTCAGGATGGAGGGTGCATTGTCCGAAGCTTCAGAAGTTTTATTCAGCTGTTTTTAGAGAGATCTTTTAATGCATATGACCATAAGCATTCTTTTGTGTCCTGAAGTTGTTAGGAATATCTCTGCTCCACTGTAGCTATAAGATCTAATGTGCTAAATAAATAAATTATATATATGGTACCACTGTCTCCCTTAGCCTTAACCATTAAATCTGATGCAATTCTAATACAATTCCTATCTCCCCCTATTTATTCTCTATTCTGTATACCAAATCATTAAGCTACACAACGTATATTATAAATACAATACTTAATCAAAAACAATGACCATTCTGTACTTAGGATGTGAAAAATCTCAATGGTAATATATCACAATAAGTATTCTGACAAGGTTACATTAAGGAATGATGTAATATTATGAATTTGGAATCAGAGGGCCTGAGTTCACATCTCTGCTTCTTACTCTCTATGTGAAATTATAATAAATCACTTAACTGCCTGTGTTTTAAAATATTTCAGTGTGAAATATAAGGTAAGTGTGCCTTTCAGGTCTAAATAGTCTAAATTTAGATTATTGTGACTTTACATGATCTATAAAATGTTGTGTTTTACAAGTGTTGTATTGTATAGATAAAACAAATTCTTAAACACTTGAATGAGAAAAAAAGCCAGAAAGACTTGCTAGAAGATGATGCTTTCTGGGACTTTTTATTTCTTGAAATTTACTTATTACCCGAGTCTTCAGTTTGAAAAATCAATTGTAGCAATTGAATCACTCTCTCTTGGTAGAAATCTAGACTTGAAAAAGGAAATGTAATTTAGACAAATGTGCTTATTTTGTTCCCATTTAAAATACACTTCCTCACTTATTACTTGTCTTTTAGAGGATTACCTATTACATCCATTTACAAAATGTCCATTTATACCACTTTTTCACACATTGAATTCTTCATTTCAGACACCTTTAGGAGATATTAACAGGCATGTGAGTATCTCTGGAAAATTGTGAATTATGAAGTAAATAAAGGAGATTGCATGTAGTTTCCTTAATGGGAAGAAACTCATCATTTGAAATTTTAGAATTTTGTTTTTGGACTTCTAAAACATAAAACAAATATTTTGTGAGTATTAGCAATTTAAAATATTTTAGTCCAAAAAAAACCTCCCATTCATTTAATTCTTTGATATGGTAAATGCTGACTTACCTAAATAAATATCAAAACCTTTTCATCAATAAAAGCAGAGGTTGAGCCTCTCTAAAAGGGGACTCTTTATTCTCTAAGAAAAGGCAGGAATTGTGGCAACAAAAGAGGGGGTCATTACTCTGACTTAAGGATGGTGCATATCCAAAGCTCTAGGTTGTATTTGAAAGGCAATATCTGTCACTTCACTTTTTTTGACATGAATGAAAGCTTCATTGTTCACAGTCATGGTAATAAAATGGCATAGTTTCATCTGCGTGACAAAAATTTTATTTATGTAGAAGAGAAAAATTATTTTAAAATAGACTATTAATTTTTATACAACTTTTAGAGACTGTGGTATAGTGAATAGAAAACTGGACTTTAGGACTAGAGTCAGGAAGAATTTATTTAAAATTTTTCCTCAGACTCCCTCTTACTATGTGAGCAAGGTAGCAAAAAACTGAAAATTGTGAGAATATTATATACAGTAACAACAATATTATTTTAAGAATAATTTTTAATGGCTAAGTCATTCTGTTATAGATATCTAAATTAACTATAATGGACAAATAAAGTCTATCTGAATCCAGAGAAAGGACTGATAAATAGAAGTATATATAAATGGTATATGTATGTGGGGGTATATGTGTACATACATATACCCATATACATGTGCACACACATATATGTATATATACACACATGTATTGCACATAGACATATATTTGTGTCTAATGTTAGCCATTTCTAGGATGCTAAAGTAGCTACATAATTACCCATAACATGTCAGAAAACATAAAAGAAGACTTTTAAGATACCAGTTAGGTCTATTGTGAAAGATTTTTGCGAGTTTATGGACGAGTGTGAGAAATGATCATGACTCAATGAAATAATCAAAAAGTAGCAGTTCAGTCCAGTAATAGGACCAGGACTGCCATTCTCTTAGGGTAGAGAACTTATTCTTCAATCAAAAAAAATTATCTTCAATCTTTATTGATCTTCTATTTTGAGTACAATAGTATAGAAATTACTTTATTCTAAAATACTAGTTGTTTAGGATAATTGGGACAGTAATTTGTGTTATAGCTGTTCTGGGTATATTTTTAAAGTGAAATATATATACATAAATCCCAGTCCTCAATGCCCAAACAAAGCAAGTCCCTCAAATATCTCACCCCTTAATTGTCTTCTTTGGTATTTAATTCAGCAACAAGATTGTTTTCAAGACTGATTTTCCAAACTACCAAATCCAAGATCAATCTTAAGATATAATGAGATAACTTCTTTTAGAAATCTTGGCTGTCACTTTAGTAAGGAAATCACATTTATCATTTGGCTCTATGGGATAGTCTGGCAAACTGTCCTTTGTAATTGCTACTAGAGAAACCTTGTTTCTGATAACCATGCATTGATCTTGTTTGTAGATCTTTTTGGATGAGTATGCAATAAACAGTTTCCTCTTTACTTTAGAAAAATGATTAACAACTGGTCAAAACAGGAAATTCGACACTTCATCTCAAGTCTGTAATTGATGTTAACACCTTATAGGAAAGCTGCAGGAAAAAAAAATGAGATAAAAATATAGTTATGATTAGAAGAGTAAGAAAGTTTCAAATAAAATTTGCACTTGCTAGGGACAAGTGGCAGATATAGACCTTGAAATTATGTCCAGGAAAGAGTGTATCTATAAAAATCATGGGAAGTTGGAGTTACATTAGCTATTCTAGCTGTTATTCAGTGGAAGAAAAATATCATTATCATAATCATTATTATTAACTCAACCAACACTTAATGAAAAGCTATGATTTAAGAAACTACCTTTTGATTTCCTTTGTCTGTTATTCAACTTATTGTAGTTCTTAAAATGGAAAAATTCAATTCAATTTAATTTGAAATGTATTTTTAAAAACACATTATATACAAAGCACTGTTAAGTGCTGGGAGTCCAAAGACAAAAATGAGTGGAATCAACTTGTCTTCAAGGAATTTTCATTGTTTTGGTGGGTTTTGATATGACTAGTGTTATTCTCTACTGACAACAATGATACTTCTTTCTCCCTACTGACAATATGAGGAGGCTTATATTAAAGAATATAATGCTTTCACTAAGACCCAATCAGTCTAAACTTCTTCAATGTATCTTTCTGGTTGCCTGAAGTCATAAAAAAATCCCAGATATGTGGAATCTAGTTCTATCAGATTGTATTTCAGAAAAACATATGAGTCATTCTGTCCTTTATCAGCTCTTGCCCTGATGACCAGATATATTTCTTTATGGAAACAAAGAGAGTATTTTCCAGAGAAGTTAAGTTCCTCTGTATCCTTGTTGCATATCTTTGTTATTAGAGCAATGTGTATCTCCCTCCCACACTTTTTTTAAAAAAAAATCAATGATTCAGTGCCTCATTTCTTCCTAGCACTGAACCTAAATTAAGAAAAAACTGGAATTAGACTAATGCTTCTGACAAGGAATAAAACATATACATATATATATATATATATATATATATATATGTAAATACAAAGTAATAATTGGATTGCATTATATATATATGCATATATATATGTAAATACAAAGTAATAATTGGATTGCATAATAGAAATTTCTTTCAAGTATGGGCTGATTAAGCTGGACCCTGAGATTTGTTCTCTTAAATTCCTAAAATCTGTAATACAAAGTAATTTTCAGAAAGGGGGGCAGTAACAACTAGGGAGATTGGGAAAGTCTTCCTATAGAATTTGTCACCTGAACTAATTTTTGAAGGAATATATGTGATTTAAGGCTCAGAGGGAAAGAATTTTAGATAATAGAGAATATACACACACGTATATTTTTACATACATATACATTTCATATATATACATATGTATATGTATATATATATGTGAAAATACTTAAAACAGGTTATAGAACTTTTGTCCTTTTGTCCTTTTATTTTTGTGGCTGGCTCTGCTTTCATTTTGTGGCAATTTTCTGTCTATTTGTGGAGGAAATCTGGAAAGCCTGGAAACTCTGATTTACTCACACATCTTTCCAGAATGCCCTCAAGTAATATTATTTAATAATGACTTTTAGTAAATAAGTAATTTTGACTAATATAAATACCCAAATTGATAATTAAGGATATAGGATGAAAGACACTATTGATATTAAGAGAAAGAACTGATAAATAGAAATATGTGTGGAATAATTACACACACACACACACACACACACACACACACACACACACACATTTTTAATTCCAATGGTAAGTATCTATGAGGTGGGGATCAAGGAGAAGGAAGTAAAAAAGGAAAAAAAAGAAATTTACATGATAACTGTTGTCTATTTAAAAAGGAATAGCAAGTTGTACAAAGTGGATTTTCAGTTTCATGAGCAATCTTTTTTTTTTTTTTATTGTATTATGTTCTCTATAAATGCTTGTTTTGTTCTATAAATTGAAAAAAAAATTCACTTCTGCTCTTAAGGAGGTCATAATCTAATGGGGGAGACAACATGCAAACAATAGTGAGTAGACAATACTTATAAAGGATACATTGCAGATAATCAATAAAAGTAAGGCATCAGCATTAAGCAAGATCTAGAAGAATATCCCAGAGAAGGTGAGGTTTAGTTAGGAATTTAGAAAAAGCCAGAGAAATCATGAGGTAGAGATAAGGAATGAGAAAATTCCAGGCAGGGAGTAGCCACTGAAAATGCTATAAGACATATCAAGAGTGAGATATTTTCAGAAAGAAGTTGTTTCATGGAATGTGATTCTTGAGCTCCAATCAACAGACAAGAGACAGAAGAGAGTTTTCCCTCTTTGATTGGCTGTAGTATCCTCATCAGTGAGAAACTCTACATTTCATGGTTTGTCAGGGGAGGCATTCTAGGGAGGAGCCAGAAAAAAGAAAATGGAGAGGAGCTAGTATGGACATGTAAAGTTATAGAAAGAAGCAGATCTGGCTGGGAGGTAGGAGATAGTATCCATATATACCTAGGCAAAGGATATCAAAACCTATAAAACTAGAGGCGTTAGAGCCCAAAGCCATGTGTATTACTTATACATGTGTTTTATTCTCCATGAGCAATCTTTAAGTTGGTGCCCACTTGGCACATAGATACTGTGTGTTTTCACTTTAGAGTACCACAGACTTTTTGTATGTGCGAAATGTTTTGTAGATACTATTTTTACTGCTCAATCTTTGTAAATACCATTGTTTTGGATTATTTCACTACTGGAGGATAATGCACTGGTGTTGCCTATTGAGCTATAGCTTTATGAGATTGGACCCAGATTTCAATGCCTAGAGGAAAGAGTAAGGTTAATGACTTTGAAGAATTCTTCCTAAATCCAATTCATGTTCAAGACATTGATATCATTGTCCTTGTAATATCATTGGTTTTCTTCAAGAACAAAGAAAAAACAACAACTTTGGACACTGTGAGGGCAGTCATCCCCATTGGTAATGAGTACTTGCAACATTGCAAGTGTAATATTGGGGAGGTAGCCTCTAAAGAGGGGGTGCTATTTTATAAGGCCTTCATCTTTGATTTATATTGTATCCCTAAACATTTTTAGGAACCCATTGGGAAGTATATTTTTCCTTCTAATCTTTGGGATATGGAATTTATCAGTAGAGTTACTTATTGGTTAGGAAATACTGTATCCAACAGTTCAATAAGTTAAAGTTTTAGAGGCAGAGAATACCCTGTAGGAAGTAATGCAAATCAGCAGAGTAATTTTCAGTCTGATAAATTAAAAATCAATTTAATGATTATGTTATTTGATTTTTGTTATGTCTAATGCATTCAAATTTTATTTTTAAAGACAGTATTAATAATATGTATGATATAAGGCTTCTGTGTAGTTTTCAGATCTTTGACCTCTCTCATCCTTATTCCTAATCCATATTTTCTGTTATTTTACTTCTTTTACCTTAATTTTGAAGTCACCTATAGTTTGTTATCCTTTTCCTTCCCTATTTCTCCACACCCTCTCCCTGCCCCCCCCCATACTTATAAATGTGAGAGTAGGCTGACATATATTTACATGCTGGTTTAATTTGGAGGGTCTTACTGAGTTGTTGTTATAAAGTATCTCCTAATTATCTGCAGAAGATAATAATGCACAAACTGCAATTATTTTCATGGTGAAATATTTATCATGAGCACTGAAATATGAGATGACCAAATGTCCTTGTTGCCTTTGGGTATATGATAATACCAATTCCTTGATCTGACTCTCTAAAGAGAAGTTGTGGACCATCTATTTGTTTAACTGCAACTTTCTCCTTCTGATTTTATTCAAAGTGAAAAACATAAAGATTGACACAATTTAATTCCTCTAGTATTGTGTTTCATTGTTCATCAGACAAGAATATTACATTTAGAGTACCAATGTTTAATCTAAATTTTACAGACCAACTAAAAACTATGTCATTATTTTAACATCTTTGGCAATTTTTTTTATGACACTTTTGCCATTATCATTACAGGAACAGAAAGATCCATATAAGACTGAAGTTAATTTTCTATTTTTCTTTTATAGAAACATAGCCATAATTAATGGCTTCATCACCAAGTATCTAGTCTACTGGCAATGAGTCTATTTATGCTTAGCTAAAGTGATCCTTAGAAAGCAGTCTCATAGGGTAAATTTCAGTGCCATTCTTGCATAGTAACCTGCTTGACCATATGCTTTGCTGGCATAGTCTTTGAGAATCCAAAGTCACTTCTATGCCATGATGAAACCCTGTAGGTTTCATCAAAAGTAGCACTTTTGGGAAAAGTCACGTTATATTACTTTTTAAAATATAAATACATACCTGAGACAGACATTTATAAAATTATTGGAGAAAAAATTCAGGTGCTAGCCTGCCACTGTCCAAATAGTTTCCATGTGGGCTGAAGTTTTTAAGTGCCAGATCACAAAAGCTTCTAGCTATTCACCAGGCAGAGAAAAAACACTGTAATAAACTATCAAGCTTGATTTTAAATCCTAGTGCCATCATTTTTTTCCTTCTCTTTTCCTTCAGATTGGTGGCTATTTTCTGTTTTTCCCCTCAACTGCTTAGTGCTCTTCCTCTTAAACTATCTTGTATTTAACTTATATTTATAATTATTTATTCTATATTTGTTCATATATGACCTTATTTTCTCTCCCATTAGAATATAAGCTTATTAGAAATAAAGATGATTTCATTTATTTCATTGTATCCCCAACATCTAAAACAATATCTAACACATTGTAAGCATTCAATAAAAGACTTGATTAATTTATTGATGAGAATTATGTTTTGAAGCTCTTTACAAGAACATTGGTTGCTGTTTACTTAGGAGACAGATTAAATTTAGATGCTATTGTCATAATTTTCCTAAATATCATTTCTGTTCCCTAGTAGCTACTTCCTGAGAAACAAGGAAAGGTTTCTGAAACACAAAGGATATGAAATTGATTTGTGCAAAGAAGTTGACCTTTCAAATCTCAGAATAACATTAGCATAATGAGAACCACTAGCTATGTATTTCATCTTTACAGATAAGTTCAACAAATCATCAGGGTCACCAATATTTTCACTAGGCTAAAAAACTGTCATTGACCTTATTCATTTATTAATGTGATACCCTTCTCTTATCAAGGTTAAGGAAAATCCTCTATTACTTCATGCTTAGTTTACTGCAAAATCCTGAATAAAAAGATACTGGTGATAGAAATAGAATTTTTTTCTTTACACTGATATTTGTGTGTGTGTGTGTGTTTGTGTATGTGTACACAATATCTATAATTTGTGCATGGTAGAGATAGAGTATGACGCTCCTTGATTGAGATAATGTTTTATCTTGGTGTGCTGAATCAGGTAATAACAATTCCCCAAAGTGTCCTAATATCAGAGACTAGTTAATGTCTAATACTAGTTTAATTGAAGATGTTTATCTCTAGGACACAGAAGAAAAAACAGTGGAAGCATTTAATCAAATATAGATTCTAGTTGCCTTATTTTTCCTATTATTAGTGGATCCCAATATTTTCATATATTTGCTTTTTCTGTATCTTTTTGTGAAATGTTTAATATAACAATTTATTATATTTTAAAGATTCTTAAATTGTAGATTATAATCCTATGTTGGACCATGTAACTGAATGTGGGAGTTGTGAAATGATTATTATCAGGAAATATTTGATTTGTATATCTATTTTATATATGTATATGCTAAGGGTAGCGTAAAATTTCTTGGGTAAAAAGGAGTCGTCAGTGAAAAAAGGTTTAAAAGCCTAGTAATATAAAGTCCTACCATGGTCCCCTTTTTTGCATATTGTCCTCTTTCCCTTTTTTTCCCATCCCTCAGAACTAGTGAGAAGATAAACATCCCTAAATTTTGTTCAAACAAAAACTACACTGATATTGGAGTTCTAAATTACTTGACTTATTTTCTATGGCTCTAGGAAACAATAGACTTTAGTGATTGTTGCTGCTCACCTTGTGCTAGGAACATTTCCATCAAGGGCCTGTCTTAAGGGTTTCTACTTCAACCATAGATGCTTATGATGGGCATAAATTTCATTTGTAAAGTCATTGTCTAGGAGCTAATTATTAATTTATGTATTTTACTGACAGTTCAAATTTTTTCAATCATATCAATATTTTAAGAAGGGAGGTAAAATAGTGGCTTTATGGTTCAAGACACTTTTGTCCTCCTATGAATCAAGACAGCTCAGAGATGTAAGTAAGAGTGCCCTGGCTAATCAACATGAAGCAATTGCTAGAACTAGGAAATAATTCTCTTCCCTCCAGAGTAGGGTTTTAGTGTTGTTTTTATTCTACCCAGAGTCTCTTGGAAGTACTTGGGAAAAAGGAATGTCATGAACTATTGATTAACATCCAGAACAGCCATGTGAACTTGATTGCTTTTGCATTTCTATCTGCCCTAGGTCTATTGAATTGCTTGGAGAGATGGCATCTGGTTCCCAAGGCCTTGTAACTCCCTTGTAAGGTAGCAAAGACAAAATGAGGAGAAAATGAGAAGTAATTTTGCTTTTTTTGATTAATCAGAATGGGTTAGAAAAAATTAAAGGATTAATACACTTAATTCCTTCAGTGATTGACCCTATGAATTTATTTTCTAACAAACTTATCTTTTATTTAGATGGAATATCTGTTTTTCTTAGAAAAAGTTTGGGGAAAATTCTCTCCACTTTGATATTTTAATATTGAATATACAGAAAGTCATCATAATCTTTCATATATTGAACATTTATTTGGAGAATTGAAGTACTTTAACCAAAATGACTTATTTTTTCACATTAGTTTTTGGAAATTTGCAATTAGTGTGTTTAATTTACAGATCAAGAAACTGAAGCACAGAAAAATGTGATTTCATATTATCTGGGTTCAATAATCAGTATGCCTGTATCTTGCCCCACATTCTCACAATATAATCATCCCATTTTTTTTTCAGTGATACATTTCCTGGGTGCTCTTCTCTTTTTTTCTCTATACGAGCTCATTTATTGATCTCATCAATTCCTATTATGGTATTTCTATACTGTCTATTTGTTGATTTCATCAATTCCAATTATGGTGTATCTATGCAAATGATTCTCAGAATTACATAGTTAGCCCTTGTCTTTCTCCTGAGCTATAGTCATATATCACCAATTGCCTGTAGGATATCTTGAAATTGAAGTCCTATACACATCTGAAACTCAATTATTCAAAACAGAAATAATTATCTTTCCCCCCAAATCCTTCCCTCTGCTGAAAATTCCCTATTACTGTTGAAGGTATGACCATTTTCAATCACCTATGCTTGAAACCTTAGTGTCATCCTTGATTCTTTAATCTCACTTACCTCACAAATCCAATCTGTTACCAAATCTTATTGCTTCTAATTTCACAACTTCTTTCATATACATCCTTTTCTCACTGTTCACATAGTCCTTGTAAATTCTTGACTGGATTATTGCAATAGCAATCTAAGTGGTCTCTCTGCCTCAATTCTCTTCTTCCTCTGGTCTGTCCTTTGCTTAGTAAGATGGATTTATTTTAAGCACAAGTTTGACTATGTAACTGCTCAATGAATTTCTGTAGTTTCTTATTACCTCCAGGATCAAAAACTTCTGACTTTTAAAGCCCTTTCCTTTGTAATTTGGTCCTTTCCTATTTTTATCACCTTTTTGTTTCACTGTATTCATACACTCTTCAATATATCTACACCAGTTTTTCGACACTGTGAAATAACATTTCTTCTATCTTTGTGCCTTTGGATTGACTGTCCCTTTTATAGAATGGTCTGGCTTTCTTCAAGTTTCAATACAGCCTTTTAAGATTATTTTTCATCTTCTCTCTCTATATATTATATATACTTACATTTATCCATATTGTTTCTTCCTTAGAATATATATTCCTTGATGGCAAGAGTAGTAGTGCTTTGCCTTTCATTATACCTCCACCACTTAATATGATATGTAGTATGTAATAATTACTTAATAAAGATTTATTGACTGACTAAGGATTGTCTCCTCATACATAAATCATTCTTTATAATATGTTGCACTGTAGTTATAATGTTTCTATTGTTTTTTGATATCATGGTGATATAAGATTTGTAAATATGTAACATTCAGGGAAAATATTGCCATTAAAAGTATGAGTTCCTGTGGAAGTGGGAAGGATTATTGATATAATACTGTATAGTTTTTTAAATAACACTGTCTAGTATTTTTCACCTATTACATGATTGGTCTAGCTAATAATTGTCCACATGCAGAACTTATCTAAAATAAATAAACTCATTAAATTGTCTATTTAACCATGTTGCAACGTGGTCAATCTGAATTTTTCATCTGCTTTGTTTTTTAATATGAATGTTTAAGATTGATCCATTTTGAATAACAGTAAATTTCTTTTTCTTTTTTTTACTTCTTTTCTTTTTTATCTTTTTTAATTTTTGATTTAAAAAGGGGGAGTAGGGAGAGAAGAGGTGCCATTTTATCTAATCCAAGCTGCACATCCCAATCCTCCCATAGGTGGTAAAGGGTAAAAAGAATATATATGAGGATGATATGTCAAGTGAGAGGATGATTCATATGCTAGAAGCAGAGCTCATAAGTTTGTCTGTAAATGTCATTGAAGAAGCTTTATTACAATCTGGGGTACAGTGCAATTAGTACAATAACATCTGTGTATGGCACTATTTGTTGAAGCCTTTAATTGATAAGCGTTATGACAGATACCTCTGTGTTTACTTGGAGACAGGAAAATCTGAGTTCAAATTTGGCCCTAAACACTTATTGGCTTGATTCTACTTACTTTCCATCTTTTTCCTCTACTGCAGAGATAGGAAATGTCCAGCACACAAGTGATACAAGGCTCTTAAAATCAGTTAGTCTGGTCCTGCCAAGGCAACTGCTGATGACAACAACTTTCCAGTGCTTGAGTTCTTTAAGTGGATAATTTTGTAAGGCCAGCAAATGATGTTATAAATATTCAAATGGTTCTGTATCAACTATTCTTCTTTAGTTAATGTTCATGTATAGAGGCTAATTGTGTCTGACTGGTTAATTGATATCAATTAATAATCATTGGGAAGAACACGATGGGGCCTTTAATGTTATAACTTTAAGGAAAAAAGTGGCATCAGGGGAGTGGCATCCATATTCTGTAGTTCTGATCAGCCAGTTGAAATGGGAAAATAAAGGTTTGGGATAGTTCCTCCAGATTGTATGTTTTTCTTTTATGGTTGTGTATATTTGGTAGTCTCAACATTCATTCCCACTTCAGCATCTGATAGCAA
Organism: Antechinus flavipes; assembly: GCF_016432865.1. Classification (NCBI taxonomy): domain Eukaryota; kingdom Metazoa; phylum Chordata; class Mammalia; order Dasyuromorphia; family Dasyuridae; genus Antechinus; species Antechinus flavipes. The sequence goes on along the minus strand of NC_067398.1, from coordinate 523,729,006 downwards.
GTGCCATTTCTGCCTCTTTCAGGGGCTATGAAGATAAAGCTCAAATGTAGTATTCCATTATTGTGACAAATGAAAGTAGATTAGCTTAAAAATTTGGAAAATGTTACAATTTACTGTGTGTTTCATTCTCTTAATTTTATCTGTAAATGTTATGGAGATGATCTCACTTAGAACTGGCTCTCACTCCTATCTCTCTCTTGTCTCATTTCCCTCTTGGTTCTTTTTCCTAATTTTGTGAGTCATCTTCCTCCTTTAATATTTTACGAATGAGTGGATGTTATAAACAGAGGGTTGCTTTGATTGCCATTTCTTTTGCACAGATTATATTTACAGACTTTGCTTTGGCGGGGAGGGGCTCCTCATTGTGGCAATTATTTTTGAACCAGTTAAACTTCTCTAAAGAATGATAATAGTCTATTTTTTTCCATTTCCCATTTTTCAGAGTTAATAGTACATTTAAACATTGATCGGATTGGAGCTGCTGTGATCTGTGATCTTGCATAGTCTTTTCTCCTATTCTTTATTTTTTCTTCTAATTTGGTATTGATTTTAACCTTAGCTCTACCCAATTGATGATAATACAACATCACACAGACTGGGCAAGTCACTCTTAAAATGACTGCTATATCTATAACAAGTTGTCTTTTTTTTTTTAGATAAGATACTTGATTTCTTTTCTTTCTTTCCTTTTGTTTTTGTCTGTATCATGTATCTCAGTCCTTACCATGTTCAGAGCTTTCTAATTATATTCATGAAAAAAATGATCTTCATGTACAGATGCAAAGCTTATGATTATTCTAATAGTTATTGGCTTCTTTTTTGTCTTGATTCTGAATTACATATTATAATATAGGTTTGCCATTCTCCCTTTTATTTTGAAGTCATTGAGTCCCAAGCAATGTATGAACTTGGTTTAGATAATCTTATCAAATTTCTTATAATTGCACATTTGGCTCATCCTCAGCAACATCTGGTAGTCTGTGAGTCAAGTAATTATAAATAATTTGTTAATCTCTTCTTATGAATCAGTCATTATCCTAGGTATTGGGAATGCAACAGCAGTAGCGACATATTTCTTGTTTCACCCCTTTTCTTGGAGACAATATACACATATATGCAAAATATATGCAAAATACATACAAAGATAGTTTTCTGAGGGGAAATGTAGCAGTTTGGGGAAGTAGTAAAGGTCTCATGGAGGCTCCAGTATTTGAAATAATCTTTAAAAGAAAGAAGAAATTTTCAGAGGCAGAGGTTAGGGGAGAATATGTTCTAGACTTAGGAGAATAGCCTGGGAAAAGCACAGAAATGGAATATATGTATGTATGTATGTATACACACACACACATACATATATATATCTTCCTATAATACTTACCATATCTCCTTAACAAGTTTGTAAATTACCTAAGGGTGAGATTAGCTATTAATCTTTTTTGAACACTCCAGAGGGGCAGTTAGGTGAGTGTGGTAAATAGCAGCAGGTCTGGAGTCAGGAAGACATTTTCCAAAATTCAAATTTGACTTCACCTCTTACTAGCTGTGTGCCCCTGGACAAGACACTAAACCTTGTTTGCTTCAGTTTTTCATCTGTAAAATGATCTGGGGGATTGAATGGCAAACCCCTCCAGAAGCTTTGGCAAGAATGCCTTCAGTGGGGTCACATAGAGCTAGAAATGGTTGAAAAATGACCAAACAACAACATATACTCCAGAGTTTCTAGAACAATGCTTACCACAAAGTAACTACTCAATTTATACCTTTCAAATGAATGAAAATCTGTCAACACATCTTTTAAAAAAAGTTACTTTGAAAATAAGGTCAAAGAAAATAGCTTGCATGAATCCTTCTTCTCCCCTCCCCAATTATCAAATTCTTCTGCTTATCAGGCTGCAACTTCATCTTTTGGCGTCCACGGCATTTAGGATAAGATTTAGGGGGTTTCTTTATTTGGGGAAGTTCTAGCATGAAATGTTACATTGTTATGATGGCCTGAGAATAGGAAAGGATATATCCCATTTGGAAGTGGCAAGAGGTGACATTAAAATCACTTTTGAGGAGCTTGTCCTTATTTTGAAACATTAACTTTTGTTTATTTGTTCCTTGTCGATACTTCTATCCCATAGTGAAAACCTCTCACAACACAATGATTTTATATATATATATATATCCTGTTTTTGCTTATTAGAGATAGAACAAATTAAAAAAAAAAACAAAAAACAAAGGGTCTGTTCTTGTTTACCCAATTTCTAAGTGCAACATTATTTATAAAACAAAAAGAAAATTCAAAACATTAGTTTTATTTTCATGAAAAATAAAAAGAAAGTAGCCGCTAGTTGTGCAGTGGATACAGTCCTGAATTCAGGAGAACCTGAGTTCAAATCTGGCCTCAGATACTTAATACTGCTTTGCTGTGTAACCCTGGGCAAGACATTTAACCCCAACTGCCTCTGCAAAAACAAACAAAAAAAAAGAAAAGAAAAAGAAAAAATCTTCAGTTTAGTTGATTAAGAATGCAAAGCAATGAATTCCCAATATGCTGAAATGAAGAGAATCAGAAGAAATTAGGATTTTTTTCAAGTGCCAAAAAGTAGGTGATAAAAATAAAATCTGGAAGCCATTAGGAATACATGTAACCATTAATATAATAGCACAACTTTCTAGAAGGAAATTTGTTTGAGGATTATTACTCTTTCCAAGCTTCCACTTGGGGCACACTTGCTGCCTGACAGGAGTTTACTTTAAGATTTTGCAAAATTGCTTGCCCAAAGGTAAAATGATCTAAACAGTAGGAAGGAAAATTTGTCAAATTTCTTTAACAGATGGAGAAACTGAAACACAATGAATAACAGGACTCCACTAAGGCCAAGTAGTTAGCCGTAAAGCTGAAGCTCAGGTTTTCTGACTCCTTGTCCTGAATCCTTTTCATGATGAGATTAAGCAAAGAAAAGAAAACTCTGTTCAAATTACATGGCTCTGTATGTAAAGCAAAGTTTTGCTTACATATAACAAAACACAAAAAGATTTAATTTTCATCTAGCAGTGAAGTGATTGTAATGACTACAACAGTGGGTCTGGGATCAAAAAGATCTGAGTTTAAAAATGATCTCAGACACTTAGACCAACTATGCGATTTTGGGCAAATCTTTAACTTCTTTTTGTCTCAGTTTCCTCATCTGTAAAATGGAAAAAATTGTAAAACCTACTTCCCAGTGTTGTTATAAGGATCAAATAAGATAATTGTAAAGTGATTAGTATAGTACATGGAATATAGTGAATATTTTATAAATATTAGCTATTATTGTATTATTATTCACCTTTGTGTTATTTTGACAGTGACTTTTACCAAAAAAAAAAAAAAAAGTATAATTGTTTGAAGAAAATGGCACAATGTTTTTGGGATTTGTCTTTCTAATTTGGTGAAAGGAGGGGAAAAAACCCTAATTCTTTATTTGAAAAACCCAATATTGAATTCTAGTTTTGCTACTTACTATCTCTATGATTTGTTTGTTTCTTATTTGATAAAAGGAGAGAAACAAAGAAACAAACAAACTCTTTATTTGAAAGACCCAAATTTGAATCCTAGTTTTGCTACTTACTATTTCTATGATCTTGAAAAAATTACTTAATCATGTGAGAACTAAATTTCTTTAGTTGTATAATAAGGAGGTTATACTAGATGCTCATTAAGGCCTCTTCCACTTCTAAATCTAATTGCCGAAACCAGCATAATAGAGATACATGAACACTCAAGAGAATATTTTATATGGGATGGGACCTTCTACTGTGGAAACTTCATCTAAGAGAGAGTACAATCTACCTTTGACTTAACAGATAAATCTCAAGGAATTATATAAATTATATAGAGATTAAATGATTTGCCCAGGATCACATAGTGGGATATGGAAATTGAAGCCAGGTTTTCTCTTTTTGAAAAGCAATCCTCATACTTTTATTTTTTATACATATTTTTTCTTTTTTTAGATTTTTATTTTTCCAAATAGATGCAAAGATAATTTTCAACATTAACCTTTGCAAAACCTTACATTCCAAATTTTTCTCTCTACTTTCTCCTGACCCCTCCCACAAACAGCAACCAATCAATATAGGTTAAACATGTGCAATTCTTCTCAACACATTACCATATTCATGTTGCACATGAAAAATCAGATCAAAAGGGGAAAGAAGAAAAACATGACAAAAACCAAGCAAACAAATAATGACAAAAAAGGGTGAAAATAATATAATTTGATACATCTTCAGACCCCGTAGTTCTTTCTCTGGATGTGGATGGTTCTTTCCATCATAAGTAGATTAGAATTGCCTTGAATCACCTCATTATTGAAAAGAGCCACGTCCATCAGAGTTGATCATCACATAATCTTTTTGTTGTTGTGTACAATGTTCTCTCATTTCACTTAGCATCAGTTCATGTAAGTCTTTCCAGGTTTTTCTGAAATCAGCCTACTTATCGTTTTTCTTATAGAACAATAATATTCAATTACTTTTATATACCATAACTTATTCAGCCATTCTCCAGTTGATGGGCATCCACTCAATTTCTAGTCCCTTGCCACTACAAAAAGGGCTGTTATAAATATTTTTATACATTGGACCCTTTTCCCTCTTTTAAAATCTCTTTAGGATACAAATCCAGTAGAGACATTGCTGGATCAAAGGATATGCACAGTTTGATAGTGTTTTGGCATAGTTCCAAATTGCTATCAATTTGGTTGGTTGGTTCATTTCACAACTCCACCAACAATGTTTTAATGTTCTAGTTTTCCCATATCCTCTCCAATATTTACCATTACTTTTCCTATCATCTTAGCCAATCTGAGAGATTGGGACCACAAAATTGTCTTAATGTATATTCCTCTAATCAATAGTGATTTAGAGTATTTTTTTCATATGACTAGAAATAGCTTTAATTTCATTGTCTGAAAATTGTTCTTTCTTTGACCATCTATTAATTGGAGAATGGCTTGTATTCTTATAAATTTGAGTCAATTCTCTATATATTTTAAAAATGGGATTTTTATCAGAAGAACTGGATGCAAAAATTTCCCTCCAGCTTTTTGCTTTCCTTCTAACCTTGGCTGCATTGGTGTTGTTTGTACAAAACCTTTCTAATGTAATCAAAATTATCCACTTTGCTTTAATAATGTTTAATAATGTTCCACAGATATGAGAAGTAGAATATCTCCTAATTTGCTAATAGTATCACCCTTTATGTCTAAATTATAAACCCACTTTGACCTTATCTATGTATAAAGTGTTAAATATTGGTCAATGCCTAAATTTTGCCGTATTATTTTCTAATTTTCCCAGCAATTTTTGTCAAATAGTAAGTTTTTATTTCAGGAGCTGGAGTCTTTGGGTTTATGAAACACTAGATTACTATAGTCATCAACTATTGTGTCTTGAGAATCTAACCTATTCCATTGATTTTCTACTCTATTAGGTCTGGTACAAATAGGCTACTTTCCTTTGCATTTTTTCAAAATTTCCTTAAAATTCTTGACCTTTTTTCTTTCAGATGAATTTTGTTATTTTTTCTAATTTTATAAAGTAATGTCTTGGAAGTTTGATTGGTATGACTCTGAATAAGTAGATTAATTTAGGTTGAATTGCAATTTTTATTATATTACCTCAGCCTACCTATGAACATGTGATGTTCTTCCAATTGTTTAGATTTAATGTTATTTGTGTGAAATGTTTTTTGTAATTGTGTGAAGTGTATTTGTGTGAAGTATAAATTGTCCTGGCTTTGTCTTAGCATGTAGATTCCCAATATTTTATATTGTCTACAGTTATTCTAAATGAGTTCTCTTTCTATCTCTTGCTCTTGGACTTTGTTGGTAACATATAGAAATGCCAATGATGTATATGGGTTTATTTTATATCCTGAAATTTTGTTAAAATTATTAATTGTTTCTAGGAGTTTTTTAGTTGATTCTCTAAGATTCTCTAAGTATACCATCATATCATCTGTAAAGAGTGATCATTTTGTTTCCTTGTTACCTATTCTAATTCCTTCAAAATTTTTTTCTTGTCTTATTATTAAAGCTAACATTTCTAGTACAATATTGAATAGTAGTGGTGATAATGGGCAACTTTTTCAACTACTGGTCTAATTGGGAATGTATCTAATTTATCCTTATTACATATAATGCTTGCTAATGGTTTTATATAGATGTTACTTATCATTTTAAGAAAACTCTATTTATTCTTATGCTTTTTAGTGATTTTAATAAGAATGGGTATTTGAACCCAGGTTTTCTTAACACAAATTCAGCTATCTAAATGTAACAATATTAAAATAATTGACAATTAATAACAAGCAAACTATATCTATCTAGAGGCAGCTGCTAAGTGGTTCAGTGAATAGAATTCTGGGCCTGAATCAGGAAGAGTTGAATTCAGATTTGACTTCAATCACACATTAGTTATATCACCTTGGGTAAATCACTTAATCTCTGTTTTAGTCTACTAGAGAAGGAAATGGAAAACCACTCTAGTATCTTGATCAAGAAAACCCTATATGGGATCATAAAGAGTCAGATATGACCACATTTGGAAGCAGTGTGAAGGACACAAAATTTCTTATCAACTTCAATATGATTTTACTCACTATATTGTTTTGTTCATTTGTTTGCCACTGAAGGCAGTTTGTACACCTAGGCTTGTGTGTTTGAGGGCAATTGAGTGACAGTGTATACATACAACAGTGGGCTTAGAGTCAGAAAGAAATGAGTTAAAATTTCACCTAAAACACTCATTAGCTGTAGTAGCCCGGGCAAATCACTTAATCTTTGTTTGCCTTAATCTATTAGAGAAGGAAATGGAAAATCTGAATTTAGATCTTGCTCATCTTTACTAGCAGTGATCCTGAGTAAATATTTGATATTTCTGCCTCAGTTTCCTCAACCTTAAAATGAAGATAATAATACTACCTACCTCACAGTGCTGTTGTGAGGATCAAATGAGATAACATGTGTAAAACACCTTACAAATCTTAAAGTGTTACAAGAGTATTAGCTATTTTGCATAAATTGGTTTGTGCATAGTTTTTTTTTTTTCCTAAATCCCCTGCATTGTTCTTTTTCCAGCAAAAACAGACCATCAGATTGTTTTTTTCATAGCTGGAGGGGCAGCTTCAGTCTTAATTATTGTGATATTTATCATCATCATCTGTTATTATTGCAGGTGAGTATATTTGCTAATCAAAAGCCTTGTCTGTACCAAGTCAGGTGTTAGAATAACTATCTCATATATTAATAGTTTGTTAAAGTTCCTCAGATGTTATCTTTCTTTTTTTTTCACTGTTCCTACATATTCTGTTAGATATGGGGGATGGGGAAATGAAGGAGAACAGCAGTGGGTGCTAATAGTGAAAAAGAAATCTCAATTAGCAAGTTTAATAATTAGAGTCAAGATTTGGCAGTCTGCCCAGACTTACTTGATCTTTTGTGTCCTAGGTAAATTACTGATGGAAACTATGCCTTTTTGCTTTCTTCTGCCTGTCCTGGACTCAGTGCTGTTCAGGACATTTCTTGAAGTTACATTTCTTGAGTCAAAGTGATTGAGGAAGAGGAAAGGAGAGAATAGAAAATGGGCATTAATTAGTGGTAGAAGGAGGAATCATTTTAGTTAAACTTTTGAGATATTATAGAGGAAAAGACCTAGTTTTCTTTTCTAGACTTAAGGGTCAGCTGGTCACATGATGTTCTACATGTAAATGTTAAAATTATTCAGATAAGGAAGGAGGGGAGCCCCAGGGAAGTTTAGTAATTTGCCTTTTTTTTTTCTTTTTTGCAAAGCAATTGGAGTTAAGTGACTTGTCTTTTCTAATATCCCCTTCTAATTGCTCTTCTATTTTAATAGCAACACATGACATTTATATAGGAAGTTAACAAGCTTGTGAGTTTTTATCCCCATTTTATAGATAAGGAAATTGAGTTTTAGAGTATTCTGAGATCAAACTTCTTGTGTTAGAGCTGTGTTTTGAACATGATATTCCTGACTTTTTCATCCAGGGCTCTTTTAAGTATTATATCAGTTTTCCTCCTATAAGCCATTCATTCCTCAAACAGATTTTTGACATTTCTAAGAAAGGAAATGCTCTCTTTTGGCAATTTTGCCCCTTCTCACATCTAAAATAAATTCTGCATATGCATTTTCTGTTTTATTCTTCTCTGTTGGGATGAAAAATAAGTAGTCACTATTTTTCTATAATACAGATATAATAATTACATAATGAAAAGAACTCCCTGGTGAGCACATATTAATACAGGGCAGTATCTTTTTTTAGATTATATTCTTAGAGAACAGAGAGTAACTTACTTGCTTTGAGTCACACAACTAATATGTATTAAATATGGGACATGAATTCAATTCTTCATGACTTCAGTGCTGGTTTTCTACATGCTGCTCCTTCTTTCTATGTAATAAGCCAATATATACCCCAAATAGTTACTTATGCTGTTGAGGCCACTTGCTATTTTATTGTTTTCTCGTTTCTTTACTAATCCACTATTGTGTTTTTCTCTTTCAAGGTCAATAAATATTTGTTGAACATTTATTAATCAATTCTCCTTGTATGTATGTATCTCCTATAGCATGAGATACTTATAATATATGGGAATAACATGAACACCTTTTACAATAGTGTAGAGATTCTCATATGTTCATAGGAGAAGGACTTGTGACTAGCTATAGGAAGTTGGTAGATGCTATTAATGGCAGGTATGAGCTGCAGGAAGGTAGCAAGGCTAGGTTAATTAGTGATAGCAATTGAAAGTTCCTCATAAAGGCTTACTATAAATTAGTCACATAAATACTCCTGTATTCAGAAGGCAACTTGGATACTGGACATGGAATTGGCCTTAGAACCAAAAGATTTAGGTTTAAATCCAGATAGCAAGGGGCACGTCACTCAATTTCTCAATGTTCTAGGCAGCTGTCAATGACTACAAGTTTCAGAAATGTTGCTTACATTAGTAGATGTAGATTCTATTTCATTATTTTAGAGATTTCTATATCAGATCAGAGATACAGAATCTATCCCTATTTGTAATACAGTAAGATACACCAGAAGAATTATGAAATATCAAGACTGAATGATCAGGAGAACAAAAGAAGAGAGTAAGTAGTTTTAAGACTAGATCATATACTAGGACTTGTGCTAACAACTTTGTTGAATGTGGATTTCCAGGAGGAAGAGAGTTTCCAAGGCACTGTGGGATACTCAGATTCAGGTAAGATTTCTCAAGGATGCATTTATTTTGGACATCATTCTTATAGGAATTTTTTCTTGTGTCCATGTATTATTGAGTTCATATGAAAAACACTTTTTACAGTTACAAATGTTAATTTTATTCCTAAATGAATTGCTAATGACCCCAACTGACTTCAGCTAATCTTCATCTAGCTTCAAATACCCAAATACTTGATTTTTTGTTGATATTTTAAAATTGGTTTCCTAACTGATAATCTTTTATGACCTATTTTGTCACATTAATATTAACAAAGAAATAATTGCTGTTTGATATTAATAATACATTTTCACTAAAAATAAAAAATGTTCTGTAAGCATGCATAAGAAAAGTACAGAGACAGTGTGTCACACAGAAAGAACTCTAGATGTACAGTTAGAAAATTTGGTTTGCAAGTCTCTTCTCTGCTAGTTACCAGCTGTGTGCATGTATATAGTACTTGAATTCAGTTCTTCCTGATGTCAGTGCTGGATTTCTATAGGCTGCTCCCCTATATACCCCAAATAATTACTTATGCTGTTGAAGCACTTACTATTTTTTTCCTTTCCCCATTATTGTTTTCTCTTTTCTTTGCTAATCCATTATTGTGTTTTTTTTTACTTCAAGGTCAATAAATATTTATTGAATTGAAACATTTATTAAACAATTCTCCCAGCATTACTACCTGTAGCATGAGACAATAATATATGGGAATAACATGGATACCTTTTACAATAGTGTAGAGCTCATCCTCATATGTTCATAGGAGTGTGTGTGTGTGTATACAGGAGAATCACATATCCTTCATTTATAAATAAGGGTATTAATATTCTCATATCTTAAGTCACAAGTTTGTAGTGAAAGGCTTATATAAAAGTTATTTGATATATTATTGGACTACACCCTTTCAGAGTGATAAATTCTCCTGGGTGTAAATTATAACTTTAAGAAGTTAGGTTCTTTTCCAGTTTTCTCAGTATTTAAATAATTCCTTTCTATTATTCCTAATTGAATAGAATTTTACTGGAGACTAAGGGTAGAGACTAACCCCTAATTACATTAGATTTGCAGCACTTGAGAAAAATTTTTCTTTTTTAAAGATATGTATGTTGATTGATATCTGTAGTCTCTCTTCCTGGGAGGAGGAGAAGGATGGTGATTTATTTGAGGTAAGGAGTTCTGAGCTCCAGTAGGATTAAAAGCCAATCAACCAATTCATGTTAAGCTTGACATCAAAATCATTAGTTCCTAGGAACAATAGAGAGGCAAACTGGTCCAATTTGGAAAAATAATGCATGTTAAAGTGTTCCTGTGGGATAATATTAGTACTGGTCCATGAATGACATCTGACCTAGCATTCAAATTCATTCTTTGTCTCTCTCTATATCTTTATGTAATTATACCATCTCTATCTCTATCTTTATTATCTATCTATCTATTTGTCTGTCTGCCTTGTGTCTAAAAGCAATTTAAATAAGTGATAAACAGTCTGCAATAGGATAGGAGATGACAAGAAATTTCTCTTTTTAAAGATAGCAACAGCTCATTGCTCTCTGTTCCTTTAACATATATAAAGCTTTTGAAATACTTTTGCTATAGAGTGGAGGTTGGGTGGCACATCAGTTGGATTTATCTCTGGAAGACAGCGAAGTTTGATTATACATCTGCACAGTGATAATTTGTTTCAGGGACATTTCTTGACCTTTGAAAGCAGATCAGAGAGGTCATCAGAAAAAAATAGAACCAAAATGATTTAAAGATTTTCAGCAGGAATACAATTTGGCTTCTTTGAGACACTAGGGAAATGTTAAGTGTTATTCAAAATTAATGAGTTATTTAATGCTAGCTGCTATGTCTACCCCATCACCACCTACTCTCTGACTTGTGAATTCTCTTTCTTTGTCTTTGGCAGTGCCCAATCAGGTAACCTATAATGGAATTCTACAAAAAACACCCCAAACTAAAAACTGAAGAATGCAATAAAACTTGTTCATTTACTTGAACTCAAAAAATCCTTTCTAAACTGCTTTAGAAAGTAATTTTTTTCATTTACCTAAAAAAATAGGCCATAGTAACATATTTATGTATCATTTTCTCTTGCACACACATATACACATATAAACTTTCTTCATAGCCCTGTGTGCTATATTAAAATGCAAATAACTTAATCTTCATTTTATAAATGAGGAAAATGAGGCTCAACAGGTTAATGTGACTTGCTTAGAATTACATGGCTATAAAGTGACAGAGACAGGACTCAATTTAAGATGTCTCTAATCCAAGGCCAGTCCTCTTTCCACGTTTCCTCTTCTTGCTTTATATGCTATTTATAATAAATAGAAAGTGACATGAAGATTTGACTTAATTATTCTAATAAATCAGTCCACAAATGTTTCACAATTGAGAAAAAAAGTATTGTTATCACTTGAATTATTAGATTGACAACACGGATAACTTGAAACAATTTAAACTATCTTGTTAAATTTCTTTTTTTTAAATTTAATTTAATTTTATAACTTTATATTGACAGAATCCATGCCGGGGTAATTTTTTTACATTATCCCTTGCACTTGCTTCTGTTCCGATTTTTCCCCTCCCTCCCTCCACCCCCTCCCCTAGATGGCAAGCAGTCCTATATATGTTAGATATGTTGCAGTATATTCTAGATACAATATATGTTTGCAGAACCAAACAGTTCTCTTGTTGCACAGGGAAAATTGGATTCAGAAGGTAAAAATAACCCGGGAAGAAAAACAAAAATGCAGATAGTTCACATTCGTTTCCCAGTGTTCTTTCTTTGGGTGTAGCTGCTTCTGTCCATCATTTAGCCATTGAAACTCAGGTCTCTTTGTCAAAGAAATCCACTTCCATCAGAATACATCCTCATACAATATCGTTGTCAAAGTGTATAATGATTTCCTGGTTCTGCTTGTTTCACTTAGCATCAGTTCATGTAAGTCTCTCCAAGCCTCTCTGTATTCATCCTGCTGGTCATTTCTTACAGAGCAATAATATTCCATAACATTCATATACCACAATTTACCCAGCCATTCTCCAATTGATGGGCATCCATTCAATTTCCAGTTTCTAGCCACTACAAACAGGGCTGCCACAAACATTTTGGCACATACAGGTCCCTTTCCCTTCTTTAGTATCTCTTTGGGGTATAAGCCCAGTAGTTATCTTGTTAAATTTCAACCTAAATGAAAAATGACCTGAAACACCATCAGAAACTAAACTCATCACATATAACCCATCATTTTGCTTGCTTGGTAAATTAAAACAAAATTTAGTCGAAGTAATTTTGTCATTTGCTGTCCTGAGATGAGTATTAGAAGTGCTGATGTGTTTCTGGACTATATCTAACTTTCTTAACTTTCATATATTGTTTGTAAAACATCCAAAATGAAAGAAAACAGTTTTTTTTATTTAAATAATTTGAATAGAGAAAGTTAGAGCCACTATTTGAGTTTTTAAAGGAAGGGATGCAGAAAAAATTTAAATGCTACATGAACAATTAGACATGGGAAAAATATGACAAGAGCCATAGTAATATGTAGAGGATCACAGATAGTGGGGGAGCTCTGGATAAGGTATAAGACCCTTCAACCCAGAGGGAACCTGCTGACAATGTCTGGTTTGGCTCCCCATCCCCTTGGTGCCTCTCACCCTTCCTGAGAAGTCAGGGAGGATGTGACATCTGTGTTCTACTTAAAGCAAGGGATACTTACAGTAAGAGGCAGTAACATATCTATAGCAATGTGTTGTGGTGATGTAATGCTAATATAGTTAGCACTTGGACAGTGTGATGTGGTGATGTAATGGTTCGACAGTTGGCACATGCTCAATGTACTATAGTGATGTAATTCTACTAAGGAATTTAGGGATTGAGAGGACTTGAAATAAATGGACTCCATCTTTGACCATCCTTGTGGGTCTCCTGCCTCCTTCAGTCCTCCACTAAGACCAAGGACTCAAGGCTGGTCCCAAGATCCTCCAAAGAGATAGTCTTGAGGGTATATTTTGGTACCTCAGAGTTGGGGCTATAGAAAGCATAGTATATTTTGGTACCCCAATTTGGGGCTACAGAAAGCACATTATATTAATATCCAAACTAAAACTTAAATACTGAGGGGAAAGATTTCAATTCCTTGGTGCATAGAGAGGTTACCCAGGGTCACACAGTGCATATCACAGGTGAGATTTGAACTCCAGTCTTCTTGATCTACTCTAGCCACTATACCAAGCTACTATTTTAGTGTTTATACAAGAATTAAAGACCATTTTTCCATTTATGGGTCTTTCCTTTATTCTACTATGCTGAAAGACTTCTTTCTGTTTTCTAATTCACTCTATCCTTTCCAAGTAATGGGATCATAGATTTTAAAAGTGGAAGGGATGTTAGAGATCACCAACCCCTCAGACATCTTGCTGCATTTCACTTCATGCTTAAACTTTCATACGAGGAATGTATTTTCATATAAAATTTCATTGTGGGTATTCTTAATGAAAATGCCTCATAGAGTCAGTTGTTATGGAGTTTGGCACCTTATGCTGACAGTGGGTAAAGGCTGCCAGACTCATGTATCATCTGCATTTCTTGTAAATACCATTAATGGAAGCACTTACTTTTCTGAAATTCTTTCCCCCTTCTTTTTCTAGTCATCTAAAAACTACACCAGAAGTGAGGCTCCTGACCATTCTCAAGACAACCAAGAAGAGGATATTTATGTCAATTGTCCTGTCTTCTCTCAAAAACCAACTGCAAGATAGCAACTATTCAATTTGAGCCAAGCAAACATATGAACTCAAATGCAAATTGTCCTTAGAGTTTTCTTCCTTTGTATTTACAGATCTATACTGGATTGAATTTACTTTGTCTTATACAAAGAAGATTACATAAATATTATCATTTGATTGAGAATATTCAGAATTATCTGAGCGATTATAAAATAAGTGGGGGTAGAGAGTCAGAGTGACCTCCCATTGACTATCCCTCTCCTTTTCAAAAGCCATTGTAACTGTTTAGTTAGAGTCACTCCAAAGACTTGGAGCCTTGTATTGCTGAAAGTGGAATGAATCGATTATTGAAAAAAGTGGAGAGTATCTGAAGTAGTCTTTCCTTCCTTTCTCTTTCTGTAACTCCTGTTCTCCATCTCAAATATTAACTTTTTCTTTTCATTTCACCATTATAATTTCTTTTTGGGGGGATTTTCTTTGTTCCCATTTAATATCCAAATATCAATTATTATCTAATACATTAGTAAGACATTTACTATCAACTAAAATAAGAATAAGACATTATATTGGTGATTAGATATGTAGGTAAGGAAGTCACCAAATACAAACTTTTTTACTCTTTACCCAGAGCAAAATGACTGCCTCTTCTGGTTTCTAACCCTAAATCTATTCCAGATCTATTGGTTAGAATAAAATGAGAAGTATGTGGGAAAAAAAAAGAAAAACAACACAAATGTCATATTTGACTTGAGTATTGTACTTATGTCCAACTTTTTATGGCAACATTTGGGGTTTTCTTGGTAAAGATACTGAAGTAGTTTGCCTTTCTTCTCCAGCTCATTTTATATGGGAGGAACTAAGGCAAACAGGGATAAGTGACTTGCCCAGGGTCACATGACTGATAATTGTTTAAGGTCAGATTTGAACTCAGAAAAAGCTTTCTTGTTTCCAGGCCCAACACTCTATCTACTGTGCCATCTAGCTACTATACTTAGTTGTATAACACTTGTTGTAAACAAGTTGTAAAACACTTAACATATTTATTCTTAATTTCTGAAAGATACAATTCATTTCACTCAAAGATAGAGTTAAATTCTACAGGTATTTTAAGCTTAGGGCAGGCCATTTGGCAAAATAGAGAAAAATACAATCTCTCAGGTTGCTTATAGGACACAAGTATTGTAATTTCTTGCTATAAACATTTCAATTTAAAATATTTTTGGCTTTAAATTATTTTATAAGTAAAGCATAAAAATTGTTCTTTAGGCTAGGAAAATTATTGTTTACTTCTTACTCAGAAAGTGAAGTGGCATGTAATCAGTGTTCATTTTATACAAATTAAGGAAAACACTGTAGTACGATGGGAAAAACTATAGATTTGTGAATCAAAGTTTAATTTAATTGAAACCCAGAGACCTTGTCCAAAGTCATATATGAGGTGTGCAATATCTAATGTATGACTTTGGGCAAGGTCTCTGGGTTTCAATTTCCTCATTTCTAAAATAAGATTGTTAATGAATTCTATGATTTTTCTACCTTGAAATCTCTTATCATGTCTCTACATATGTCAAGGGATACATATATCCTCTGTTGAGTAGATCCCAAGATTATCATTATAGAATAGGCATGATCAACAGTCAATAAATATTTCTTAAGTGCTTATTATGTACACTGGAGATACAAATAAGAAGAAAGTCCTTGTCTTCAGCATGCTTACAATTTAATAAGAATTAAACAAGTCATTTCCACACGTAGAGGAATCTACTGGATGAAGAAATTAATGCAGATTCTATTAGTCCTGCAACTTATATTCTCAGGGAGTTGATTAGAGAGCACTGAAAAGTCAGGTCCAGTGGTGACATAGTAATTATTAAAATGAAACTTGAACTTATCTATACCTATTTCTGGAGCCAAATCTTTATTATGCCATGGCACTTGTAAATATTTTTAGATCATATTTTATTAGATTTGTAAAGTGGTTTCCATAAAAAGTTAATTAACAAAATTTACAAGACTGTAACCAGTATTTTTATGAATAAGAAACTGAGGCAGCACTCTAATCTTTTTCTGTGATATAGTTTTGATATCTAAATTAGGGCATCACAAAGGAAAAAAGAAAACTATCAACCAATAACCCTAATGAATCTTGATGTGACAATTTAAAATATAATAAAGTTGACTATAACAATTTATTAGAAAGATTATACAGTATGACCAAGATGGATTCATTCCAGGAATTAAGAATTGCTTCAACATAAGGTAGACAATAAATTTACTAAAGAATAAAAATATGATTATGTTGATACCAAAATCTAGCACTTATTACTATTAATTCTAATACAATAATAAATTAATTCTAATAACATTAATGAAAAAGTCATGGGTTTTTCATTTACACAATAAATAGTATTTATTTAATTTCAAGAACAAATGTTGTTAGGGAGAGAAGTTAGATGCCATTCCAACAAGATCAGAAGAAAAGAATGGATTACCATTATCACCATAACTATTTAACATAATGCTAAAATTCTATCTATAGCAAAAGGGAAATAATAACAATTGGAGAAATAAACATAGAACAAAAAAAAGAGATAAGACTTTTGCTGATGACAAGATGATGTAGTCAACTAAAATTAATTGAAATAATAAATAGAAAAATTTTAGAATATAAAATAAATTTACATAAATCATTACCATTCCAATATATAGCTAACATAAGATAGCAGAAGAGTTTGAAAGAGAAATTTTATTAAAATAACTATAGAAACTTGATAGACACTTAAATGTATATATAACAAGATTCCCCCAGGGACTATGTGAATTCATTATAAAACATTCCTTGCAGAAATAAAGACAGTCCCAAATAATTGGAGAAATAATCATTGTTCATGGGTGAGCATACCAATATAGTAGTGATTATGCTATATAAATTGATAATTTATTTATTTAGTACTGTACCAAACTCCCTAAAGACCAACATATCTGTATGTCTTTATCTGTATCTATACATGCATATGTATATGTATGTATGAGTGTGTATATGTATTTTTCTGTGTAAATTTATTTATCTGTGGAGAGAGAAAGAGGAATAGAGGGAAAAGTTTATCAAAGTACCATAGGAAGGAAGGGGAATCTCTCAATAGTAAATGTCAAAACGTATTATAAAGCAATAATTATTAAAATGATGTGGTATTATTTTTTTAAAAAAAGATCACTGTTATGAATTAGTTATATAACATAGAGGAGAAAACAAACAATAGCATAAGTTTTGATAACCCCTAAACCTTTGTTTCATTTTTTCACAAAATTCTTTATTTTGCAAAAACTGCGGGGAAATGAATAGTAGATTGAAAGGTATAAAATTTAGACCAGCAATTCACATTGTACAACAAGATAAACTTTACATGGAAACATGCCTTATATATAAAACATTACACAGTAAACAAATGAGAAGAGCAAGGACAAATTGCTATTCTTATCTATGTATATTAAAAGAGCTTATGACTAACCAAATGAGAGATATCACACAAGATAAAACAGACAATTTTGATTAAGTAAAATTAAAAAGTTTTTTTTTTACATAAGCAAATCTAATGTAGTGAAAACTAGAATAAAAAAATTAGCTTTAATAAGTTTCTCTAACAAAGGTCTTATTTCCAAATTATATAAGCATACGATTCAAATTAATAAGACTAAATATTATCCCCCAATAGATAAATGATCAAAAGATATGAACACACAATATTCCAAAGAAAAAACCCAAACTATTGATAATTACATAAAAGAGTGCTTAAATTGTTGATATTTAGAGAAATGTAAATTGAAGAAATTTTGAGGCTCCACATCATACTCATAATACTGGTGAAGATGATAAAGAGGAAAATGATAAAGGAATCAGTGCCAGTGTACTATTGGTGCAACTGTGAATTGGTCCAACCATTCTGAAGACAATTTAGAATTATATCTGGAAAGATGCCAAAATGTTAAAACAGTTTTATTCAGTCTTTCCATTGAAAAGTTTATACATTAACAAAAAAAAGTAAAAGGATCTATACACATTTATATTTATTTTCATTGTAACCAAAATTTAAAAACTAAGGTAATCTTTTCTTATTGGCAATTGTATCATATGTATATACCAGAATATTACTGTGCCATAAGAAATGATGAAATAAGTAAATCAGAGCAAACTAACACAACTATCAGTAACTGATATAGGAAGAAATGAGAATCAGAAGAGAAAATGCACACAATTAATTAATGTTCTCTATTAGGAATCCAAATTAAACATAAGTAAAAGTAAAAAAAAAATCCAGGATCTTATAAATATATGCGGATATGTGTACAGGTGTGCATGCATGGGAGGGAGAGGGAAATGACTGATAGAGGTATGGCATTAGAAGGTAGTGAATAATTCTTTTGAGTACATTAAAAGGTTAAATTTCTGGTTATTATGATTTATAATTTTATAAAATTTATAAATTTATAAATCTTTAAGCTCTGTACATATTATGGATTATAATATAATGACAAGTAATAAAAACATGAAATGAATAAAACATTTGCAGTCTAAAAATTTAATGATCTATAGCACATAACAGTATATCATAAAGATAATCCCTTAGAAATATATGGGTCTTCATGCTTTTCAAAATTTTCTTACATATATTATTTTATGTAATCTTCCCAATGACCTCAAGAGGTAGGTAAAGCAGGAATCATTATTTCCATTTTAAAGGGGAAGAAACAAGCTCAGGAGGGTTTTAATGACATGTAAAAGATCACAAAGCAAGTAAACTAATAAAATCAGAAATGACATTTATTTTGTAACTCTTTGTGTGGGTTCTTTTTCTACCACTTTTATTTTTTCATATTGGTACAATGTACCAATTTCATTGTACCTGTTTTATATTCTCAGAATCTTTCAAGTCTCTGTACATAATAAGTGCTTACTAAATTGAATTTGAGTAGTACAATATATAGGTACTCTCATTTTTATAGGATTTTATTCGGTAAATATCACATCTGAATTATAGTTTTCTGAATTTGTAGATTCCTGCATTTCAATGGATTTTATTGATTTTTTGTATTTATACATTCCCTAGATTTCTACCTGTATCTTTCCCCTTCCTTCACATTTAGATCTATCCCTTTTATTTTTTTTTAAAGAGAAGGAAGAGAAAGTAAAAATGAGCACAAATAATCAATAAATTGAAAAAAAAGTGGTGTTATATGCATTGTTCTGAGATCTGTCTATCACCCACTTCTTCATAGGACTAGAAGATGGAAAGGGTGTCTTTTCATACTTCTTCTTTGGCATCAAATTTATTTTTTCTAATTTCATAGCATTAAACTTCATCTGTGTTGTGGTTATTCTTTCCTTTTGCAATGATACACATATATATACAAATATGTGTGTATAGACACAGACACACACACACATATATATTTACATTTGTATGTAGAAGCACACACATAAATTCGGTTCTCATGGTTCTGTTTAAGTTATATTGTATGTTACTAAAAGAATTTCTACTCTTCTTTGTATTCATCATGTTCATTAAAATTGCACAGTAATATTCCATTACATTTGGAGATGTACTGGTAAGTATTTAATAACTAGTTCTCTTAAAAAATGTACACAAAACATTCCACACACCTTTAAATTTAATCTGCATTATTAACATTTTCTCTATCACTTTCTTAAGCTCAATCAACAAAACAATAAAACAATCCCTTATTTGTAGTATTTGCCAATTTCCTAAGTATAAATGCTTGGGCTGAAATTTTAATAATAGGCCCTCTGAGCTATATGAGTTGGCTCCAGCACACTTCTGAAGGTAATTTACATTTATGTAACACAATTTGTTTTCAAATTACCTAATCAATGAACATCTAGTTTGTTTCTAGTTCTTTGCTACCACAAAAATTGCTGTTATAAACATTTTGGTATATATGGAGCAGTAAGTTCCAAATTGATGAAATTTTAATCTTCCAAATGTCTGCTTTTGAGCTACATTTTATGCTTTTAATTTGCAAGTTCAGCAAGGTTTTTGTAATATGTAGATTCATACTAAGTACAGGTTGAGACATTATGCTTATGTGTTAAATAATTTTTCCATGACAGAAGGGTTAAGAAATGTAAGTCCGGTGATTATTAGACATAAATATTGTCTTGACTTTCATAACCAAGTTTCTGCATAAAATAAGAGAACCCTGATTTTTCCCCCCTCATGAAACCACAATTTCAGCTCAGTTGGAAATTACTTTTCCGGACTTTAGTATCCTTATCTGTAAAATACAATACCTGATTTTAATCTGTTCTAGAGATAGTGTACTTAAAAAACAAAAAAACAAAAACTTATAGATTAATGGATAGTATCCTAGAATTGGCTGCTAATTCTTTGCTTTCCTGTGCAGATTTCTAAATCTTCAAAACTAGTTAATATTATAACTACATTTTTTCTTAAACAATTTTATTTTAAGACATTAAGAAGAAAGACAAAATTGCTCCCATAACACTTTAGGGATATAGAAAGGTTTTTAAGTGAAGAATCTTATTTGTCTTTGAAAATGTTCTTATTTTATAGATTTAGAGACTAACTTCTGCAAACTTGGCATACCATAATCAGTTTTTTGGTCCATTTGATATTACTCTACTTTGACTTCTTATCCCAATGCAATAGTCTACAATGTATTACTCCATCATGAGTCAATTCCCATTGAATGAATTTGTCATCAAAATTCCTGTTAGAGGTAGAACTTGGATTCAGGTGATTAGCACTGAAGCCTACTCTCTATTGTGCTATGCTCCTTCTCAAAGAGAAGAAAAGTTGTGTAAAATGATTTTGTCAGGGAAAATGTTGATAGAAACAGAAGCACCCAAGCTCAAATGGAAAAACCATTAAGTCCTTATACTATGTCCATCTGAGTACAATGCACGATGTTCATTTTTAATAAAGGAATTTGACTTTTCACTAAATGCTCTGAGCCCTGACTACAGATTGAAAGCATGTTCAGCCCAGATAAGAAATGTTCTGTTTTAAAGGAAGTCTGCATAATTATTGGCTCTTTTTCATTAATCTTGAGATTGCAGATTCAAGTTTTTTCTATTCTGGTCATTATTTTTACCATGTGAGACATAATCCTCTCTGATAATCCTCATTTCTCTTTCAAACCACTCAGGAATAGTGGGTTGTGGTTCTGTTTTCCTCAAAATCCATAGGATCTTCTGTCTCATCAAGTAGTAAATCATTTCCCTTTATTTTGCAATATTTATTCCATATTTCCTTCTGTTGTTACTGTTTTTTTCTTGTTAATTTATCTGTTTATGTTCAATGTCTTAGAGATTTCTTTTTCCTGGAATCTTCAGTACTATAATGCTGGAGAAACTGAGGCAAGACAGAGATTAGATTTTTAATATTTTATTAGTGGAGAATTTGGGTTAGCAATCGAACAGGATTCATGTACAAAAGATGTTCCACCCCTAAAGGGCTGAATGGGACTCTTATCTCACAGAATCCAGCTATTAGCAATTAATTCCAGAGACTTTTTTATAGGGCTCTAGATCAGGAAACAAAGGCAAAGGGGAGCAGAACACTGGGTGAGTGGACGAACTATCATAATTTTAGTTCTGACAGGTTGGGGGTTGAGAAGGTAATTGAGAAAGAGATAGAGGCAAGAGATAGTGAGCAATACCCAGGAATTTAAGATAAGCAATTGGGTAGATTTATGACTTTTTGGAATGTGAGAGTAGCTAGAGATTCGAGCCCTAATTATCTCAGTCCCAATGGGGTAAAGAATGGGGGTGGCCACAACAATTCCACTCAGAGTATAATAATTCAAATGAACTGAGGTATTATAATTCAGGGAAACTGAGGCCTTATAGTATTCTTAAGGTTTTCTCCCTCTCTTATTTTCCTTATTAACCACTTTTGATTTTCTCTCTTCTGATTATGGTTTACTAGGAGGCTGAATCTCAAAGCCTCCTATACTGAGCAATTCATAGATTTCCAGCCTAAGTTTATGGCGTAAATAGCTTTGGAGTGGTCTGAACTATCCCCAGCTGGATACTCTGTTCTTTCCCTCAGGGTTAGCAGAGTGTTGCGTGGCTCCCTGATGACCCTTCTTTTTTTTAAATTTTTTTTATTTTTAAATAACTTTTTATTGACAGAACCCATGCCAGGGTAATTTTTTACAACATTATCCCTTGCACTCACTTCTGTTCCGATTTGTCCCCTTCCTCTCTCCATCCTCTCCCCCAGATGGCAAGCAGTCCTATATATGTTAAATAGGTTACAGTATATCCTAGATACAATATATGTGTGCAGAACTGAACAGTTCTCTTGTTGCACAGGAAGAGTTGGATTCAGAAAGTATAAATAACCCGGGAAGAAAAAAAAATGCAAGCAGTTTATATTCATTTCCCAGTGTTCTTTTTTTGGGTGAAGCTACTTCTATCCATCCTTGATCAATTGAAACTGAATTAGATCTCTTTATCGAAGAGACCCACTTCCATCAGAATACATCCTCATACAGTATCGTTGTTGAGGTATATAATGATCTCCTGGTTCTGCTCATTTCACTTAGCACCTGATGACCTTTCTCACTGCCTGTATTTCTTAGTTCTCTGATCAGAAAATAAAAGTCTACTCTGCCACCTTGTTGCTCACATGACCCAGAAGGATTCCATTAAAATTGAATATTACAAAACACCAAAAAAAAAAAAAATGATCACTATTGACACTGGAGAAAACACCTAAAAAAATTTCACATCTTAATTCAAAAGTTTATAGAACATTTTCAACTATGTATCTATGTTGTTGGGTCAGATTTATATTCAAATTTGTATTTCATGAGTTGATTTATTTTGCTTTACTGGAACTTTAAAGCTACATTCTTGCAGTGACAAATATCCCTCAGCCATCCCCTTTTAAAATGTTCTTGTTGAGAGGATTTTGGGAAGATTGAGGAGTAGTTTAGAAAATTTCAATCTCTCCAGATTTCTCCAAGGAACAAGAAAAAATAGTACCTAAGAGCAAAAGCAGAGTAGTCAAAAACAAATAAAAGTTGGGTTAGAACAGTGGTTTTTCTGGAACAACAGCAAACTATTAGTGAGCCCTGGAGCTACTTGGGTTGGGAGATAAACTCAGCCCCAGCCACAGGAATTTTCACCTACAGGACAGCATGGGGAATCCTGTGTCTGAGTGAAGAAGATTGAGGGAAAATCTGCTGATAAAGAATTCTAGGGCCACTATGCCTCAGATTGGTCCTGGACAAGAAGGATCAATGGGACAGGACATTGCTGAATAAGGACACTTACAGGAGGGTGGAGTTCTTGGTTTAGATTCCAGGCCAGATGGGAGAAATGAGGGAGGCTCTGAGATCATTGACATTAACCTCTATACCCCAGACCTAGAAGTGATTAAATTAACAATATGCTACCAAAAACGATCATGTAAAAGGAAAAAGAAACCAAACATAAAACATTACTATGGGAATAGAAAAGGCTGGGGTTCATCTTCAGAAGAGGATAGGGAAGCAACAAAACAAAATTAAACAAACAAAAAATAGTGCCCCTCCAAAGAACAACATTAAATGTTTACTTGCCTAACAAGAATTCATAGAAGAACTCAAAAAAAGATTTTAAAAATCAAATGAGAGAGATTAAGGAAAACTTAAAAAAATTAAATAATCTAAGAAAAACAAGATTATGTGTAAAAAAATCAACCAACTAGAAAAGAAGATCCAGAATTTTAAGGAAAAAAACTTACTCCTTGAAAAATTAGAACTGGGTAAAGGTTCTGATACAGGCCTCATTTCCAAAACATATAGAGAATTGACTCTAATTTATAAGAAATCAAGCCATCCTCAAATTGATAAATGGCCAAAGGATATGAACAGACAATTTTCAGATGAAGAAATTGAAACTATTTCTATTCATATTAAAATGTGTTCCAAATCATTATTGATCAGAGAAATGCAAATTAAGAAAACTCTGAGATACTACTACATACTTGTCAGATTGGCTAAGATGACAGGAAAAGATAATGATGAATGCTGAGGGGATGCGGGAAAACTGGGACACTGATGCATTGCTGGTCAAGTTGTGAATGGATCCAACCACTCTGGAGAGCAATTTGGAGCTATGCTCAAAAAGTTATGAAACTGTACATACTTTTTGATCCAGAGCAAGAGATATTAAAGAAGGAAAAGGGACCCACATATGCAAAAATGTTTGTGGTAGTCCTTTTTGTAGTGGCTAGAAACTGTAAATTGAGTGGATGCCCATCAGTTGGAAAATGGCTGAGTAAATTATGGTATACAAATGTTATGGAATATTATTGCTCTGTAAGAAATGACCAGTAAGATGATTTCATAAAGGCCTGGCGAGACTTACATGAACTGATGCTAAATGAAATGAGAGGGACCAGGAGATCATTATACACTTCAACAACAATATTATAGGAGGATCATTTCTGATGGAAGTGGCTCTCTTTAGCAATGAGAGGATCCAAATCAGTTCCAATTGATCAGTGATGAATAGAACCAGCTATACCCAATGAAAGAACACTGGGAAATGAGTATGGACTACTTGCATTTTTGTTTTTCTTCCCAGGTTATTTTTATCTTTCTAAATCCGATTTTTCTTGTGCAACAAGAGAACTGTATAAATATGTACACATATATTGTATTTAAGATATACTTTAACATGTTTAACATGTATAAGACTCTCTGCCATCTAGGGGAGGGGATGAAGGGAGGGAAGGAAAAAGTTGAAACAGAAGTGTTTGCAAGGGTCAATGTTGAAAAATTACCCATGCATGTGTTCTGTCAATAAAAAGCTATAATAAAACAAAATTAGAACTTGGCAAGGGGGAAGCCAGCAAAGTTGTAAGAGACCAAGAAATATTCAAATAAAATATAAAGAATGAAAAAAATAAGAGAATGTGAGGCATGTCGTAAGAAAAACAACTGATCAAAAAGAAAAAGAAAACATAAGAATCACTGGAGTACTGAAAGCTTTAATTATAAAAAGAATTCTGATACAAAAATAAAGGAAATGATTAAAGAAAATTGAACTAAAGTTTTAGAACAAGAGGGGAAAATAAAAATAGAAAAGGATCCACTGATCTTATTAGATCTTATGAGGAAATCCTACAGGAAGGCCATTGTCAAATTCCCCAATTCCTAGATCAAAGAGAAAATATGATGAGCAACAACAAAAACAAAAACAAGTCAAATATGGTGGAACCACAATTAGAACTACACAAGACTTAGCAGTGTCTACATTAAAAGACCACAGATCTTAGAATACTATATATCAAAGAGAAAAAGAAATAGGCATGTGCCTGAAAAAATCATACTTGGAAAATTAAACATAATCTCGAACAGAAAAGAAAACAGATAATCAAGGAATCAGGATTTTGTAGGATAAACTATTAATGTTTTATACATAGAAATGTGAAACATATGTCTGAGGTTGTCACTAGTAATTGGATAGTTTGAAAGAAAGATTGAGGTAAAGCTGAGTGTGACATGATTTTAGAAAGGAAAACTATGTAGGAAAAGATAAAAAGCGTATGTTATATAAATGAGATGCAAGAAGAAGAACTGGCACAGATAGATTAAATGAAGGAGAAGACCTGGTAGTTTTGGAATCCTCCTTTCAGCAGGAATGACTTTTTAAAGAGCTAAAATTATATATATATATATAATATATATTCATATATATATATTATATATATTATATATTACATATATATATAATATATATTCATATATATTATATATATATTCATATATATATATGAATATAAAAGTCCTCCAAATTTATAAAGAAATAAGGGGGGGAAGGGATACAATAATTGGGGGATAGAGAAGAAGGTGCAGATTAATGGGAATGGGAGAAAGGGAGAAGGAAAAAGTGGGTAGAGAGATTAAGAGAGAGATCCTTGGGAGGTAGAGTAGGTTAAGTAACAGCAGGGGAAGGAAGTCAGTAGAAGTAGAACAAATTATAATAATAATGATCAGGACTTGAATTTACTTATTTATTTTTTAAAAAGCAGGGCTAGTAATCAGTAATCTCAAAGTTAAAGCTAAAATAGATTTAATTAAAAGAGTAATAGGGAAACTGCATTATAGCTATTCTATTAATTTTGTTTTAGACTATTTGAATAACTAAATAGCATAAGGCTGAAATATTGCTGTGGTAGAGGAAATGATAAGTTGGTGGATTTAGAAAAATATGGAAATACTCAGATTTATGAAGGATGATTTTTTCAACCTTCGGAGAAACAGAAGACAGGTGTAGTACAAACTTACATAGAAGTATATGAATGTATATGTGTGTGTATATATATGTATATACACATATATGTATGTATGTGTGTATATGTACACACATACATACATATATAAATATATCTGACCTTAACTGTAGCCTTCTAGGGGAGGAGAGAAGGAGGAAAGGGGAAAAAAAGAATAAAATAAAATTGCATAGCAAAGAATAAAAGAAAATCTACAAGGAAAAAAAAAAAACAAAGATGGCTAACTGAACACAATGTATAGTATTTATTATATAGACTTTCTTGAAATTAAAATTTATTGTTTCACAGTTTGAATCCTCTATTATTTTCTGTGCACAAGGCAATGTTTTTTTTTTCTTCCTTTTCTATTTTCTCCTTAAATGTTAAATAAACACATTTAATTTAAAAATAATTTGGATGCTAAAAAAAAAAAAAACTTTCTTGTTTCAATCCTATTGCAAAACATTTAACCTTGTTAGGCATTCTTTTCATGGAGTAATTGTTCATAGTGCACAGATTTAGAACTGTGAGGAATATTTGAGGTCATTAAGGCTAACTCATTTTATATATGAGGAAACTGAGGCCCATAGGGAATTAGGGACCAGTCAAGAATTACATATCTCATAAGTATCTAAAGCAAGATTTCAATTCAGATCTTCTAATTCTAGATGCAGAAATCTGTCCATTCCAAATCACTTTGCTTTCTACATATCAAAGATTTTCCACACTGCTACCTTATTTTATTCTCACAATGATCTCATAAAGTAGCCTCAACAGTTGATACTATTCTGATCCAACAGATCATAAAATTCAGATTCAGAGAACTGACCAAATAGTGATTTGGCCATAGCTAACATGTAATCAACACAACTAAACTATTTTTTCTCTCCCATTAGTATCTTCACCTATCATAACCATTGCTTAGTAGGCTTGTAGTGTTCTGACATTTACTCTTTAAAATGAGCTGAATGAACCCCAGGCAACTCTTTAAAACTATAAATTGCAGAGCAGATGTTGATTTATGTTGAGAAGGATATCATGAAACAGGAGCCTTTGAAGCCTATGAAATCACGTTTGGACTAAAAAGATCAGAATATATGAATAATAGACTACTTTCATTGTCTGAGTTCTATCTAAAGCAGCATCCAAATGTCATTCTTTCAGACTGGAAGTTTACTAAATACCTGTTGAGGAGGTATATTTATGTAGTTTTAACCTTTATTTCCCATAGAGAATGGCTAAGAAAATATGACAACTGTGAATTGTATTTTAACATATGCTTTTAAATGGCAGCAATAATGAAGTAGATTGACTATCTCCTTTACAAACTCTTATGGGATCAAAGGAGAACATTGCATTATTAAATCATGTATTGAAAAAAAATACTGCTTAAAGAGAATGTTAAGACTCCTGAATTAGCATATTGCCTTCCTGAATATAGGCATTCTAACACATCCTGCTTCTACAAATCAGACTAAGTAAATTAGATTTAGGGATTAGTTCTTATCCCACCTAGATGAATCTAAAAGCTTCTTGGGTAAGACTGATAGTTATTTCATTTTTTCAAGATCTTGCCATATGCACCCTATTTCTTTCTTTGTCAGCTTTAACAACCATGGATCTTCTGTGTCCAGTATATTTACTTTCATTGACTTACCCTTAGGTGTATGTCCTCCTAGATTCTTCTGTATGCTGAGTTTGGGGCTTTCTGGTTTGCCTGCATAGTCACTTCCTGCATGCTTCTGCTCTGATTAAGTGTTCTGACTTCCTAACTTAGAACAATGTCAGAATTTAACAGAGACTGTCTCTGACTCTATGATCTGCAACTGTCCATAATCCTGACCCTCATGCAAAGTGTAAGTTTTCATTGACTTGTAGAAGAATTTTCTAAGATGTAAAAGAAGATCAATCTGTACAGGTAACTAGAAGTGAAATGCATCATTTCAGGTTTCACTATAGTTCAAGTGAAGACTCTCTTTTAAGCTTCCCAGAGCTTCTGAGAGAATTCACTGAGGGAAGAGAGTTTCACAGTAGAGATTCCATCATCTAAATACTTCATTAATTTCTGGAAACTTAAGGTAGGAGCCACAGCATGATTAAGCATAATAAAAGAAATATGAAATAAACATCAAGGTCTAGAAATGCAAAGCTTAAGGGCTTTCTCATATTCTTCTGTGTTTTTCAAAATTAATTTTTGTGGGTGTCTGATTTCCATTTGAAGTACCATATTTATTTAGTGCTTTGTTGTTGTTGTTGTTGTTGTTGTTGTTGAATTATCCTAAAAGAAAAAAACAAAACAATAAACACAGATGAGTGTCTTGTTGGTAGTGTATATTTAAATTTATTATAAGGTTAGTTGCACAAAAGGTAATTGGGAACAAGGTTACATGGGTAAGAGGAACCAAAGCAGAAACAGCAAGATTGAGTGTTTACAAAATATATATATATATATATTTTCTGAAGAATCCTATAGAACACACAAAAGAGGAAAAGGGAAGAAAAACAGAAGGCAGACCTGAGAAGGGGATGGAAATGTCTACACATTCTGTTGGCCCTTTGCACAAGTACTTATTTTGGAATATTTCTATGAGTGCATGAAGCCTTCACTTAATTTGTATGAAAGAACCAAGTGAATGGCTGGAGATGAATGATCACACATTTCTTTATATTATGATGCCTTAAAACCTGGATAATAAACCAAATAATTTTTGCTCCATCTGCATACTTTCGTTTTTCCATTTGAGGAAAAGCTGTAGCAATATTGAACATTCCTAAAGGAACAGGAAAACAATATCTGCCTAAAATATTTATTAGCTCCACCTAGTTTTTAAAAGATTTAACTATAAGCAGATAATTTAAAAAATCAACCAATAGCATGATTTCACTTAGTCTCAAGAAGATGTAAAATAACTGTCATCATCTTTTGTAAAATATATCAATATATTGGTGACCTGGGCTATTGGAGAAATCACTCACTGCAAAGAAATGCTATGCATTTCAGCTATATTAAAGAAATGTCAAAACAAAACCAACATTTCCTCTCACCTTTAAGTCCATCCCAAAGAGAAGTGTGAACATAGCATTAAAGAATCTTATTACTTACAATATCTAATATCATTAGAAAACATCTCTTTGGGGCCTGGATATTTCTCAATATCTATACATAGTCCAAGAGGTCTGCAATCTTACCCATTCCAATCTATGGAAGAATTAGTGAGTACCAACATTGTCATGTGAAGAAAGAAGATGCATTATATTCATGAAAAAGACATACAATGTACTGTTAGTAATACTGATTTTACCTGAGTTATTGGATGTCATACTATATCCATCAAAATTGTGCATATCACAAATTTTCTCTTTACCTTTTCTCTTACCAAAAACTTTGTGATTCAATTTTAAAATAATTCCTATATGATAATAAAAGCAATTCAATCTGATATTTCCTAATTGAAACTCCCAGTGGTCCTATGATCTATAGATCCCATGTAGTATTTTTTTTGTCTTCCCTCAATTTGGGGGCAGGGGAGGGAAAGGATGAAAAAGGGAAGGGATTTCACCCAAATATATTCCTTGAAAACTTTTAGATGTGTCTGCTGAGGGTGAGAAGACTGTGGCTGATTTGAGTAGATTAGGAAATCATTGGTTTATAATTTGTTTCTGGTTAGTGCCCTGGATATTTTATTGACATCATGATCATACTCTTACTTTATGTCCATCTAATATTTGAAATATGATTTCATATTTTCATGTGTTTTTAAAGCACCAAATTATGAGTATGCATTATGAGTTTGCCATATAGAATAAAAATGTAGGCTTTAAAATTCTATTGCATTATTAGAATAGGAAAGAAATTTATTCAGGAAACAAAATGTTCAAGGAACAGTAACCAAACAGTCATAGTATAATGAAAATCAGCCTTTTCTATGACTTAAAATGTGTGGAATTTCTTTTTCTTTTTATTTATTTTGAACAGTTATTACTATATAACACGCCACCTTTTTAAATCTTAGTTGTTTTGTTTTAGGTTTAGAAACTATTCAGAGAAAGGAGTGAGGAGAGGAGATTACTTAGAAAAGCCATCTAAATTTACCTTTTCATGGAAAGCTGAGATATAATTCTGTTTCATCTCCATTCAAGTGTCATTGAGACAATAGTGTACAGCAGATTTTTAAAAGCTGTTCTTCATGGGATCAGATTAGCTGAAACAAGTTTTTTGGTTGTATTATAGATTCCCATTATTTTTGCTCAACATTTTTAGTGATTAAAAAATTAGGACCAAACCATCATAAGTGCTCAAAAATCTATTTTATATTTTTATATTTTTAAACCCAAAGAGTTAAATAGCAATAGTTATTATCTCAATTGTCATTTTATAAATAATGGCAAAAATAACTT
The DNA here is from genome assembly GCF_016432865.1 of Antechinus flavipes. Classification (NCBI taxonomy): domain Eukaryota; kingdom Metazoa; phylum Chordata; class Mammalia; order Dasyuromorphia; family Dasyuridae; genus Antechinus; species Antechinus flavipes. The sequence goes on along the minus strand of NC_067398.1, from coordinate 523,698,303 downwards.
AAAACCTTTAAAAAGAGTAGTATAAAATGCTCATGAAACTCTATTAATCCAGCAAAACAATTCTTTTTATAGCCTTTAATTTCCACACTTCTTCTAGTGATGCTCATTTCCTTCTATTAAGAAAAATCCAATGTTTGTCAACAATGAGTAGACAAAGTTCTCACAAGCATAGACACCCACAAAAATGAAACAAAAAAAGAAAAAAAGAAAGATATGGTACAATAGAAGGCATGCATTCTAGGTCAGCAGTCCAGGCTGGTACCTCTCATATACCAGGTCAATATAGGAGCAATTGATATTGCTGAATGAAATATCTTTGATTAGATTTTATATCTATCGATCCATTTTCCTTAATTTGGTTGCCTGATTTCTTTAAGATTTAGCAATGAGTAGCTTTTATTTCTAAATGTTTAAAAAAATTTTTGCTTGCTCCTTGATCATTTTTATTGTTATATAACATAGATATCCCTGAAGTAATACTTTAATGAGTACATTTTTAGCGACTGCCCTATAATGTAACTCATTAGATGGATCAGAGGTTCTTTTAACCACTTCATAATTTTTATGCTATATTATACTACAAAAAGTATGATAATTATTCTTTGGGTGAGTCATGTGATTGTTATTTATTAAGCATCTAATATGTGCTCCACATTTTCATGAAGGTTAACATAGACTTTGCATGCAACAAAAAGACAGTGTCTTCAGTATATCACATATTAATATTAATAATAATTAGTGTATAGCTATCTATCATAAGTAGATAGAAAGAAAATTAATCCCTTAAAGTCTTTTCTACCAAATATTTATGGAAGCAGAAAACTAAATCCTCAGCTTGATCTTTGGTGGATACTTTTTGATTAGCATTGGGAAAGAATAGGAATATTCAACAGAACCAAATTCATTCAATATACTACTATGTAGTTGTATAAAATGACATTTTAACCTTTTTTTCCCCATTGTCTACACATAAATTTATATCTTTGGATTTCTCTATCTATGGCACTATGGTTCTTTACTGTTGCCCTATATTTCTTTATTAATAGCTCTTTTCCAAGTTTAAAATTCAGTACCAAATCCTTTGATTTCTCATTTGTCATCAATAGATGCTTGATCTTTTAAAGGTCCATGACAAAGACATTCTCAAAGGAGGAGAAAAAAAAAACAACAAAATTTTCAAACTATCAACCTATTAACAAAACTAAAAATTAACCACTTAATTCCGAAGAATTGATATATGGGTGGAATGTACATATATGTTGAAGGCTGGATAGGGTCACTATTAAGTTGGGTCTCTCTGCAGCTGGTCTTGATGCTAAGTTTTAACTGTCTTAGAATTACATTTTGGAAATATTCTTTGGTTATCAGAAGGATAGACATCATAATACTTGCAGTATAATTCTGGCTTTGCCATTTACTACCATCTATATGATTCCAATTGAGCAAGTCACCTACTCTGTCTAGGTCTTGACTTCTTCACCTATAAGAATGAGGACAGTTCAACGAAGTCAACAATCCAAAATTTCAAAACAAGGAGAGGAATGAAATTCTTCACTTTGGATTTCTTTGCTCTTCATAGCCTTCACTTAGTAGTTCCTGAGTTTTGTTCATGAGTTTGGTATCACAAGCTCGGGATAAAGAGGGAGCAAGGGATAGAAAAATTGGGATTAAGGAAATGGGGGAAAAAGTCAGTTTTAATATTAATTTTTTAATAAAATAAAGACTTTAAAGCTTTGCATAATGGTAATAATTTGTTGGCATCAGTCTGTGAAGTGGTATTGAGAATTATTAAATTAAATGAATTCTCCAATTCTTTCTTGCTCTAAAATTATAAAATGCCACTAGATGTTTCTAGTGCTTTGTTTCAATGCTCTGTTCTTAGCCACTTTCTATGGGGCAGGTTTTTCAGTCACTTTAGTGAAGGCAGTGATAGAATACTTATAAAATTTGTAGGTGTTAGGAAATGAGGATGGACAACTATTTTCTTGAAACAGAATTCAGGATTTTCTTTAAACCACCTTGAAGTTTAGAATTATGGGCTAAATGCAGCAGGAAGAAAAGTAACAGGGACAAATGCAAAATCCTGCATCCAGTCCCTGCTTCTGCTCTATCCCAATCAATTGCATAAGCATTTGATGTCAAGATGGCAGTTGATATGATATATAACTAGGATTTTTTTTTTTGGCAAGATGTAAGTTCAAAATTTATTTTCAGTGTAACATGAGAGTAATACAGCTTAATGCAATCTCAGGGATTGGTAACAGAGCTATTATTTTCTGAATAAAAGAAGTAATGTTTCCATTGCACACTGCTCTGTGCTCACCATATCTGAGTGCTTTTTAATTTATAAGTGCAAAAATCACAAGCTAGAAAGGGTGCAGAGGAAGGAACCTGAAAATGAAGGCTCCATTTCATATATGTATTGGTTAATAGAATTGGAGATGTTTTCCTGAAGAAAAGATAGTGATGACCATCTTCAAATGTTCAAAACATTATTATATGAAATACAGATCAGACTTATTACTCTTGATCTTAGAGTGTGGAATTTTCAAGGTAACAGATTTCAGCTGATTTATAATAGTCATAATAAAATAAGAAACAACTTATTAACAATTAGGATCATTCAAAGAGGCAATAAAGTACTTTCAAAATTAGGAATTTCTTTTCACAAGAGGTCTTCAAACAAATTCTGGGTGACTTTGTCAGGGATGCTGGTTCATGTTTCTGGAAGGCATTAGAGTATATGATCTGTATGGTCTTTTTAAAATATAAGGCTCTATAATTCATATGCTTCATTCTAATAATAAGGATCCAAGATAAAATGGGGCTACAGAAAATACTGGAAATACATAATAGATTCATTGTAACCTTATCTTTAATAAAGGGCAAATTTTCACCTTTATTTGAAAATAGCAAGCTAGCAAGTGAGGTAATGGGTGACATTTTAAAGGTTATCAGTTATGATTGTCAGAATTCTATTTAATTATGTAGTTACAGAAACTTCCTCACATAATAACATAAAGTAAAGCAAACCAAAGTCGCATTACTATACATTGGTAATTGCATTAAGTAATTATACATTAAAGAACATTAATTCCATTATCCAAAGTATTAATCATGCAAAGTCATGAATAAATAGATTCTTCTGTCCATCTTCCCCATGCTTGTATTTTTAAAAGCATAAAATCATCATTCAAATTTTACATTTATGTATTTTTTCTTTTTGTGTTTTTCAAACTTTTGAAATGTTCCTAGAACAACAGATAACAAACATTGGACCTATGCTATTAGATTTGTTTAGAATAGAGCTAGATGTGGAAACTGCAAATTCAAGAGAAACTAGTTTATTTCAACTAAACATGCCATCTTTTTTATGGCTAGGAGAAAAATTCACAACCAAAACAAAATAAAAAAAAATTAATGTGCTAATTTTATTTCCATCTCCCCACTGTGACTTTTTTCCTTGCCAGATATATTCATTTTTTGTTTTGGGGATTATGAATCTTTTCTATTCTATTTCAAATATTTCAATTAAAGAAATGAGCTCGAATAACATATCGAATCAATTGTCTAATTAATTATAAAAGGCATACCTATGTACTACTCAATACAGGATTTTCTAAAACATTTATGAAACAATTAAATAAGTAAACATGGCAACCAAGTACATAACTTCTAATTTAATTTGTATTTAAAATTCCCTGGAGAGTTGAATGAGGTGAAGGGCTAAAGAGTTACAAAGAAATAATTCAAGAGTGGGACGGATCTGGAGTCAAAATCAAGTGATACCCTAGGAAAAGCTGTGTATGGTAAACAGGGAGACCCTCTAGGAGAGAGTTATAGAGTGATAAAACTTGAATAAATTGATCAGGTCAATAAGTTTGTGCAGTTTACTGTAAGAGAACAATAGCTAAAGGTCCAGGTATTACTGGCAAAGTGATATATGTTAAATACTTTAAGTTGAGAACTGCTATAACCAGAAGATTATGTAATTCCCTTTATTGAGTTTTGAAACTTCTTGTTGAACCATATGGCTATGTTTTCATTTTTAATTATTAAAAGCATGTACAATATTTACTATGATTTACACATAAAAGGATGTATTAAACAAAATTTTGTAAATAAAAATTTACTTTCCCATTAACTTGTAATATGTATTTCAGAAATATAATTTTTTCCAAACTAAGTTTGAATTGGCAAGAAAATTCTCATATTCTACCTATATATTTCTATTCCTCCTAATCTTTATTTTAAAGATCAACAAGTAATACATAAACACACTAGATAGTCTTTTAATTTAAGGGATCTTACATGAGTACTTTATATCAGACTTTCTTAAAATAGGGAATATACTTATGGGAAATTTAGTTGAATCATGGAAGCAATAAAACCCCCAAATGGTGACACACTAATATAACAGCTAGATTGTATTTATACTCTGCCTTCATTTGTCCAGATCAGCTGGCATTGGAAAGAATACAGTTTCTCATATTATTCATGTAAGTCTGTCAAGAAATGGAATGAATTTGGTCTATTTTCAAGTCTCACTGAATTGCATGTCTCGAAACAATGAACTGTTTGATGAGAACTTGAATATAATAACTATTAAAATTACATAAAATGTTTTTTTCATTACAAATGAAATTTATAGGCCAAAAAAAGAAAACATACTTAAAAACTTAGCCAATTTCTTGACAACTCTTATATGAAAACAAGCCCAGAGAAGGATATAAAATGAAAATTTATCCATCAAATAGACATATAGAAGAAAAGAGAAATTCTTCTCTTTCAAACTAGTCTCATTTCTCCCTTAAATTCTGATGAGAGGTCAAGGGCCCCAAAAAGGAAAGAAACAGGAAGTCATAAAAGCAAAATCTAGACTTAAATTTTCTTTAAAATATCATGTTTACCAGCAATATACAAACATAATTGCATTTAAATTATATTTTAAAAAGCTTTTGTAGCACATGAGAAAAATAAAACTGATGATACAGAAAAGTAGAAAATTTCAAGTAAAATAAAAATGATCTTATTTTCCTTTGTAATTCAAACTCTTTCACATTTTACACTTATGTAACATTAACAACTATCATTTATTTACCTAGGAAGGGTGTGTAACTGATTGCAAAACATTTACAACATAAAGTGTTGCAGAAATAGTTAAATAGTAATAGTAATCACAATTATAACATGATGAATTTCTAGGAATACAGAGCATAGCAATTTAAAATTCTCTAAATTAATTATCATTTAGGGTCAATAAATTCTAACTTCAAACACAGAACTCAGCAACCACCTATAGCATACTATAAAAACTAATAGTGCCTGCAAAATTTTTAGCTGGCTCTAGGGGAAAATGTCAGAAAACTATGGGGATAGCAATTCATTTTTGAGTGAGAATCATAATAAATACGCTCTATTAAAATGTTCAGAGATGAGCTTAAGGAAGGCTGGAATAGGAAAAAGAGTGAAAAAATTCATTTGGTTATGCTCTTCCCTTCTTGGATAAAAAGAGTATATAGAAGCCTAAAAAGTAAGACATGAAGCTATGTAATTACAATCGAAATGAAGGAAAGAATATTGCATTGAGAACTAGGTGATCTATTCTAGTCCCAGCTCTGCCACTACTAATTATATGACCTAGAGAAAATCAGTTAATCACTTCAGGTTTCACTTTACCCATCTATACAATAAAGAGGTTGGAACCCTTTTATCTCTAAAATTCTATGACAAACTGGAAAATACATATGTAAAAAAAAAACTACCACTTCACTTTCACAAGCACTATAATACTTAGAGTATCTATCAATAATAACAATTGTAGAAAAGATTCAGGCAAGATGATAAAAATGCCAAAAATAGAATTTTGAAAGAGGCTTGGGAAGCTCCATGAAAAGAGGGGAATAGAAATTTAACCTTGCCTATAACTTCTTATTTATATCTGCAGAGAATGTGTAAATGAATCTGCTGATGCTTCTGTTCAGAAATTTAGCCCCCCAAATAACCCTCAAATGACATTACATCTGCAGAATGATGAATAACATATACAGGTCTGAATTCTCTTTCTCCTAATTATCTGCTGCAAGACCATTTTGTTACAAATTCTTCCTGTTAAGTCATTGCTAGAAATTGAAAGAACAACAAATCTTTGCTTGGTCTAATACAAACAACCCTCCTTTGCATTTTCCCAAGACAATGGAGAGCTAGTACTATGCTTTTTAAAAATTTATTTATCCAGAAAAACATTTGGCATGGCCATCTTGATAAAGTTGTTTAAATATATACTGCTTTCATTTTGGGTATTTTTCGGTACCTAAAAATTACACATATATATTTATATGTGTATATATATATGTGTGTGTGTGTGTGTGTGTGTGTGTGTGTGTGTGTGTATACACACACACACACACACACACACACACACACACACACAAACACTAAATCTCAATCCCATTCAAGCCCCAGTATTTCCTCTTTCTTTTAACCTTCAAAACCAGATTTGTAGTTTGTTACTTGATCACTCTTTTTAGCTTATTTTTCATTATGCTCATTTAAAGAGATTGTCAGAATATTTTTGTGGTAAAGAAATCATTTTTAAAAGATTTTTGAAATGTTGGGTAAAGGCAATGGCACAAAATCCAGCTTATTTGAAAATATCTTTAATATATACCATAAAGATACTATGCACAGTAAACTGGCTTAGAAAGAAAGCAACAAATTTATTTCTTCATCAGGCTACTCTTTTTCTATATGGGATACCAAGTGTAGACCTTTACAATTAAAAATGATACAATGAAATTAAAAAAAAATCATTTGAATGGCATGTTGCAAAGATCATCTAGTTTCCACTGAAGAGTTGATGCTCAGTTTACTAAATGCCACTTTATTCTACACATACTCTACCAACATCTTACTATATAAGTAGTTATAGATTTTAATACAGTAAAAAGAAATTGTGTCTGTGGCCAAAACTGAATCAAAAATAACTGAAACTTGCACTACAAATTTTTTTCTGAGTGTCTAAATAAATAATAAATGATAAAATTGTACTTTCTTTTTTTATCCCATCAAGATAATGGGTATTTGATCAATGCTATTTTGTATTTCCTTTATTTTAAATATAGCATCTACACATGCTATTAATTCTATACATATTATAGCATTAGCAGGAGAAAAAAAATCTGAAAAGAAAAAAAAATCTTTGAAAAACCACATGTATTTGAGTCTCAGAAAATCTGACATTTTCTGTAATAGATTCATTCAGCCTTCCCTTCTTTTCATTAACTTTGAAGTGAAACTATGGCTATTTTAATTTACCGATACCCATTCACAATATTTCCTCCATCCATTTGAATAAAGAACCTGAAGGTATCTTTGGTCCATTCTCACCCTTCCTACCTTTGACAATTTTATATGCAAATTGGGGGAATAATTCAGTCTTCAAAGGGAGGGAAAATGGTCTGTAAATGGCAGGGACATCTTCAGCAAAACCTCGACTGGTTTATTTTAGCTGACCCAAGTTGAATTCATTTTATGAAGTCCTATGTGATTAAGAAACTTATCTGCTTGTCATTTTTATTACAACACACATTACTTAGTGAATAGAATATTATGTTAAAATAAATTCTCCTATCTGTTCACTTTGCAGTTTTATTTCAGCTACAGTTGCACCAAGTGTGTATACGCAAAGGTATGCCAAAATAAGTGTGCAAAAACAGAACAGAAGAGATTTGATAACATTACTTCTTATTTTGATAAGTTTCAGTTAAAAACTGAGTAAGGAAATCAATCTATCTGCCTCTCTGTCTCTCTCCTTTACTTCTTTTCAGAATGAACTGGTCCAATTAGACCTGATCTTATTAATTTATTCACTGATAACTAAGGATCAGATCCAAATATTGTTTCCTAAACAACTTCACTGCAGGTATTATAGGTCCCCATAATCCAACCTAAGAGCAGACAGCTGATTAGCTGAACCCTCCCAGCTACTGTCTGTGCACCCTGCGTATTTATAAAGCTGAGACATGAATTAGACCCCCTGAGGACCTTCCCCCATTAGTCCCATGTGGAACCTTGTGGTCTCTAGGCAACAGCTCAACTGAGCGAGCCAATGGAGAGACACTCTCTGTCCCTCTGGATGAGGCTCCACCAGGAGCTGTGCGAAAATGGTCTCAGCTGGAAGTTGTTCTGCTATAGCATAGGCTTGGCAAATGCCATAAGCCAAAGTAATGCAAAGCAATTTCAACCCTGAAAAGCGGGATTTCAGGATAGGTTCTTTCTTTTGGTACCAGTCATTTCCTCTCTGCTGTTTTAGCAAAGTCTACAGCAGGGTTAGGGAGAAGGAATTTCCCGCTGCTCCCCATCTTCCCATCAAGGCTGAGAATAATTAGTTTCTTCAGTGGAAGTAGGACTGCCATACTAGACTTTCATACTTTTATGAGAGACAGATGATCAACAGTTTATTGTAAAGGGTGGTGCCCATTTAGACAAACTCAGGCCCTTTTCATGTGGTATTTGTTCACTGAAGGTGTCTTGTTTGCCAGCAATCAGGTTAATGAAAAAGGATATTTAGGATAGAAGTAAAAGACTTTACCATCAACTAGCAAACTACTTTCTAATCAAAATGATCCTTAATTATTAATTTAAATTTACATTCCAATGTTACATGGATTAAAAATACCTGTTGTAGTTCTTTTTATATCTTTGTTATATATCACAGTCATAATTATCCAGTTAATTCAGGTAACTTTCCATTTTAGCTTGAAAGCACCATAAAATTGATGGAAATGTATTTTTTAAACTTAAATTATCAATCTACTCCAACATAATGGTTAGTTCCTTCTTCTCACTGGACTATATTAATCAGACAAGATATTGGGGGAAAAGTTGGTCCTTAATACAATCTCCTCTTTATTCATAATAAGTTCTAGGGCCTAAAACATAACTTAAAATCTGATCATATAAGTAGAACTCAAGTAATATATTCTCTTTATTTATGCACATGGTCTTTATGAAAATTTAAATATCTTGATATTGACAAAAATCATTTTCATTTTGTTCTTTTATTGATTCTAAAATGGTTTTGCTAATGTATTTTTAGATGAATTTTTCCTTAAAAATTCATTTTGAATTGCGTTGTCACTGAAGATTAAACAGGTAGATTATCAAGAAGTTAAATATTCTTATATACTTTAGAGAGCCAAGAAGGGCAGGGATGAGAAACCAGGGTAACACTAACCAGAAAGTGTGTGATAATGTAGATTGTGGGACAGCTGGATTATTTCATTTTGTTCAAACATATTCCCTTTTCTCACTTTTGCATTTACATTCGTCATAAGTTCAAACTTGATTACATAAATACTTTTGCTAATGAGAAGCCTTTTTACAGCACTAATTTAAAAATAGATATTGACATAACAATCTTAATTTGAATGCACCAAATTACATTTTCAACAATTTAAGTGAGCATATCCTGTCACCCTCAGCACACATTTTATATATATTTGTTATATATAGATGGATAGCTTTATATCCGCCTCTATATTTCTACATACACACACTCACACGCATATACACACAGAATAGAGTTATAGGGCCCTGGTTAACATGATGTTTTAAATTTCTTGTTCTCTTAATAGCCATGAGATGTATTAATATGGACAATTTTGATATTGTTTGTGGTGGTCACTGATTATATTCCTATCAAAACCTCTAACACAGAAATGACTCCAGTGATTCACCACTTTTAACTATGGTTCTGTCATTGGGATTGTAGGTCAGAAATCTCAGCCAAGAAAACAGGTGGAAAAATGCCTGAAACTAAGTGTAACTGAGAGGTCACAACCCAGTCCAGACACTATCCAACCATGTGGTGGCTTTTACTGCCTTCAGACCAAAAGGGTTTTTTTTTTATTTAAATGACTTTTCTTACAATTCAAAATCAATTTCTTTAAATATAGATCCCCGAAGAAATTCAATAAATAAAAGACTTAGCCTCTGACTCTAGGAAGCAGAGCTCCAGTTTTTAACCTTCAACTGTGACCAGGACTAGAACTGACACAGCTCAGTTTTCACTGCAATTGGTCTTCCATGGATGCAGAGGGTACAAGTGGTTCCCTGACCCTATGGGCAGGTTTCAGACTAGACTGTCTCTCTGGTCAACAGTAGTTCTCTGTGTGTCATTGGATGAGGCTGGAGCTGTAGCTAAATCCATAGCTGCTAGACAGCGACAGGGGCTGCTGGTGCTCTTCGTTCTGCTCTGATGTGTAGCTAGGGAACGTTTGTGCCCTCGACATCTTTGTTGAACCAAAACGGTGACCTAGAAGGATAAGGTAAAGAAGAGCACAATAAGTAACTTCAGCTGAAGATCAGTGCATTTCCCACAAAGAACAACCACTACAATACAAACTGATTAACCTGCAGCTCCCATGGGAGAAAATGTCATCTTGAATTGGAGTAATGATACCTAAAATGAAAATTTCAGGCTATTTGCTTTTTTTTTCCCTTCGCAAGCCTGTCACATCTAGGGAAATTATTAAATATTATTTAGTTAAAGAGAGATGAAAAATTAATTAGTTGCATTTTACCTTACAAAGAACATCCTTGTTTTCATTTATGTTCTATTTGACTTCTATAATGAGTGTATTGAAGATATATCCAGAAAAAAAAAATCAATCCATGAAAATACTGAATGACGTTACATTATTGTAATGAATATCACCTGGGTTGTTAAAATGAAATCAGCTTAGTTGTCAAGTATATCAACTGGTGACTCATGGTACATATTCCTTTTGTGTACAAGTTGGATTCAGTAACTATAAAAGTCCTTTCTGCCTCTTAAATTCTACTGTTCTAAATCCTTTCAGTGATTGAAACTTGAAATTAATGGCAGAAATCAAAGATATTAGTCAGTAATCTGCAGCTAACTGTTTAAAAACTACATCTCTGGGAAAAATGTGTAAGCAACCTAGTTTTAATCTTCTTAATCTGTATTATTTAATGCAGATTTTACTTAATCTGCATTATAATATTTTTCTAATCACTTATCTTAAGTCTTAAGTAAACAACAAAGCAAAAAATCAAGCTCTGATTTGTAGCACTGCCAATTTCTAAAGGGTAAATGTTCACAAGGAAAATTTAACAGCTGATTCTCATAAACTAGTTCAAGCTGGCTCTAGCTTGGTATCATATTAGAGGAATAAAGTTGTTAAGACTTCTTAAGTAAATTTAACGTTCAATAAAATAAGAAAGGAACTTAAAATAATCACAGAAGATTTGCCACCCAGTGTAATTTTTCAATAAGTTAATAATAATTACATTGTTCAATGGAACAAATTAAATATGGCTTTCTAGGTTCACTGAAAGTAAAAAAAAAAACTTAATTTCTGGGATGATATTTTATAACTTAAATAACTTAGATCCCCTGGACTTCTGACAATACTTTCAGTATATTCTTAAAAGGAAAAAGAATTCCATTATTATAATTGCCTTTCTCCTTAATCTTTCATACTCTATATATAATTTTGCCTGAAACAAGGTTTCAGCAATAATTTTTTTTTACAGCAATAATTTTTTTTTACAGCAATAATTAATTGTTCTTTAAAACAGTTTTTTTTTTTTGCTTTTTTTCTTCCAGTTTCATATATAAAAGTATGCTACACAGTATAGAAGTAATAACTTATAATAATAACTTTTCAATTTTCTTTGACAATTTTTTGTAAAAACAGTTTGTTAGTTCATTTTTTCATTTTTGTTTTTCATTTTCGACTTTTACTTTCCTTTGAATTTGATCATCTTTAACTGATCATGTTTAATGGTAAGTTTGAATGATCTTTGAAAAACTCGATTTCACTATAACAGCTGTTGTAATACCTCTATCAGTTATACAAATGAGCTTTTTAATAACTAAAGTAATATTTCCTTAGATTAATATTCATTCCCTTAAGCCACAAAATAAAAAGAGAACAATAAAATATTTGTGTATAGCACAAAATTCAGCATATGACTGACATAGAACTAAATAAAAGTGAAGAAACATTTTCAAATTACTTTCCCTTGGTCAAAGCAAGATGTTCTGACCATGTTCTTACAAAATAAAAACGTGTCCACATCCATTTTCTTCTATTATAATCTTTTTATTGGTAAAGAGGAGAATTGGAAGAGAAAAAAGAGAAAAAAAGTTCAAAGAAGATAAGATTGAAAGAAATACACACTTAAAAATCATAATTGTTAATGTGGATGAATAAGATGAATTCAGCCATAAAAAAGGAAGAGTGAAATGGATTATAAGGCAGAATCTGACCATGGCTTTTTACAAGAAAACACTTAAAACACAAAGATTCACATAGAGTTAAAATGATCAATTTTAGATCAATATATATTTTGCTTTTGCTCAGTTAAATAAAGTAGGGATAGAATCATGATTTTAGAGAAGACTATAGTAAATAGAGAAAAGATAAAAAGATCATCAAGAAATATATATTACACTAAAACATATCATAGATAATGAATTCATATTGATATTTAATATTTGTATTTAATAACATAAAATTTAAATATTTAAGGAAAAAATTATATAAAGGGAAGAATAGGCAATTGAACTAAAATAATTGGTACCTTAATATTTTCCTTTCAGACAAACAAATCTAACAAAAAAGAAAAAAGTTAAAGATCTGAATAGAACTTCAGAAAAAATTAGAGATGATATATATTTTGTAAATATTGGATGGGAATATCATAAAATGTATATGTATTTACTTATACATACATACATAAGTTAACATATACACATATACACACATATTTCTCAGTTGCACATGGCATCTTTGTAATAAAAATGGATCATGTATTGGAGTATAAAGAACTCTCCAAAAAAAGAAAGAAAATCAGGAACACAGAATTGATAATTTATTAATCATAATGTGATACATTATTATTCAATTCAAATGATCTTAAAAATAAAAATATATAGCGTTCTAAAATGCTATAAAAACAAGCTCTAGAAATAAAATACAATTTGATTACAGAAAAAGATCTAATGAGACAATATGCTAATACTTATGGAATACCATTAAAGCAATTCTGATGGGAAAATTAAATTTTTAACATGATTTCATCAATAAAAGAAAGAAATAATTCAATCAAGTCATTATGCAACTCAAGACAGTGTCTTCTTTTAGGGGAATCACTAAATTAAGCATGATAAATGACGATAATTAAATATTACTATGTCCTAAGAAATCCTGAAATGGACATTTTTAGAAGAAACTAGGACTATCTCTATGAAAATTCAGAGGAATCAGGGAGAAACATGATTTTACCTCCTAACAGAGAGGAAATGAATTGCTAATTCAGAAAGGTATACATTTTAGAACATGGCTAATATGTGAACTTTTTTTTTTTCCTATCCCAAGTAGATTTGTATTGAAGAATTTAAAAATAATACTCAATAGGAGGAGCTGTAGTAGAAGGGAAAGATTGATTAAAAAATTATTTGGTTAAATAAAAACAAAATCTAGGTGCTCAGTGATATATAATCCCTGGCACTCTTGTTGGCACCACATTTCTTTTTCTTCACTAGATTTACCAAATTCTCTTGGCAACAGACTGAATAAAAATGGTGATTGTTATAGTTGTTGCCCCAAGTACTGGGAGTCAGAGGTGACACTGAAATAGGAAATTAAACAGATTGAGATGGCAATAAGCAGAAAATGCCATAGGAAGTAGCCAAAATAAACAAAGAAAAGCCATATAAAATTATTACTTTCCAAAGTAATTTGCACACCATAGTAGATGACCTAGGGATGGTGGTATACTGGAAAATGCATTAAATTTGAGATCAAAACTTGAGCTCAAATCCAAGTTCTGAGAAAACTGCCTATATGACCTGTACTGAGCAATTAATCTATATGAGTCTGTTTTCCTCATATAAAATAAAGGGTTTGAATTCAATGACTTCTAGAAGAACCCAAGTGGTGTAGTGGATAGAATACTGGATATGGAATTAGCAAGACTTCAGTTCAAATTCTGCCTGATATGCTAGGTATAAGACTCTGGGCAGATCCCTTATTTCAGTTTCCTCAACTGAAAATGTAGATAACAATAGCATGTATCTTCCAGGGTTCTTTTGAAGATCAACTGGTACAAAAGTTTCAAAAATGTTCATTCATTCATTTCTCTTTCCCTTCTTTTCTTTTTTTCCCTTTTTCCCTTCCTCTAGGTATCTACCAACTCTATATCTTCTAATTCTTCCAGTTCTAAATTTCATGACCTTAATAATTCCCTATAAGTTTTCTTATAGCATAGTGAATCAACACAACTTGAAGCATCTCAGTCCAATATAGTCCCATTCTCTCTTCTATTTGGCAGGTGAAAATCAGAATGATTTTTAGGTTCGTTATTGTTTTGCATATATAAAAATCGTAAGAATCTATATTCTATTTGATAGATTATAAATATTTGTAAATAAACAAATACTAATACATAAGCATTAAGTAAGAAGAATTGTCAAGATCTTTAGTCAACATATAAATGAAAACTATAATCCCTAGATGTTAAAATATCAAAGAAGAAAATTATAGAAATCATACTAATCTATAATTTAAAAAGGGAGAAAGAAACAGAACTAACAATAGCAAGAATTTAATCACCAGGTGCAATTGTTATTGAATTTCAGGGATTGTGGACATTTTAAACTTACATTTCATCAGAGAATACTAATTTTTCAAACACTGATTCTAGGTGGTGCACTCCTATTCTAAATATAGTACTCTTGGAAATGCACGCTGATATATTTACAGCAAATGGAAAAATCTGTTCCCTGCTCCTGCCTTGACATGAAGAGTCACTGTGTCTAAATGGAGATAATGATACTTACCATCACATATATTCATGTTTGAAATCCTTGGAGAATAAGTGTTAATTCATTTAAAGGATCAGAAGCATTACCAGTAGTTTAATGCTATCCTCATTTAAAATTCCACACCCTAGGAAATCCGCTACACTTCTGAGTTATTTTATTTTAGAACTAGTTGAAAGTAAATCAAGGTCCACTTCTAAGTCTTCATTCTCAGAAAGCTAAAACAGACATTTAAAATATAAGTAGTTTTTCAAATAGGTACAAAACTTTTGTCTTATGGAGTTCAGTAGAGAGTAGTGATAGTAAAATAGTAGAAAGAGGACTGAATCACTCAGTCTTTTAGTACAGAATAGTTGGCAGACATATAGTGCTTACACAATCTGCAAATATTATCTAACTATATTCTCACAACAGCCCCTGGGAAATATATGTGATAATTATAGTTATTTTACACATAAGGAAACTGAAGCAGGCAGATTAAGTGACTCGTATTAGTAAATATCTAAGGATGGATTTGAACTCTGGTATTCCTGGATCTGTGTCATTTTTCTCACTATTCCACCATCCAACTGCCTCCACACTACACAGAACACCTATGCTCATGTCTTGTTTCTGGCATATTGTAGCTATGTGATTATGAACAAGTCATTGAAGCTCCAGGAAATTAAGATTGTAGATTTCAAAAGGTAAAATAAATAAATATAAAAAGGAATTTTTTTTTAAACTTAGTTTTGAGAGAGAGAGATGAGATCCATTTTATCAAAGGAAATAAGGCTATAAATGATGTGTCTACTTGAGTGGATGGTACAAAAGGAAAATACACTTATACTTTATTGAAAATAGGAGTTCAGAGAAAAGAGTTATAGTAATCCAAAGGAGCTGAATAGAAATTTATTTCAACTACCACAAATAACTTTTCCTATTCCCCAGTGCTACATCTTCAATTCACTCAAATAAAACTATTTGTTACCTTTTATCTCAATCACTCCAGTATCACATTTGGGTCTTGTACCCTATAGCTTATGTTTCAAATGGCTCAAACTACTACTGCCTATGGTTTAAGGCCACCTGAAAACATACACCATGAAAAAGTGAAATGGAATAAGCATGAGACGAGTTTACATTTTGCAATCAATGAGGACTTTTGGGACATTAACAGTTTTGATCTTCAGAGCAACACAGGAATTTACAGTAAGTATATTATGAACACCATTTTGCAGAAGAGAAAAGGAAGCTCATTTGAAGCTGAGGTTTGCTTACTTTATACAGATATGCATGCTGCGGAACCAATACTTGAAATAGATCTTCTACAGATTTAATGTATTTATAAAGATTTCTTATTTACTTTTACCTTTTCTGAACAGATAAGTCACAATTCACATTGTTCATTCTTTGCTATACAAAATGATGTAGGGGCTTAATAAGTTCTTTTTTGGTGATGGTAATACAATTAAAGGCCATAAACATTTATTAAGTTGTTACAGTATTCAAGGCATTAGAGAGATAAAGATAAAAAACAAGAACATGCCCTTTTCAGAGTTTAATCTAAAAAGGATAATCTAATGAGAATAATGAAGCTAATGAGAAAAAATAAAAAGAAATCTAAGCAATTTCTTGGGAGACATATGCATTATGTCACCCTGCATTGTTCAGTGATTCACACCTAGAATTAAAGAAATGGAATGAACAGATCTCTTCACCCTACTGCACAGTCTGTCATGCAAATAATAATAGTAATAATGCAGATCACATTCATACAGTATTTTGAGGCTTATAAAAGACTTTCTTCACAGCAACTCTAAAAGGTAGACAGTTTTATCAGGTCAGTTTTACAGGTGAGGAAACTGAGGTGGTGGTATATTGTTCTCAAGTGGGTCAGTATATTCACTCAGGAGACAGGAAGACAAGCTTAAATTGTACCTCAGATACTTACTTAGCTTAACTTCTTGGTCACTTAATGCCTAGGTCACGAACCCATTTTGACCTTATCTTGGTGTACGCTGTTAAGTGTGGGACAATGCCTAGTTTCTGCCATACTAATTTCCAATTTTCCCAGCAATTTTTATCAAATACTGCATTCTTATCCCCAAAACTGGGGTCTTTGGGTTTGTAAAACACTAGATTATTAAAATTATTGTCTGTTTTGTCCTTTGAACCTAACCTATTCCATTGATCAACTAGTCTATTTCTTAGCCAATACCAGATAGTTTTAGTAATTGCTGCTTTACAATATAATTTTAGATCTGGTACAGCTAGGCCACCTTCATTTGATTTTGTTTTTTATTAATTCCCTTGAAATTCTTGACCTTTTGTTTTTCCATATGAACTTTGTTGTTATTTTTTCTAGGTCATCCTGTTAGACCATTTTAAAAGACTCCTAATTTTTCTCTTTGCTTCCAATCACACTTTATTAGATAGCCTCTACAATGCTTTCTGTCTCTAAATCTATATTCTTCAATTCATTCTGTACACAGCTACAAAAATAATCTTTAAAAGGTATGGTCTATCTTGCCACTTCCTTATTAAAAATTGCATTTGCTTCCCTTTTGAATCTATAGTAAACTATGAACGCCTCTAAGTGTCATTTAAAGTCCCTTCCCATCTATTTCTAACCTATCTCTTCAGACATATCATATTGCCCCCTTCCCACAATCAAACTAACTTATTATTTATTTCCTCAACTCCAAATTCCATAGCCATGATTATATATATATATATATATATATATATATATATATATATATAGGTATTAAAAGAATAGATAACAAAGCCAGTATTTGAACCCTGCTATTTGGATTCCAAATCCAGAATTTCCATGTCACTGCTATGTTTCATAAATTGTTAGAGACATAAGAGAACTTAAGAGATCATTTTTAGAGATCATTTCTTCACTTTATAGATAAGAAAACTCCTATCTCAAGTGAAGTCAAATGATTCATTCAAGTCACACAGCTTGATACTAGTGGGTATTACTATTTAGTTGTTTCAATTAATGTTCCATTCTTTGTGATCCCATTTGGTTTGTTTGTTTGTTTGTTTGTTTTGGCTAAGATACTGAAATTGTTTCCCATTTCCTTTTCCAACTCATTTTAAATGTGAGGAAACCGAGGCAAAAATGGCTAAGTGCCCTCCTCAAGGTCACAACACAGTCATATACTATTGAGTGTTATGTATAAGGTCTGTTTGAACTTAAGTATTCCTGACTCCAGGCTTACAGAACTTTATCCACTGAACCACCTGGCTGTTTTTTACAGTGAAAGAAAAATGGCTTAAATTTAGGTTTTTTTTGTTAGAAATCTCCTATACTAAATGGCTTCTGCTAGTGATTTATTAATTTTTATAGGATTGATGGTCTATAAAAGCTGTAGTCAATCTGCAGCTTTAAAAGCGTCAATATCTCTGTTAGTGTTACCTTTCTTTCCTTCTTTATCTTGCCTTCTTATCTCTCTCATTCCCTTCAGTGTTAACATATATCTTTGACCTAGAGTTTCATAATTCTTTACTTGACTCTGTGTAGTTTCTCCTGTTAAAGAAAAATATTAAACCATTTCTTTCTCCTAGTTACTATTTTTCTTTACCTCTCACCCATTAAAAAGAAAATAAAAATGAAAAACCAACCTTTAGCAATTCTGATCCCTTTTTTATATTTCTCCAATTTTTAAAATAATAAAATCATTCCCTACATAGAGAACATTTGAAGGACAATAAGTATGTGAGAAAGAGGAAGGATGAATGAAAAAAACCAACAACAATTGGAGGTCAAATCCAGACAAAGACAAAAACATGGTTTTATAGACATGTAACCAGCACAATGTTGCTTTATAATCTACTAGTTTTGATTTAATCTGGCAGGAAATTTACATATCATTAAGGAGGCTATGCAAATTTGAAAGAAATTTCAAGGGATTGAATTAGTGTATTAGGAGTAGATCAACATAATGATGGCAAACATTCTATTACTGAAGAGACAACTACAAAAAACCATGAATCAAAAAACCATGAAATTATGTATTTATATAAAAACCCCTTTATTCTTTTTTCCAAGAAAAGGTGTGACATTCACTTCATTTAGCATGTAACTAATGTCATTGATAACTAAATTCCATTTCAGGAAAAGCCATAAACATGTAGAGAGTATTCATAAAGACTTATTAAAGTTAGTAAGATGAAATATCCACTCTACCAAATAAGTTCTTTCTTTTGTCTTTACTATTTCTGGTAATAACACTATTCTTCTCCTAAATATTTAGGGAGTGGCTTGAACAGTTTCAAGGATGTAACTTCTCACTCTTCTTCATTCTAGTCAAATGTTAATTCATTAATCAACACTTTTTGGACTGATGATTGTACAACTATTTATAAAAGCTAACTATTCTCAATTTTGCTTTTGTTGTCAGTTAGTAGATTTATAAATAAACATATCCTTTCTTGGAAATCTGATAGTTGTTATTAAATCTTTTTCTTGTGGAAACATAATTTTATTGCCATATTCTAGTCAGTCATGACTTTCTATTTCATTTATAAATATTATACCTACAGCTATTCATAGAACTGTTTTACCATATTATTTAGGTACTTTCCCTCTCCTCAAATTTTATTTAAAATCCTTTGGATCTAATATCTGAATCTTCTATAAAGCAGATTTTTCCATTGTCTCCTTATATGTATGATTCATTTACTAGAAATATATCATTCTGTTACCATAATTGATGGTTCAGAAAGACAAATCCTAATCTTTGACATTATTTATATAGACAGATGTTCATTCCCCAAAGACTTCTTTCTCTTCCAGAGTCATCTCTTTTAACTGAAAGAAGAAATGAAAACACCATCTGGTTCTCTTAGAACTTCCAAATCAATGGAGAAAATTCTAGATTCATTCTGACTGTATTATTCATTGCCATAATGAATATATATTTACAAATGTTATTTACTAAATTATTCAGTAAAATTGGTTAGCATTCATTAATATTGATGACACTTGACAGGTTCTCTGTCACAAATTGTATCTTAAGTTAGTCCTATTAAGGTTCTATGTGGTCACCTATGTATACCTCACAACCTATGTTAGTTACATGGATGCATTCTGCTTTCCATTTCAGTTCGATTCAGCATGCACTTATTAAATACATGATACATGCAAGGCATTGTGCAGTTAAGATGTAAAGAGATAAGAGGAAGAAGGATAGCCAGCTCTTTTCTACAACTATGTCAAAAGCAATGAGGAAAGAACACCAGAGTATTGGTCGAAAATCTATAAAGAAACCACAGTATATCATTTTTTCTAGTCCAAAATTATGGATTCATCCCATATATGAGAAATTAGATAAAAAACTGTGGATCAGGAAATATTCTGCAAGTTTATCACTTTAAAGGATCAGAATTTACTCCTTAGGTGTGGCTTAAGATTTGTAGTTATGTAGAAAGGTAGGGACTGTGGATAAGGGATGAGCCTAGATCTCTTAAGCTGTGGAGTCTTTCAGATGGCTGATGAGATGAGGACTAGCAACTTTCCACAGCAGCTCCAGCCAGATAGTGAGCTATAGTTGTGTATTTTCCATATTCAAAGTATGTTGAGAGTCTGCAGAGGATTAATCAAGAGGACAATCATCAGACTGTGCTCTTGGTCAGACTGTTTAGGACTCCTGCAATGTACTTTCCTTCCATAGCCTCCCCCAAGATCCTTGAAGAACATAGCACTAAAAATTTAGAGAATAGAATTACATTCATTTAGTATTAATTTTATTGCAGGATATAAGGTTAATTTAGATTTGGAATTTGCATTCAATAAGCACAGATTTAAAGAGGGTGGGTCTAAGTTTATTACTGGTCAGAACCTTGATTTAAACAAGACAGAGAAAACTTATAGCATAAAAATAATACACAATTAGCAAACATAGTGGTAACCATAACAATAAAGACAATATAACAAACAAACAACATACAGCATATATTAGCACCACTCCAAGGAAGCACCAATGCCTGGATTTTTGGCTGAAATAATCCCTAGTTACAAGCATCCAGAGTCTTGAAATGGGAAAAGGTCCCAGACAAGGAGGCCCTTCCAGGGTGAGATTCTCAAAGTACCTTTTCCACTAAGAGATTTTTTATAAGCTAAGAACAAAAAAGGCAAAGAAGGCTAAGTATTCTCATCTGATATATGACTCTTGATATGAAATAGCCTTACAGGTGCAAGGTGCTTCATTTCAAGGGATCCACCAAGGAGAATATTTATTCATTCCTTTAGGATGACTGCATGTTCTCTGGGAACTGGACAGGTTTCCAAGGTAAGCACAAGTCAGAAATAAAGGAAACTTATTAATCAATGTATAGAGAGGATGGCCTTCCCTTTCTATGCTTCCTGGCATTCCATCAGATAATTGCAAGCAATTTCATGTTCTCAGCAAAAAATTACATGTCAGACATAGCAGACATTCATTAAGAATTTTCAACTCATTAGGATTCCTTACACAGGATAATCTAGGCCATATATTAAGCCAAAGTATTTTAGTCCTTACAATAAAAAGTATTGTTACCCTTTCGAATATCTCTTATTAATTCCTGTGGACTGAATTTGATTTTTTCTTATTGTATAACTACATGTTAAGATCCATTATATTTTTATAAAATTTAGTTAACATTGAAAATTCATTTGAATTTTTTTCCAATTGTGGAGTTACTAAACCATTTATGATAGTAAAATATAGTAGTAGAAGTTGAAATTTTTAGAGAATACAGAGAATACAGGAAAGTTCCTTAATGTTTGGAGAGAAGAAAAACTGTAAAATATATAGGAAATAGTTCACAAGTTTAATGGAGAGTATGATTATAATTCCAAAATAATAGACATGGACTAAATTAAAGAATTATATCAGTAACAAAAATTTGATTTACTAATGGGCTTGCCTCTAATTTTAGATGCATTATTAGAAAGAAGAAAAATGTTAAGTCCTGGTAGCAAATTTAGGGATTATTGAGTGTGACAAGTATGAGAGAATAATACTTTCCATAGAATTAGCAATGTCACAGGAACATTTGCCAAAGACAAATGGTAGATTTATCTATATCACAATAAATATTTATTTTGGAAGGGGAAAAATTATTTCATATAAAGCATAAGATTTATTTCTTAATGTAGAGACTAAATTTTTCCTAAAAAAATGTTTCAAGAAGACTTTTTGATTCAATTTTGATCTCTGAGAGCAAGGATTTTTTTGGTGGGGGAGGGGACTTTCTTTGTATTCCTGGCACTTAGCACAATGTCTTGAACATTGAAGGCATTTAAATGATGATGATTCTTTTATTTCAAGCATTATCATAAAAATACATTTTGTAGTGGGCAATATGTAATAAATTACTTTATTAAACTAAGCATAGTCTTTCTGAATTTATTTATTTAACCCTTCTGGGCTTCCTTTTCTTCATTTTTAAAATGGGAAAGGCGAAAAGGGAAAGAAATTTGTAATAGATGCCTCCTGAAGTCTTTTCTATCTATTTATCTCTGATCCTATTTGGTATCTTTTATTTATTTCCTGTGAATTTAAGACTTGTAAGACTCCTCAAGATTCTAGTAGTTAACAAGAATGAAACTTCCAGTTTTCTAAACTTAAGATAACTTAAATACATATCTGAAAAGTAAATATAGAACTTGCCAAATGTAATGTGCTAATGTGTATATCAAGCAAGGTTGTACCAGAAACTTTTAGCCAATAGCAGTTCAATTAGCCATCAAAGTAAACATCTTTAAACTGGTTGCATTTTCTAAGCTTCCTTAAACACAATAACAAAATCACAAAGGACCAAATCCTGTCTATGCTGGATAGATTTTTAGATTTTGGTAATTTTCATTCTATTAGGGGCTGCTTATCCGTAATTGTGAAAGAATTAAGACTTTTGCTTACTAGTTAAATCTACACAAATGTTTATCAATTCATAAAGCAGAGGCTATATTTAATAATTATCATACAGTCATTTGAGATACAGTAATAAATTTTAGTATTCTGTATCATAACACTATATTAAAACATGGACATTATGTTAGATATGCTTTTTGTCTATTTACTTAAATGAGAATAGGTTTTACAAATGATATTTGTAACTTGAAAGAACAATATGATTTAAGAGGGGGAAGCTTTAGATTTGGAGTCAGAAGAACTACTTTTGACTCCTTGCTCCACAGTTTTTTTTCTATGTGACCTTAGGTATGCCATTTAATAGCTCTTCATTTGTAAAATGAACTAGTTGATGTCTGAATTATGTAAAGTTCAATGGAAAGAAATGGTCTTCTGGTTGTTTATCCACTTACTATTTATATGCATTTTAGATTAGAATTTTTCTTCTAACTTCTGAGATTGATTTTATTTAGACAAATGGGGAATAATACTCCGATAAATTCTGAAACAAAAACATCTTTCTACCTTATTTGTGATCATTTTCTTTGGCAATAGTTAGAAGCAGAACAGCCCACATGATTATCTTTGTTTTTTGTTTTATTCTGTCTGTCATTTTAACTGGTTGAGGTCTGATTATTAGTTTAGCATTTATTTTCATCAGTAAAGAAAAATAAAAATATGAAATTAAAATTTTGGTGTCTCTGAAGACAAATACATATTGTGTTATCATTTGGAAACTTGTAAATGATTCCTAGTTATACTTATTTAAAACATCTTTCTCTTCTATGTTATGATACAAAAGATTTTAGAAAATAAAGTTCACAAAAAAGTCAACTTGATACTATGACAAATAACTCAGTCTTGCTCATGTTTTATGATGACATTTTCAAAAGAACATTAGCAGTGAGAAAAAATGACCTGAAAAGAATAATAATGTATTATACTTAATGATCTTATGGCATTTTCTTTCCTTATACAAGAGAAAAGATAATAATTTCCATTACTATTTGTTTTGGTGTACCCCTTCCATATTACATTACCAAAAGAGGGATAGAATATAGGTGTGAGGGAATCTTAGTTGTGAAAATAGGAATTCATCATATTATTGTAAAGGAGTCATATAATTTAATCTCTCTCATTTTAATTTACTTTTCAATTATTTTAAAAATTGTGAAGAACTGTTTTCTTCATGCCTTATTCTATAAGTTTTTTCTAATAATGGATCATGAATCCATTCATTCATTCACTCAATGAATATTTCAATATCTGAATCATTTCCAGGTTAACAAACTGGATCAATTAATTAGAGATCCACAAAAGTTTCTAAGTACAAACTTTTTTCTTAACAGGTACACATAAATCATAGAATCCTGAAATATAATTCAAAGAAGGAAATTGAGATTGCTTAATCAGATCATGTTTTCATGAAGAACTTAAAGTATCTTTTTTTCCTAAATAAACTTAAGTACTGAATTTTAAGCTCATAGGATATAAGAGATATGAAAGATAAAGGTATTGGATTTTCTGAGGCATTATCTTTGACAATTTGGGAATTAGTTACTAAATCTATTTTATATTCAGTTTTTTATTACAGCTGAAAGCAATGACACTTTAATGAAAGCATATTAAATTTACGTGATTTATAGGATGTTTTAATGAAAACTGGAGAAATAGCCACAAATTTGACTTTTTCCCTAAATCCTAATTAGGCTGAAAACAAAATAAGAATTTACTTCATTATGTCTTCATAGATTTGTGCTTGAACACTACTTTTATAAAAATTATCATTTAAGAATGGTAATTAGGTCATATTTATTTCTAAAAGCATACTATTATAGGATATTTGTAATAGACTCTGATTATCCAGTTAAAAGAATTGAAAACTCTAGTAACTCACAATGGAAAAAGTCTCTTCTCCCTTCCTCCTATTTCTTTTTTTCAAGTATGTTGGACTACCTTCAAGTAAGATTCAAACAATAATGATAATAATCATCATTACTATGGCTTTAGAAAGGTTCACAAAGGCCTCTTTTTATATGTGAGGAAATAGAAGCCCATGGATATTAAGTAACTTGCTCACACAATAGTCTTCTTGTTCTGCTCATTTCATTTTGCATCAGTTCATATTACTCTTTCCAGGTTTTTCTGAAAGCATCCTTTGTGTCATTTTTAATACATAATAGTATTCCATCACAATTATATACCATAATTTGTTCACTCATTCCCAAAAGATGGGTATTCCATCAATTTCTAATTCTTTGTCACTACAAAAAGAGCTGCTATAAATATGTTTATACACATAGATCCTTTTCCTTTGATCCCTTTCAGGTACAGATATAGTAATGTTATTGTAGAGTTAAAGGATATGTGCAGTTTTATAGCTCTTTAGGCATAGTTCCAATTTGCTCTTGAGAATGGTCACATCAATTCACAACTCTATCAATAATGCATTTTTCCCACATCCCTTCCAACATTTGTCATTTTCCTTTACTATCATATTAGCTAATGTGATAGGTTTGAGGTAGTGTACCTCAGAATTTTTTAAATTTGCCTTTCTCTAATCTAATAATAGCGGATGGTATAGTGGATAAAGAACAGGGCATGGAATCAGGAACATTCTACTTCAAATTTGCTTTAAGACATTTACTAGCTGTGTGACCCTAGACAAATCAGTTAATCCTATTTTCTTCAATTTCCTTATCTGTAAATGATCTGGAGAAGGAAATGGCAAACCACTCAAGTATCTTTGCCAAGAAAATCTTGAAAGGAGCCATAAACAGAAACTAGGCATCGACCCACACTTAACACCGTACACCAAGATAAGGTCAAAATGGGTTCATGACCTAGGTATAAAGAATGAGGTTATAAATAAATTGGAAGAGCATAGGAGAGTTTACTTCTCAGACCTGTGGAAGAAGAAGGAATTCATGACCAAAGAAGAACTAGAGATCACTATTGACCACAAAATAGAAAATTTTGATTATATCCAATTGAAAAGTTTTTGTACAAACAAAACAAATGCAGACAAGATTAGAAGGGAAACAATAAACTGGGAAAACATTTTTACAATCAAATGTTCTGATAAAGGCCTCATTTCCAAAATATATAGAGAATTGCCTCTAATTTATAAGAAATCAAACCATTCTCCAATTGATAAATAGTCAAAGGATATGAACAGACAATTCTCAGATGAAGAAATTGAAACTATTTATAGACATATGAAAATATGCTCCAAATCATTATTAATCAGAGAAATGCAAATTAAGACAACTCTGAGATACCACTACATACCTGTCAGATTGGCTAGAGTAACAGGGAAAGATAATGTGGAATGTTGGAAGGGATGTGGGAAAACAAGGACATTGATACATTGTTGGTGGAATTGTGAACACATCCAGCCATTCTGGAGAGCGATTTGGAACTATGCTCAAAAAGTTATCAAACTGTGCATACCCTTTGATTCAGCAGTGTTTCTACTGGGCTTATACCCCAAAGAGATACTAAAGAAGGGAAAAGGACCTGTATGTGCCAAAATGTTTGTGGCAGCCCTGTGTGTAGTGGCTAGAAGCTAGAAAATGAATGGATGCCCATCAATTGGAGAATGGTTGAGTAAATCGTGGTATATGAACGTTATGAAATATTATTGTTCTGTAAGGAATGACCAGCAGGATGAATACAGAGAGGACTGGCGAGACTTACATGAACTGATGCTAAGTGAAATAAGCAGAACCAGGAGATCATTATATACCTCAACAATGATACTGTTTGAGGAGGTATTCTGATGGAAGTGGATCTCTTCGATAAAGAGAGCTAATTCAGTTTCAATTGATCAAAAATGGGCAGAAGCAGCTACACCCAAAGAAAGAACACTGGGAGATGAGTATAAACTGCTTGCATTTTGTTTTTCTTCCCGGATTATTTATACCTTCTGAATTCAATTCTCCCTGTGCAACAAGAAAACTGTTCAGTTCTGCACACGTATATTGTATCTAGGATATACTGTAACCTATTCAACATGTAAAGGACTGCTTGCCATCTGGGAGAGGGAGTGGAGGGAGGGAGGGAGGGGGAAAATCGGAACAGAAGTGAATGCAAGGGATAATGCTGTAAAAAATTACCCTGGCATGAGTTCTATCAATTAAAAAGTTATTTAAAAAAAGGAGCCATAAAGAGGTAGATATTACTGAACATCAAAAATTAATAGTGATTTAGAGCATTTTTTCCATATAATTACATATAGCTTTGTTTTCTTCTTCTGATTGGGAAGAGATTTAAATGTCAGACAATAATTTATATTTCATCCTATAGGCAATGTAAAGTCACTGGAATTTATTTGCACCCACATGCGTGTGTGTATGTGTGTGTCTGCATGTGTGTGTGTGTGTGTGTGTGTGTGTGTGTGTGTGCGTGTGTAAGAGGCAGTTTTAACACCTGCTGGGTAGGATAGATAGTGAAGGAAATAGGAGTGTAGATGAGGAGAGGATTGTCTTCAGAAGTGTTTGAGTTGAATCTTGAAGGGATTTTAAGATTTAGAGATGAGGGGAAAGTGAACTTTCTAGACATGGGGAATAACCCTTAAAAAGTCCTAGAGATGGAGATATAACATTATGTCTGAGTGTAGCAAGTAGGGCAATACAGAGAATATAGAATGTATAGAAATGAATAATGTATAAAAAAGTGGAAAGGTAGGAAGTTGTCAGATTGTTAAAAGTGTTAAGTGCCAAACAGAAGAGTTTATATTTCTTCCTAAATATAATAGAAACCACTGGATTTTATTGAGTAGAATCGTGACATTATCAGATATGAGTTTTAGAAAAATCAGTTTGGGGGCAGTTAGGTGCCTCAGTGGATAGAGCACCAGTCCTGAAGTCAGGAGGATCTGAGTTCAGATCTGTCTCAGACATTTAACAATTCCTGGCTAAGTCACTTAACCCCAATTGCCTCAGCAAAAAAGCAAAAAAAAAAAAAAAAAAAAAAAAAAAAAAAAAAAATCAGTTTGGCAACTGTGTGGGGGAATGAATTAGAGTAAAAGAGATTCATATTGAGTTTGCCTATGGGACATCATTTTGAACTTCATGATAGGAAATTATTTTCCTTGTATAAACAGCAAATACCAGATGAGTTAGAGCAAAGATTATAGTTCATTAAATCAGTTTTATTGGGTTATCGTTTCCTTCTTGTGACATTCAAAGAGCAATGTTGGGATCTAGTGATATAAAGATTAAAACAATGACAAAAGTACAATGGTTCTTACCCTATAAGATTTTACAATCCATTAGGTAAAGGATAAGTCAGGCACACAAGAAAGGATCATGCAAAAGTACATTGTGAAAAAGGCAAAGAAGTCTAAAAAAGACTATAAGAATGTTTTACATTCACCTTTTACCAGGGAAACTTGGAGGAAGTTGCTAGGAGATAAAGTATAAGCAGGAGCTTGAAGGAAGAGACAGATTTTAACAGATAGAAATGGGGATTGATACAGAAGAATGGGGCAAGATGATATTATAGAACAGCTAGTAATTTATTTTGGACAAGATATGTTGAGAGGAACATTTTGAAATATGTCTACAAAAATAAGCTGTAGTCAAATCATGAACGATCTTAAGTCTCAGGCTGAATTTGTATTTACCCCATGGGCAATGGGGAGCCATTGATGATTTCAAAGAAAGACTGACATAATTAAATTTGCATGCATTAAGAAAATTACTTTAGAAATTATCTGAAGACTATATACAAAATTATAGGACACATTGATTCAACCAGCTATGTAAAATCCAACAGTTTCCTTCATTTGTACACTCAGGCTGAATCATAAGAGGGAAAAAAAAGATAAATGTTGTGTATGATAATAATAGATTCCATATGCTATGTGTAATGATTTCAGTGAGATAAGAAATCACTCAAGTTTTAGTTAGATATTTAGGTTGCTCATTATTTGATAAGATCTTGCTAAATAGCTTTAGTAAATCATAGAAACTTTTTTTCTGAATTTGAAAGAAGTGTGAACTCTACACTTTAATGAGGTCACAGCAATTTAATAGCCAATTTATATAGCAGAAACCAAATGGAATTTCTTATACAGCAGTTGTTGGTGTGGATCCAAGAGATGAATAACTTAATACATAGACTACAGTGAAGACTGAAGTGAAAAGAAACAACATATATGTTATATTTATCTGTAAATAGGTTTGCATAATTATTTATATGGTTATATGTATATATATAACATAAAATTTATATATTTTAGCCATCTATGTTTCTCTTTCCTTCTCTGTATTTAAAAAAAACAACTAGGGATTCTAGAACTTAATGAATCTAAGTACTCAAAACATATTAGTAAACTTATTTCTACTATTTATGATAAATTAGTGTGGCTTAATGAAAGCGTGTTGATAGTAGATTAACTGCTGACTTTGGACCCAGGAAAAATTGGGTTCAAATTCTATCTCTGACAGTGCTAAGTCATAGACAGACTTCAATCTATCAAAACTTCAATTATTATATATTATTGGAAGGGATGAATTGCCATTTTCTGAGTGCTTACTTCCAAATCAGCACCCCAACTACATGAATTTCCAATGTTTACATCACCCATGTATGATTGAATGCATATTACTCTTTTCTCTAAAAGTATGTACATTCATGGCAAGGTGATTTCATATTTATCAAGGAAATGTTTATTGTTATTTTGCTACCATGATATTTCATTATATGACTTTTACTTGAACTAAATCAATTCTAAGACTGACAAAAAGAGTAAAAGTAAATACAATGGGATGTATATATAAGCAATGATTTGCATAAGTTTCTTAGCTTAAAATTAACCAGAATATGTGTTACCTTTCTGGATTTATAAAGATGAAATCTTTGATGTTAAATTAAAAACAAACAACTCACTTTTATATATTGTTTAACATTTAAAACTAACTATTTTTCACAGTATTCCTGTATAGTAAATACTTAATCTAGATTTATATCTGGTAAAGTACTTTCTGTCACATCACTCAACTGAATTATTATGACTCATAAATTTTACTTGATGAAGTTGGCTTGATGAAATTGTTTCAGAGGAATTTTGATCTCTATTTTTTCTTCAGTCATATCACTAAGAAATATAACAGAAAAAGAAAGGTAATAGTCTTGTTTTATTTCCACAGAAAAATGTTAGGAGAATAGGAAAGAAATTTGCTGATTTTGGAAGGAAGCTTTAATAATGTTAACGCTTTTGTGAAATTGAAGAAAATATATTTTAATTCTAGATGCAGAAAACTGTTCCTAAGAATCACTGCTGTCTGAAATTATTCTTAGTGACTATTTCTATGATCCCAAAGGACATTTTTAAAAATAGAAAACAGAAGTTACATTGGTGATTAGCTTACAATACCACATTGGTTAAAATTCTACATAAAATTGCTTATATGAGGACCTGTTTGTTCTTCTTGTAAGTTTTTCCATCAAACTGGTAAGCTGAATTAATAGACAAGGAAGATATACTTGTGTTATTTTTATTATTAACTATGGACTGAGAAACACAACTGAAAATGACTGAACAACAGTAACAAATGTTTGGATGAACTTCGAATGGAAAGTAATACATTAAAACCCAATAGTTTATATATATATATATATATATATATATATATATGTATATATATATATATATATATATATATGCATATGTGTGTGTGTATGGATAATAGAGAAAACTATTAACAAATCATTATTATTAGAGTTCTGATAATCCTGATATATTAGCCTATATTTGAAGTAAGCCCACCACCAGTCACTTGAGAATGTGAAAAACAATAGAGAACATTTGATTGAAGGTCTTAAATTTCTTCTTGCTCTCTTCAAATAGAACAGAAACAAGTACTCTATTGAGATAATTTATGTATGAAATTTCTATTAGTGACAAAAGGAAATCCATGTTCACAGGAGTTGCTTAGAAGAATACAATACCATGAAAAATTAGTCTCTGCACATGAAACTATATATTCTGTTATTCAATTACAAAATCAGTCTTAGAAAGACATACCAATTGTGTTTTAAAATCTAATAATAATTCAGCAAAACTTTTTTATCCAATCATAGCCCAGGAATTCAGTTATCAATGCTGTAGCAATAGATGAGACAAAAGAAAGAACTTAAATAAAACTCCATAAGGTCCTTGTGATTTTATATATTAATTCATTAATGTTTTTGTAACAAGTTACTGGAGAGCAGTCAACATGTGTTTGGTAGCACAGAATTGCTAATATTTTGTTTGCTCAAAGAGTAAAAAATGTTGTGGGCTTGAAAAATATGGCATTAACCAGATTGGTTTTTTTTGGTTTGGTTGTTGTTATTGCTTAATCTCTCTGTACAGATGCACATATATCAGAGTACCATCACAAAACTATTTAAACAGTTTGATGATCTGTCTTTAGCAAAAGAAATGAGTGGGGGAAAAAAGAGCTATTTTGTTGAGACAAGAATGGATTTTTAAAAATCCTGTATTGATACATATACATATAAACAATATATACATTCACATATACACAGTAAATATGTAAATGCATATTTATATAATTTTGTCTTTATACATTTATTATATTTCCATATATTTATTGTTGTTTGTTTTTGCAAAGCCATTGGGGTTAAGTGACTTACCCAGAGCTACAGAGTTATTAAGTGTTAAATGTCTGACGTTTGATTTGAACTCTAGTCCTCCTGACTGCAGTTCCAGGGCTCTATGCACTGTACTGTCTGGCTGTCTCCCACATTTATGTATATATGCACATTCTATTGCAAACATATTTTCCTTATAAATGACTTGTTCCCCAATTGATTAGCAATATTGGCATTATTAATGAACTTTTCTTCTCTACATAAAAGAAAATAAAGTAGCCAGTAATTTTTTTTTGATATGATTAATGAAGGTAAAGAGTAGAAATTTGGGAGAGATATTGATTATTAGAGAGGGATGAGAGTGACACAGCACAGCTTTAGTGGCTAAGGCATAAGGAGGAGTAAAAAGCAAACATAAATTCCATTTAGAATTGTCACAGACAAGTAAGGACAGACTGATATAATATCCCTGGGCAATCACATCTTTCCATAGAAAAGAAGAAAAAAAAATCTTTAAATACACATGCATAAAGTATGTATGTCTCTCTCTCTCTCTTTCTGTCTCTCTCTCTCTCTCTCTCTCTCTTTCTCTCTCTCTCTGTATATGTATATTATACACACACACACATATGTATGTATTATATATATATATATATATACACAACACAAGGTACACATATACATACGTATATCTATGTCTATGTCTCTATTTACCTGCTTAGCTATTCATATAACCCTAGACATAAATGACATAAGTCCTTGAGGAAAAAAAAAGGCAAGCCAAGCCTGAAAAAGGAATGATCATACTATAAATGGGATACCCACCCTCCTGCTTTAAGAGAAAAGTTATTTAATACTTTTATCTTCCATACTAATGAGAAGGAATTATATATAGAGCAATGACTCCAACCAAGAACCCAACTCTTATCTGAAAAACTCTTTTTCCATGCTACTAATGGGATCTGCCCTGAAAGCAAAACATCTGTTCCTCGATTCCTTAGATGAAACATGTGGGAACAATCCTTATAGATAAATTAAATGTGAAAACTCCCAACTAAAATTCTATAACTATAATAGTTCTAAAGTTATGCAGAAATCACATTCATAACCACTTAATGGGTGTTACATGATTGTGGTCACATCTGGCTTTATATATGACTTCACTTACCTGGAGGTTGAATGGATTACACAAAACAAAGTACCCTCAAGTTGGGTTGTTGGCAGAAATCATAAAATGATAGAATTTTTGAGCTAAAAGGACCCTTAGAAGTTGTCTAGTTCAATTCCTTTTACAGAAGTGTTGAAGCAAATTTTCCAAGGTCACACTCCAAGTAAATAACAAAAATGAATTTAAACCAATTTCTCCTAACTTTTAATTCAGTCACCATATTTCTTTCAAGAACAAGAAGTTTATGTCTGGTGGGTTGAAAGGTTATGGAATTAGAGGTATTAATTTAAGTTAAAGGCCAGAACTTGTTTTTCAGAGTGTACAAATACTAAATGTTGAGAGGATAAAAACTTCATGGAACTATATGCTCATACCATTAATCAACATCTCTAGATGATAGATCTGCCCTCCATTAGTTAACTAAATTTTCACTTGTATCAATTGTTTGCTTTTTTATCTTTTCTTCTTTTATTTATTCATGATGTTTTGTTTGAGGACATTATATTCAGAATAACCAGTTTGAAGTGAAAATTAGGAAACATAAATGGATAAGCTTGTTGAATATTTTTCATGGAAATAATAATGACTGATATTTATTATATTATAAGTTCCTTGAAGGTGGAAATATCTTTTGCCTCTTTTTAGATTCCTAGCACTTAATACGATAGAATCTTAATGCTTGTTGATTGATTGTAGTATTTTAAAATTGTAAAAAAAAAAAAAAAGGCTTTAAAATAAATAATCATTTATTTTCACAACCATTCTAGGAGGTATAAAAATCTTATTTCCACTTTTCAAATGAAAACTGATACTCTAAGAAGATAAGTGAAATTTAAGAGGCTGTATCTGAACCTGGGTCTTTATTAAGATAAATTATGGGGGTGCAAATAAACATTTCTATAGTACCTACTATGTAGACATTGTCCTAAGTACAAATTCACAACAATCCTCTGATGTATGTATAATTCTCATTTTATAGCTGAAGAAATTGAGATTAAATGACTTGTCCAGAGTCATATATTTGGCAAGTGTCTATGGCTAGATTAGAATTTTGCTCTTTCTGACTCTAGCTCAGCTCCCTATCCACTATACCAACTATCTGCATAGGTCAGATACTTGAAATTAGGACCCTATGTATTTTTCCAATTATTGGAGACAGAAAGAGCACAGAAATATAATTTCAGCTATTGCTATTGGGTTTTCATAATAATTCATTATTTCAAATATCATGTTGATCTATTATAAACACATACAAAGTTGTCCACAATGTATTTTTACTTTACAAAATTAGAAGTCTTCACTGTTTAGAATGGTTGTATCTAGGGACACTATATAAACAAACAAACCAATCCCACCAAAACTATTTTTACTTATAACACTATTCATTGATCATGGGGAAGGATGAAGCTATACTTCTTTAGTGACTGTGTTATATAAGTGAACATGTCTGTGAATTACAATCAACTCTACTCTGACCAGTCTCTTACATATTTTATTTTCCAACAAGTTGATTGATTTCTGTTATGCTCTTGCTGTATATAGATCACTGTTCTAGGTATAAGAGGAAAAACAAAATTTATTTATGTCTATACTTACCCTCAAAGAACTTACAGAGTAGTACCAGCAAGTTTGTTGAAATATAAATTCAGAGAGATATAGAACAAAATAGTATTCATAAGGCCATATAGCTAAACAAATCCCAAGGAATACAGAGGTAAGCTCTTCAGTTCTATCACTGCTAATTTTCTCTTCAGGCATGTTAATGTTTTGCTATGGTTTACATGTTTGTGGCCCTAGGTACTTGGAGGATTTGCTATTGACAGGGAGCAAGTTTGTTAGTAAGGGGAGATTTAAACCTGGGCCAGCAAGTCTTGGCTATGGACTTCAGGAAGAAGCTGAAATAGCCTTAATCACAAATGGTACCACAAAAGTCACAAACTCCTCTTGAAGAGAAGGCCTTCCTGACAATGGTAGTAGTTTAATAGTAAAATAATCCAGCTGACTAAAAAAAGTAATAATAGGTCGGTGGGTAAGAAATCTTTCAGGTCAGGATCTGCCCGGCCCAACACTTTTTACCTGGATCCCCTACACATCAGCTATTACCTGTCTCCATTAAAACAGCTGCATTGACTAGATCCCTCTTGTCTTTTCTGTCTTTTCCTGAACCCTGAAGTCTATCTAATATTTTTTATGGGCAGCAGATGTAATTATTCTTGAAAGGTTTTATCCACTTCCCAGGTCTCTTTTGTAGATTGTCAGATTACCCTTTCTTTTATCCACCACTGAGCTACTCCATTGAATGCCAAAAGTCTTTTGTTCTTGGGCTTCTTCCTCCACCGAGCTTTTATTGTCAACTGCTTATTCCTTTTAAGGGAATATTATGACTTTTATGAGACTGCTTATGCCTAGGGCATTTAAACCTTTCCATTAATCAGGACCAAATTTCTGTACTCTAGTATTACTGAACAGAGTCTCTCATATCAATATCTGTTTTTTTTTCTAATTATCTGAGCTCTTCTCAGTATAAATTCTATAATCTTGGATGTTTAAATTAGGATGAATCAATTTCTTTGAATTCCCAACATGCCCCTAACAGCTAGCTAACAACAGAAATATTGCAAACTATCCTGGAGCTTCCATATCTTCTAGAAATCATTGTGTCTCATTCCTGAAGCTATTCCTGAGCTCATTTCCTGAAAAATGATATGTGCACTAGAGGACAGTTATAAAATGAGGTTTTCAATAGAATCTGAGATGGAAGTTCATTTCTATTTGAGGGAAAGGCTTGAACACTATTATTAATAAAAATCAAATTGATTTAATTTTTCTTATCTCTTTGAATTTCTGAACTCTTCTCTTCTTTAACTCTGAAAGGCAGAAACTAAAGGAAAAAAACATTTGTTGGAATCTTTACAAACTGCTAACTAATTAGAGTTGATCTGATCTTACAAGAAGATGTTTTGGGCTAGAACCTGAAACAAGGTACTAAGTAGAACTAATTAGTACAATGCTTGTGTTTACACCTTTACTCATCGGAGTTCACAAGTATGCCAGATTCACAAAGTAAACTTTGTAATTTTGTGAATTCACACCTCCCTTAAAGCTCTTAGGGCCAGAGAACACTGTGGGAGAAAACCCATAATCCCATTCTCTCAGAAGAGTCTTATATAAGGCCAGTGAAGAGAAATCTATTTCAGAATATATTCGACTTGGCTGGCTGGTCGCAGAAGAGAGTTCAGCTGGATTGGAGAGGAGCACTCTGGTGCAGACACAGAGCACTTTGGGAAATTTCAGCAGAATTACACCAGAAGCCCTCTCTCCGAGACAGGGAGAATATTTTCCATTTGGCTGACTGGTAGCAGAAGAAGAGTTTTCAGAGGATAAAGCTACGAGTGGAGAGTTCAGTGGACAACCAGATTCATCTTCATCTCACACCACTGTAGTTGGTGGCTGGGCTCCTGCACTTCCCCCACTGAGACCAAGCTGGTCTGAAAGACTCACCAGAAAGCTAGCTGAGCCCCAAGTGAAGGAGACAAGAGATTCATTCCATCTCTGTGCTGGTTAGAGGCTGAAGAAAGCAGAGGCAGAGGCTAAAGGACAGAACCTTTGGATTTGGAGATATTTGGAGGGCTATTAGCTAAACCGGCTGTGTTTTGAGAAGAACAAGAGCTCCAACATTTGAACTACAACACACATTGAGAATCAGAAATGAACTGGGTTCAATTCTTGTCTTTGGTACTTGCTAACTATGACTATGGGAAATCACGTTCTTTCCCTGAACCTCATTTGGAAAATGAGTATAATAATAGTTATATTTATTAGGTCAATGTGGTTACATAATCATTGTGAGGATGAAATGAATACATGTAAAGTGAATTCCTATCTTATATGATGCTCAACTATGATGGATTTGCCTCTTTTCAACAAGGTGATTCAAGGCAACTTCAATAGACTTATATGTCTATATCTATAAATGTATATCTCATTTTAAAACTAGCTAACATTTATACAGTACTTACTCTGTATGAGGTACTGTGTTATGAGCTTTGCAATTATTATCTCATTTTATCCTCACAACAATCCTAGAAAGTAGGTGCTAGCTCTGTTTGTAGTGGCTAGAAACTGGAAATTGAATGGATGCCCATCAATTGGAGAATGGCTGGGTAAATTGTGGTATATGAATGTTATGGAATATTATTGTTCTGTAAGAAATGACCAGCAGGATGAATACAGAGAGGCTTGGAGAGACTTACATGAACTGATGCTGAGTGAAATGAGCAGAACCAGGAGATCATTATTCACTTCGATAACGATATTGTATGAGGATGTATTCTGATGGAAGTGGATTTCTTTGACAAAGAGACCTGAGTTTCAATGGATAAATGATGGACAGAAGCAGCTACACCCAAAGAAAGAACACTGGGAAACGAATATGAACTATTTGCATTTTTGTTTTTCTTCCCGGGTTATTTTTACCTTCTGAATCCAATTCTCCCTGTGCAACAAGAGAACTGTTTGGTTCTGCAAACATATATTGTATCTAGGATATACTGCAACATATCTAACATATATAGGACTGCTTGCCATCTAGGGGAGGAGGTGGAAGGAAGGAGGGGAAAAATCAGAACAGAAAAGAGTGCAGGGGATAATGTAAAAAAAAATTACCCTGGCATGGATTCTGTCAATATAAAGTTATTATTAAAGAAAATAAAATTTTAAAAAAAAGAAAGTAGGTGCTATTATTATGCTCATTTTATAGATGAAGAAACTGAAACAAACAGCAATTAAGTGATTTGCCCAGAGTCACACAATTAAATATCTGATAGCTGTTTGTTATTATATTTTTGTTGTTTTGTATGAGTACATGGCATGATATCAGTTAATTTTATTTTTTCTAAATAGAGTTTGTATTAGTTATTTATATATGAGGGAAAACCCACAGTTGCACCACAAATCCTAAAAGTATGAAAAATATGATTCTATTTTAAGTGTGCCCTTCACAAATTTTTTATTCTAAAAGAAACTTAATATTTTTACCCTAGCTAACTTGTTTATGTGATCATTTCAGCTGATATGTCCAAATATCTTATAGGTTTGATTTTTTGTGTTTTCTTTACAAATTAAAAAGTGTGTTTTTGTCAATGTTAGATAACTGTTCTTACTGTTTCTATTTATATGTCTTGCAATCAGCCTTTTTGTCTATTTCGAATGCCATGTCTCTTGTCCAAACTTAAAAAAATAATATTTTATTTTTCCAAATACATGCAAAGATAGTTTTCAGCACTTACCTGTGCAAAATTTTGTGCTCAAATTTTTTTCCCCTTTCCCCTTGCCCAAGACAGCAAGCAATTCCATACAGATTAAATGCACAATTCTTCTAAACATATTTTCATATTCATCATGTTGCAAAAGAAAAATCAGATCAAAAGGGGAAAATGTCACAAGAAAGAAAAAGAAAATAAGCAAACAAACAACAAAGATGAAAATTCTATGCTTGGGTCCACATTTAGTCTTCATACTTCTCTCTAGATGTGAGTAGCACATTTCCAACACAAGTCTATTGGAATTGCCTTGAAACACCATATTGTTGAAATATGGCCAAGTCCATACACACACACACACACACACACACACACACACACACACACACACATACACACACACACACGGCAGCCAATAGTACAGGGCTTTCACAATTTGGTGTCCCTATCTCTCTCTACACTTATGTCATATTACTTGTTTCATGCTCTCTACTCTTCAGCAAAAACGAAGCCTTGGTTGCCCACATTTAGAAATTTAGTGTGTCTCATGCTTTCCTGCTTTTGTTCACATCATTGCCTATATATGTTTCCCCCTCTAACCTATCTCCAACCATTGAAATCCTACACCCCTCCATGTCAAAATATAATATATGTATCCTCCATTAATCCATTTCTGATCCCTTATTCCCAATCTGAAATTATCTTTCAATCCTCTGATCTGCTATAGGACTTTATCCCAACTTTGTGTATACTCTGGTTTCATTTTATATTATCTGTATGTGTATCCTAATTTATGAAATAAAAGAAGCATTTTTATACTATAGTAATTTTAAAAATAGATAATTGCACATGGAAGTTAAAATCTATTATGTAAAACTTGAATTATTTCTCTGGATGCCAATAGTGTTTTCCTTCATAGGGCCCTTGTATTTAATTTGGGCATTTATAATAGCATGATTTATTTACCAAAAGGTATTCTTAAAACAATACTGCTATTAACTAGCTACAGTGTTCTCTTGCTTCTGCTCATTTCTCTCTAATATTTCATGCAAGTCTATCCATGTTTTTCTAAGATCGAGTTCATAATTTCTTATAGCAAAGTAATATTCCATTATAATCTTATACTACAATTTGTTCAGTTTCCCAATTGATGAACATCCCTGAAATTTTCAGCTCTTTGTTACCACAAAGAAGGCTACTATAAACATAGGTTCTTTCCCTTTTCCCCTAGTTCTCTTTGGAAATAGATCTAATATTGATATTCATGGATCAAGGAGTATAGGCAGTTTAATAACTCTTTGGGTGTAATTCCAGATTGCTCTGCAAAATGGTTGGATCAGTTCACAACTCTACCAACAATGAATTGGTGTCCCAATTTTTCTTTATCCCCTTCAAAATTTGTCATTTTCCCTTCAATCATTTTGGGCCAGCTCATAAGTATAAAATAATATTGAGTTTTTATTGAACTGATTAACAAGTATGCACATAAATGGAGTAGGCAATGAGGAATCTTTTGACTAATATAGGAACTTGATAGAAAGAAGAGAATCAACAAACATATATTAGGTGCCTTCTATGTGCCAGATAATGCTATGTATTCAGGATACAAGTAAACAAGCATTTTTAAAGTTATTATATGTCATGCTAAATTCTATATATACACTGACTGAGAAAACATTCAGAGTGAGAAGGTGATTGGTGAAAAGTCCAAAGGTTCACAAGTACAGCCAGGAAAGAAATGAAGGGATGGAGACAAAGACTGAAATGAAATAAATTCTGCCTCAATGGAAATGAAATTATTTTGGAAAAGACAATACAAACACACACACAATACATATATTATACACACATATATTTATATAATATGTAATGGAACTGGACCTATGAATTCTTTTGTATAGGGAATTTCCAAGAAGAAAATTCCATCTGCCTTTACATATCATTTACTTCTCTATAATTTATTGTCTTAGAGAATTACTAGGATCACATAACAAATTTGTGTATGACGACCACAGGACTTCCTGATCATGAGGCTCATTCTTACCAATATGATATATATTTCCTCCCTGATCTTCCCAAATTTTTCATTCTTCTCTCAGATGTTTCCTGTGCATTTATAACATTATAATCTGTATTATAAAAATATGTTTATGCCTCCACTAAAATCTTATTTAGATGTCTTATTATGGAATAGAGATGCTTCCACTTCAAGAAGATTATACTAATGAAACACAGGCTCTATCTAGCAGGTTTAACCAAGGTGAAAAAGCTATGGATATAAGTTTAGAAACAGACTATAAATTGCTTTTCTAAGGACTTTTGTTGTTCAGTCTTTTCATCTGTGTTCAACTCTTCTTAATTCTATTTAGAGTTTTCTTGGAAAAGATATTGAAATAGTTTGCCATTTCCTTCACTTCAATTTTATAGATGAGGAAACTGAGGCAAACAGGGTTAAGTGACTTTAAATCAATTTAAGTATTCCTCTGGGGAAAAAATGGGAACAAGAGGAAATATGCAACGAACATGGTATTCTAAGGCAACTCACAAAAACTACATATTAGCTTATTGTTTCTAATTAGAATATTAATTCATTATCTCCTAATAAATAAGATTAATTATTTCCTTAAATGCTAAAATACAGATACCTGAACAATTCAATTATACAATTATTCAGTGCTGACTTATTACACAAAATGGTGATATGTATATATGCATAATTACACATGTATAAAATCATACACACATGTATGTGTATAGGAGATATAAAATTTAGATAATATATGGTTTTTTACTTTAGGGAGGTAACAGATTTGTAGAAGGATAATACATACACACAGTTACAGATACTCAATTACATAAGTTCATCACTGAAATGCAAATCAACCTGATATGTGTGATCTAAGGAGGATTATCACTGTAGGAGTGAGGTAAAGGCATGAAGAACAGAGAGAAGACTTTTTGAATCTGAGTTCAGTTTTAAAGGATAGATAAGATTTCACTAGGTGAAGATAAGGGAAAGGCAGAAGGAATGAGATAAACAAAGTATATATGTGGGAAAGCATAAGATATATCAAGGTATTAAATACTTCTTTCATATGAAGGTTTGGTTGTTGAAAAAGCCAGGGAAATTACCTTTTTAGTATGAAAAACAAAATTCATGTCTGAATAAACATAGTTTTCCATTAAAATATTGAAAGAGACATAGATTGTGAGGATGACAGAAGAGAGAACTGCTTTTAAGATCAATTGACAGAAAAACAGAGAAATGAATGAATTTATAGGGAATTCTAGTCAAGCAGCTTATTTGCCTTTAACTATTTTTAGAACTTGAGAGAGTTAAATGAAAGATAGTAAATCAATTAATTGTTTGGAGACTATAGGAAGATTAAACTGTTTAATTGACAGAAAGTTTTAAATTGATGTTTAACCTCATAATGGAAAGACCAGTCACTGACCATCAGAAAACTCTGATTAGAGCCATTAAAAGCATTTACTGAAGATGCTAAGATAAAAGGAAAAATTAGGAAGATATTTAGAGGAGTTAAGCAGGTAGCAGGAAAGGATTTAAGATATCAATGGTAGCCAAGTCTTTAGCTGCTGTATTTGGAAACTGCTTATTGGAAAAGACCTGCTTCACAGATTTATTGAAGAAAAAGCTTGGAACCTGCTGATTAGAGAATTGAACTCTGCTGCATTTTTAGCAATTGCCATTAAGAACTATCTATAGTTTGATAGAAGTGAAACTAATTAAACATATCTTCTTATTCCCCTCCCCTCCCTATGATTTGAGGAAAAACAGAACAGTAAAGATAGGTTTTACAGTTGATTTATCATAATGTTAGACTGTGAGCTGATC
The DNA here is from genome assembly GCF_016432865.1 of Antechinus flavipes. Lineage (NCBI taxonomy): Eukaryota > Metazoa > Chordata > Mammalia > Dasyuromorphia > Dasyuridae > Antechinus > Antechinus flavipes. Next base: position 523,656,662 of record NC_067398.1, on the reverse strand, counting down.
AGACAACACAGTATCCTGCTGAATGAAGAGCTTGCTGAATTTGTTGGTGTTGTCTAGAGACAATGTAAAGAGTTTTGCTTTGAGCTCTATTTGTAGTAGCTATATTTGGACAGACTTATTGAGTGAAGAGCTGGTTAGGTTTGTCTAACTTATACAAAGTGCCAATCTAAGGAACTTTAAAGTTTTCTGACTTAAGTGAACCACTTGCCACTATAATAACATAGCACTTTCTCTGTGACCTTTTAAGGGTGATTGTGTCAAAAGAGCTTGTCATTGCTTCATCAATTCAAGAGTACAAGAGGACCACATAGAGGCAAGAACCAGTGGAGAAGCGGTTACATGGGGAGAAGAAAATTATTCCTTAAAAGGACCATAGTTGTGAGTTATCCTAAGTACATTTTTAAAAAAAATAAATGTCCCCCTTGATAGGTATCTATATATGGGTACCGGATATGGGAAAGTGTGACAGGTTTAAATGTAGACTGTGATTTATTGATTATTTTTACATTTTATTTTACACTAAGTAACTGATATAATTATTCTTGCTTTTGAATTATTATTAAGTAAATATGTTTACGAGCTAATAGTATCACAGTGTCTGATTTTTCATAACTAAAATGCACATTATTGGATCTTATAACCTACTGGCTGAAGTTGGGGGAGTGAATCTTTTAACAATAGGGTAACTACTGAATCTCAGAAAATTTGAATCACTGTTGTGTGATATTGATCCACTTTAGGGAGTCTCAAACCTTCTATCTTTTGATGTCTCTCTCTGTCTCTGTCTCTGTCTCTATATCTTTGTTTCTTTGTCTCTCTCTCTCCCTGCCCTTTCTCTCGATCTCTATCAATCTCTCTCCTCTCTTTCCTCTCCCTGTCTCTCTTTCTTTCCGTTTTTGTCTCTCAATCTCTCTTTCACTTGATCAGAGAAATACCTTATTATTTACAATTTAAAATTGGGCATTAGAATGAATATGGGCAATGCTAGCTACATGGACACACAAAAATGAGGCAATATTAAACAATGACTGAGTACCTATTCAGCTTTTCATACAAAATTTCTTTCTTGCTTTGCTCGCCAATTGGGATTATTAACAAGGCACTGTAGAAGTACTATCCAATCTAGTCACAAGCTTTCTGATAAAGGTTCTAATGATTAGATACATTTAAACCATGTTCAACAGAGATGAAATGTTCAAATACATCTTTAAACACACCTCAGATGAAGCAAACTAGCTGAATCCAATATTAATTCTGTTTTTTAATTGAATATCTTGATTTGATTCACTAAGATTAACAATTTAGAAATACCTATTATCAGAAAATCTCATTTGCATGTAAATTACTGAATTTGCTTTTGATTTAGCATAATGAGATTATACAATAATTTTCCCTTTATGAAGATCTTATTACCTATATATGTTATCACTGATAATATTTATCCTAAAGGTTGATAAAAATGGGCATTTCAAAATTGAGAAGTAGGAGTCCTGTCATCATACTTGGTCACACAAATAAATGCACAAAGTCTCAAAAGTATTTGCTTTACACAAACCTTACTTTTGTTTAGTTGTAAAAGTTAGATAATAAATGTTTATTCCTGAATATTTGAAAAGTATGTGAGATTTTTTTGGAAAAATCATGTTTTCCTATGTACCCAAATAGATGTTCCTATTAGTTGCATTTTATTTGGTACTGCAAGACACACCTTTCTATTCAGTATTTTAGCAATATAAAGTATCAAAGTCTTATGGATCAAGATTTAACAAAATATAAATCCCAAAATTTGTATTGAAATATTTCTGAAAAATTGTATTTATATATGTAATTCCCATGACAAAGCAAATAAAAGAACCAAAATTTCTATGCATCTAAATGAAACTAATGATACAAATAAATGGATAAACCTGATTCCTTAAACTATGTTAGAATTATTGATATAAATAGTGATCACAAAGATCAAAATGGAAAGTAATTTCCTTCAATTTAAAGAGTGACATGAGAAATCTCTAATCAATATTTGCCAGTTGGGGAGCAAACAAAATTAAGTAGAAAATAAAAATGTTTTCCAGTTTCTATTTGAGTATATAAGTAAATGATTGCATAAAGAGAAGCAGTAAAACACATGGTTTATAACTTGTTCTTTTAAATAGTAATTTAATCACAAAAAGTAATAGCTTAAAGGGCCAAATGATAAAAGACAGTGCATAATTCCAACTTAAATTGAATCCAGTGATGATTCTTTCCTTATAACTTTTCGGTAATAACACATCATGAAACTTTTGAAAGACAAAATCACTTGAAATAGTTATGCTGGAGGTCCATAAATTCGTATCTAACCAAAATAATTTCATTTGAATAATTAAGGTTTGTTAACCTTTCTTCAAAATAGAAGGAAAATTCCTCTTATCAGGGAATTTCATAATAACTGGAACCCTTTCAGGATACTAGCTAATAAGTTTTACTTTAATAACATACTGTATGAGGGTTTTATTGTAATAATAATCATCACTTATAACTGATAATATAGGAATTTTGAAAAAAAAACCTTCCTTAGTAAATTATTAATACATGGCAGAATTTTTATTTACATTTGGGAAAGAAGATAGTGATAGAGGAAAGCAAGAGGATAAAAGAACAAAGAGGAATTTTCAACATTGACTATCTCTCAAAATGCCCTATTCTGATCAAAGGTTAGCTGTTTTAAGATCCACTCTGAGTTTATAATCTTTGTAAGGGATTGAGCCATTAGAGAAACAAGTCATTATGCTGAAACACAGATTGAGAAGTGTTGCTGATTCTGATAAATATAAAAGTGATATGACTGTCACTAAGCTTGACATTATAGTAAATGAAGGCAACCAACAAAATATCAATAAGATTGATAAGAATTAAAAACAAATTCTGAACTAGTGGAAAAAAGGGTCAAAATAAATAACTACTGGAGTATAAATTGAATCCCTGTACTGTAGAAACAAGGCCAATGCTTTAGTGCAGGCTTAATGAAGTATCCTCCTCCTGACAAAATAAAGAGGGATGGAAAGGTTTGGTTCCTGCTTGCTTACCTAAAGATTATTATGATTGATTGACATGAGTCACTTAGGACTTGCAGTGATCATAAAGATAAACACATAATCTAATGGAAGAGTACAACAGTTGAGAAGTAAAACATTCTGTTGGAGAGAGTAAATTAATCAGAAGACAAACCAAAGTTCATGAACAGTTATAAAGCTAGTTTTATTTCTGCTTTTTAATCTTTTCTTTGGGGATTGGATAAAAAAGAAACTTGGACAGCTTCTATGGAATGGCTACAAAGGAAATGGCTCTCTTTCAGAAAGAAAGAGAGGAAATAACCCAATAAAGAGAGAAAGAGCAGACCATTTCAGAAGCAGGAGACACAAAACTACCTATGCATATATCACAGGGATTTAAGAATTGACATTCCCATTGCTGGTACATAGAAAAATGCACACAATTTTTTGGGAGGTACTAAAGGATTCATTATCTGCTAAATAGAAACTGATAAAATGCTTCAGGAGAAATGAAGGAAGTTTTAATTCTATTTAAATATAGTTCATTGATTTAAATACTTTGTAGCCAGAACTGCTGAAGTCCAACCAGGCACAGAAAGGAAAGATCATGGTATTGTTTTGAATAGGGTAGACCTCATGCTTCATAATAATTTATATGGGTTATCAAAGAGTGTCTTTATAGAGGCAGAAATATAATTAGATTTCATCTTCCTCAGTACATCACTATAGAGCATTATTAAACATTCTTATGATTTTCAAACAAGATGTAAGTTATGGGGGGAAATTTCTATTTAAAAGTAGAACATTTATTTCCTTTTAATATTGGGAAACAAAATGTATGAGTTGCATATTCTTACATACATGTATGCACAAACAGATACAGATAATTTAAAAACTTATCTTTCAATGTAAGGGAAAACAGTTCCTGAATTTCACTTCAGTGTGTTTTTAGAAACTGAGATTCTAAAGCAGATGATCATAACGAGAATTATATTTTCCCACAGGAACAATTTCCTAATTTAGGAGTTGCATTCCTGATTATGAATCTGGAATTAAATAAATCATAGCTATAGCAAGCTAACAATATGTTAGAGAAGTAAAGATGGAATATAAACTTCCATGAGGTTTTACAATAGTGAAATTATACTCAAACCTATAAAACGAAAATAAAGGTAATGTACACATTGGTCCTATTAAAGGGCCCAATCTATTATAAAAACTACATACAGACTACAAAAATGTAGCTTTGCTATATAATTAGTTTTCACTTATTTAGTAAAACATTCTAACCATAATAAATATAATTTAAACATTTAATGAATTAAATTTATTTGACTTTGAATTCAGAAAGATTTTCTGGAGATGATTTGAGTGGTATAGTTTTGCTAAAGCGGCCACTTTGGAAATGTCAAATTTTCTTGTAGCAAGTAGAAATTTAATAATTCATTGGCCTTGTCCAGGGCTCAGATTTGGGATCTTTCTTTTCAAAGGCAGAAATGATAACATCTAGAATTCTGAAAACCTTACAAACTACTAAGTAAGGGTTTGAAGAACAGGAATCTTGATTTGTTATTTATCATCTTTGTTCTTTCATCTCAATTTCCCTTTTCCTCTCCTCCCAAGCATTAATTTTGACCTTGAAGATGAGGAGCAATCATAAAATAAACCTAAGACAGACAATGAAAGGGAAGGTAGAAATGGTATCCAAGCAAATATATCTGACTAGAGTCATAACTATAGAGAGAAGTAGCACAGGGGACTATCCGACTTCAATTCCATTACCTAATATTGTGCTAGTGTAAAGGGTGGCTTATTAATGAAAGTGGTCAGCCTTTGCCACTGTTAAGAGTAGAAAGGAAGGCAAGGTCTGAGAGAAAAGCAATGATTCTCTGGAGATGGTGATCCTGGGGGAACAATGGAGTCTTAGAGCTATATAATCTAACAGAAGACTATAAACCAAAGAAAGTATGGGGATTAAGTAACTTTAAGTAGCAAACTCTTTTCTCAGGAAGAAATATACATGCTCAGCAAAGAAATGAATACACATCCTCATGTCAACACCATTAGAGAAAGCCCTGTTTTCTCTGTTAGCTAGTTCTTTTTTTAAAATATAATTTCTTCTTTTAGTATAATTTTTATCTCTATAAAGATAGCATCTAGATCTCTACTTTTACATCTATCTTCTCATCACCCTTCATTATCAACTTCCTATTGAACATTTCATTGTAGACATCCCAGAATACTTAAAACTCAATTGAACTCATTACTCTCTACTTGGAATTTATTTTTTTCAACTTTTATCGAAAGGAATATTATTCTTTCAGTTTCCTAAATTTTTAACTCTCAGTATTATCCTGAACTTTTCACTCCTCCACCTCTCAGAATAATTGTCATACTGTCATTTCTACCTCTAGTATATTTCTTATATCCCTCATCTTTTCATTACTAAAACTCCATCATTAGCCCCTCATTACCTCTTACTAGATTATTTCAGTAGCCTCTTAATTAGTATTTTTGCCTCAAATCTTACCTCTCTCCACATTCATTTACTATAGTTACCAGAATTATGTTTCTTAAGCACAGATCTGACTATAGCACTATTCTTAATAAGTACCAGAGGTTCCCTATTTCTCTAGCATTAAATAAAACTTCATAATTTAGCTTTTAAAGTCCTTGACAACTTTCCTCTAATTCAACTTTCTAGCTTTTTTATATAGTCCCCTTTTCTGCACTCAATGGCCTAGTTAAACTGTTCTTATCATGCATAACAATATCTCTTAACTGTCTTTGTCAGGCATCCAAGTAGTGCTTACTTGATTCCTGATTCTACTCCTTATTCTCTCTAGATTCCACCTTTCAGAGCAATTTCATGATCTTTCCCTTTTCCTTTTCTTTTGGGTTTTCTCTTATTTATATATTTTTGAGATAAATATTTTATTTATTTATTTAATTTATATGTTTTATTCCCTCATTACAACATAAGTTCCTCATGGGCACATAGGGGCTTTTTTTGTTTGTAGTTGTCACTTCCTCCTATTCATTGCATAGAGCCTAAAAGATAAAAGCATAAATTCTCTCTTTCTCTCTCTCTCCTTTGGAATAGCTGTCCCCTATGTGTGAAATGAGGACCCGTCTCATTCTGTAACTTAGAATTCTTTATTTACTCATGTCAAATATCACCTTCTACATGGTCTTTCTTGATTTTCAGAACTATTCTCTTCCTCCTTACTCAAAGTAAATGGTACTTATTTTATAAAAAGCTCTCTATATAAATATATGTTATACGCATATAGTATACATATATATGTATGTATACACACATACGTGTATATGTTATGAATATATATATACATAATTTTCTATTTTCACAACTACCTCCTAAATATATATATTAAATTATATATATATATATGTATTATATGCATTTATATGTATATATGACATTACCTTGATAGACAGGGAAAGGACTTTTGAGGGAAAGGACTGCTAATTATTTCTCTTTGCCTACCACCTACAACTTTCCCTAGAACTTAGCATGTCCTTTATAAAAACTTTTTGAGAAATTAATTGTTCCTTCATGAAGTATTTATAATATGCTTCTATGTATAGGAGAATCAGATTTTTTTAAATGAAGCTAGCAAAATGGTATCTTTCTTCACCTTCTCATTCCTGGCTTTGTTTCCCTCCTTTTCACTTGTTCATTCTTCTATTGGTATCAATAATATTGCTCTCTTTATTTTTTTTTCTAACTTACTCATTCTTTTTTTTTTCACCTCCTGTCCCCCAAATTAAATACTTCTCAAGATTCTGCACTTTTCTTTCTCCCCCTCCATACTATCTTCTTTGGTGATGGCCTGAATTTCCATGATTTCGGTTGTCAATTGCGTGATTCTTCAAACTATTTTTGACCCTCTTCTTTGTCTAAGTTATAGTCTCAGCTGATTCTGACATTTATTATTCTGTGACTCTGAATAGTTATTAAACTCTTCTACTCTATAATTTCCTTATGTAAAATGAGTTAGACTAGAAGACACATTAAACTCCTTTCCAGTTCCATGAATCTCTGAACCTCTAAGAAATGAAGACTAAGAGTCTTAATTATTACTTTCTTGCATAGCATTCACAAAGGGATGAGTTGTAGTGTTTATAGAAGCATGACTGCATAGTCTTCTTTTATACTCAGAAGTCAACAACCAGGTCAATTTCTGCTTGAGATATTAGAGAAATTGTCTCAAAAGTGGGCTTTACTCAAAATATGCAAGTAATTGCTTTAATCAATTTTTGTGTGTTAATATGGCCATTATGTCATACAGCTAATCATTCAGGAAGGAAAAGCCCCACATATTTTCTTTTAAGAAATGTCTTTATCTTAATTTGCTACATCAAAGTTCAGCTCTTGTACTATTTTTTGGTGAAGATGAATGTTTTACATGAAATTTAGGAAAGAATAGGTAAGAAAAAAGGAATGACTAGTAGGAAATAAGAATAGCTCTCCAAGACCTTAATGCATTTATCACTGAACTAACCCAATTTTAAGTAGGAGATAAACTTTACAAGAAAATAAAAATTTCAGAAATGGAAATGTTTTTTCTGCATGATCTATGGAGAAGAAATACATGTTTGAGTTATCTATATGTATTATTTTTCAAAGTTTTAATAAGAGAACTAACCCATTTATGCTTTATTTAAAAAGAGATGCTGTCATATAGTACAAGAGAACAATGGAGGCAGAAGGATAATGAAGGCCATGGTTCAGGTCTAAGTTTTACTATTTGTTACCTTTATGATATTCATTGAATCATTCAATTTTTCTAGGCTTCAAGTTCTTCATCTGTAAACTGAGATGATTCAATTATTTGATAGTTAAATTTATTTTCAGTTCTAATAATCTATGAGTACATGAAATGGAAAAAGCTTACTATTAAGACTAGAATTGAAAATATCACTCAAAATTCTGATATATTTCTACTTTTTTACACACTTTGGCACTTATATCAATTATAAAATAGGATCAGATGTGTGAAAAAAAAATTTATATTCCTGTGATTTCAGAACCATCAATGTATTTGAAAAAAAGGTTTTAAAGCTAAAGCACTTATATTCATCTGTATACATCTTCAAACACACACACACACACACACACACACACACACACACACACACACAAGTCCAGAGAAAATAAATACAATATGATGTAAGAATATATAGATAAATTTTTGAAAAAACAAATCAATGAATTTTGCCTCAATTAACTGTATGAACTCTGAAGATAATCCTAATCAAATTATTTTTTTTGAATTATTACTTAGATTCTTTAGTTTGCTTATGTAGACATAACCAGTATCAATAATATCCACATGATTCTGACTTCACAGCAATATATAATAGTCATAAACCTTTTTCTTAATAATCAAACAATTTGAATGTCTATTATATACTGTCACACAGATCTCAGAGCTGAGAATGTTGTAAACCACAATGTTCCCAGTTCATATGCAAATCATCATGTTGGTATCATATTCATTACACACCTTTTGACAAAAGGTCAGCAAGCAAGAATAAAATTCTACTTTTCATATTTAATCACTGGTGACATTTAGCAGTGGAACATCTTACTCCTTTTTTTCCCCTACACCCTGAGTCTTGCATTCCAGTCAAAAATAGATTACTAGAGATGACGTAGGTATGATGAAATTCTGTGGGGTCTTTTAGTGCCTATTTTCATGTAGAAGTCTTATTTAAATATGCACTATCACAAATGCTAAATGATACAAATTTTCAAGATTTTCTGTGCAATATTTTATCTACAGTATGAATCACATCTTTTCTTTTCTCACTTGAATACTCAATAAATCCTACTGTTGGCACTTCCTGTCCCTAGATTACCAGACAGCAGATTTCTGTTGTGTAGTGAATATTGTTATTTTCCTTCTTGATAGCTTTTTTTATAATGGTTCTTCCTCTTTTGATGAAAATTCCCAAATACTGCAGGTGGCTGCTATGTTTTATTCATGAGAAAATTTCCTCAACACTTTGAAAAACATTTTTTTTTCCATTTCTCTTCTTTTCTCTCGAGATAATTGGGAAACTAACACCAGGTACATAAATCAAAGATGCCAAGTGTGGGTAGTACTGTTTTGTGAATTAGAGAAATTAAGAATGTAGTTGTACCAGAATACCTTTTAGAAAGGATGCAGAAGTACATTGCTAATGTGAGACTATTTATCTTTGATTTTTCAGTTTGACCAAGCAAACTGGTTCTTAATTATTGTGCCTGAATAGGCTTTTGTGTTTTCCCCCTCTAGCATGCATTATAGATATTAAAATTCTGGCATAATAATAGATTTTTCAGTTAATTTATTTCTCTGTATAGAATCTCCCTTTGGGTTATCTGCTGACAAATTAAAAAAAAAAGTCAAAATCTATTGACAAATTAAAAAAAAAATTTAAAAAAGTTCTTTCTAATATTATTTACAATACTGATTCTAAAGAAAAAGGAAATTCTGTTTTGGCTAATATTTTCCATCTTACTTTCAAAAAAAAAGTTCTTTTAAAAATTTGAGATAAAACTTTCAGATCTAGGGCTATTGATATGCATCTCTTATTAACTCCATATCCAGTTCACTAATGAAGCTATTCTAAGCTTTTTTTTCCCATTTTCCTAATATTTAACAGTATTACATTTTTCCTCACTCTAAAAAATTTACTCTATTTTATTGAGAATATAAATGTTAAGATTTCTCAACTTCCTTTTTCTATGGATCCATAGCTAATATTCTCTTTTCCTTCAAAGGTCAGCTTATACATCATCTTTCTCCTCATTTTATCTTATATTTACGTATTTATAATATATGTATATATATAATATACATATATTTACAAATTGTCTCTCCAGATAGACTAAAAACTCTTCAGGGGGACAGTGGTAATTTCTTGTTTTTGTGTTTTGTATTACCAGCACCTAGTATAGTTATTATCATATAAAAACATTTAATAAATACTTGTTGATCCTTCCCTTTCTCTCTCTTCTCTCTCTTTCTCTCTCTCTCCTTTATCCCCCTCTCTTCTCTTCTTCTTCCCTCTCCTTTATTTCTCTCCTCTCTTCTTCTCAGATCTTTGTCTTGATGCTATAATTTTCTATTCATATAGGACCTTGCTTGATCAATCATTTTCTCACTTTCCCTTTATCCTCTTTCATTGGCTTTTTTTCTTTTGTTTCCACCTACAAACATCCTTAGGTTTATCTATTGAAGAAAAAAGAATCATTTTTTAAAAATCCATAGTTTCTTGAGATCTCATCCCATCTGTGTAATCTGTGTTCTCATTTGTACTGTCAAATTTCTAGGAAAAAAAAATCAACAATTATATAGTCTTTATTCCTTTTCTAGACTTTCTTACCACATACTTGAAATTTCTTACAAAATGCCTTCCCCAGACCTGAAAAGTCTTTCTTGATGGTCTTCAATTACATTTAAATTGCCACATCCAATGGCTTTTTCTTAGCTATTATTGTCCTTAAATTCTACAGTAATTAACGTTGCTGGCAGCCCATCCTACTTAGTATTCATTCCTATAGCTTCATGAAAATGTAGTCATGGATAGTTTATTTTCTAAAAAATCTCCTTTGCTAGGCCCTTTTAAAAATATTCAGCATAGTAATTTTACAAGACTCTTCTTTTTAATCTTAAGTACATTTATTTTAAAAAATAATAATAGCTTTTTATTTTTCAAAATACATGTAAAGATGAATTTCAACATTCACCCTTACAAAACTTTGTGTTCCAAATTTTTCTCTCTTTCTTCCCTCCATACCTTCATCTACATAGCAAGTAATCCAATATAGGTAAAGATGTGTAATTATTTTAAACCTATGTCCATTTTTATCATTTTGCACAAGGAAGAACAAAAAGGAAAAAAAAACAAGCAAACAAATAACAACAACACTAAAGCTGAGAATATTATGTTATAATCCATATTCAGTCTCTATAGTTCTCTCTCTGGATGCAGATGGATCTCTCCATCAAAAGTCTATTGGAATTGGCCCAAATCTTCTCAGTGTTGAAAAGACCATGTCCATCAGAGTTAACCATCACATAATCTTGTTGTTGCTGTATACAATGTGCTCTTGGTTCTACTCACTTCACTTAGTATCAGTTCATGTAAGTCTTTCTAGGCCTTTGTGAAATTAACCTGCTGTTTCTTATAGATCAATAATATTTTATTAAATTCCTATACCATAACATTCAGCCATTCCACAACTATGGGCAGCTACTCAGTTTCTAGTTCCTTGCCACTACAAAAAGGATTGCTACAAATAGTTTTGCACATGTCGATTCTTTTCCTTTTTTTTTTTTTTTTTTTGCTAAGGCAATTGGGGCTAAATATTTTGCCCACAGTCACACAGGTAGGAAGTATTAAGTGTTTGAGGCTGAATTTGAACTCAGGTCCTCTTGACTTCAGGGCTGGTGCTATATCTACTGTGCCTTCTAGCTGCCCCTCTTTCCCTTTCTAATGATATCTTTGGGATACAGACCCAGAAGAGATACTGCTGGATCAAAGGGTATATACAGTTTGATAGTCCATTGGGCATAGTTCCAAATTGATTTCCAGAATGGTTGGATCAGTTCACAAGTCCACCCACAATGTATTAGTGCCCCAGTTTTCCCACATCCCACATTCAGAAATGCAAAAATTATTACTACATGGTTAATTTGTGGGTTTTTAATCTCTAGCTCCAATTACTCTCCTATACTCTAGACCACAATTTTTAGTTGTTTTATATATTTGTCTATCAGGTTGTTTTCCCAGAAATTTAATCTACTTGGATCATCTCATTCTCCTAAAATAATTTTGCATATATTTATCTGTATGCATGTTCTATTTGCAAATAAGATTTCAAAAGGTCTTAAATGCCAGTCAGAGGAGGTTTGAATATTACTCAAGTTGTAATAGAAAATACCTAAAGAATACTGAGTGACATGACATGTTCCATTAAATTCAATTAAAGAAACATTTATTAAATACTATTTGCCAGATACTGAGCTATGCACTAAGGATAAAAAAAAAAAAAAAGACCAAAAACCAAACCAAACTAAACCAAACCAAAACAAAAATGAGTCAGTTTCTATCCTCATTCTATATAATACTGAAAAGGAAAAAAGTGTGCATGTGTAAATAACATCTGTGTAATAAGACTTTTTCCTGCTAGGAATATGAGGGATAGAGATAAGAAAGAATGGGGGTAGTAGGAATTAGAAAAAAAGACTATTTATTGTTGTTGTCATATTGAGCCATTTCAGTCATGTCCAACCATTCATGAACCCATTTGGGGTTTTCTTGGCAAAGATACTGGAGTGAGTTACCATTTCCTTTTTCAGTGGATCTATTTTATCAGGCAATCAGAGGTTAACATACTTTCCCAGGATCACACCCCTAAGAAATATATCTGAACTCAAATCTTCCTGAATCCAGGCCTAGTGGTTTATCTCCTTAGCCACTGGATGCCTCAAGACTATTATGATAATCTATTAATATAAGCAATTAGTGGTAATGAGAGCCCATAGTAAGGTTATATAAATGAGAACAGAAGAGATGGCATATGGATGTAAGAGAGGTTGTAATGATGAATAGCCAGAATCTAGTAATTTACTCGTTTTGAAAGGTCAGGAGAGGAAAGAGTCAAAGCTAATCCAAAAGTTATGAAAATGTGAAAGTAGATGATTTTGTTGCCATAAGTGAAAATAGTAAAGTTAACAGGAGGAACTAGTTTGGGGAAGAGGAATATGACAAAATTGATTTTAAATATGTTGAGTTTGAGATGATGATTAGATATTCAAATGGATCTAGACTATATATTAATATTTGAAAATGGAGGTATGCAATTGAAAATAGAGGTCAGCTTTAGAAATATAGATTTAAATCATCTAGGTAAAGATGATAATTAAAGATCTGAAACAAAATTGTCAAGGGAAAAAGTGTATCTAGAGAAGAATATAAAAGAGATATATGTATATGTATATGTATGTATATACATATAACTTACATTAAAGGGTCATAAATAGGACTAAGAGTTAAGGAAGGAGACAAAGGAGAGATTGAAAAGATAAGAAGAAATACAGGGTTATTTAGAAGACAATTCAAATTGACTTTCAGGAGTTGATTGTTAAATTTTCAGTGTGAACATAAACATCTAAAAAATTGGAAAACAATGCAGAAACAGACTTTATGTATTGCTTCGTTGATTGTTGAGACTTAAGAAACTGTTGGGGGAAATGTTAATAATGAAGATTAAACATAAAACTTTTTTTGGGTACATTTATTTTTCAGAGAGCTGATTGTTAAAAATTTACCAGTACATCCATGGGAGAAAACTAAGAAAATGTCCTATCTCCAGAGCTGCAAAAGGAAATAATATTACTGGGGAAAGGGGTGGAGTTGGACATTAGTCAATCGAATTACAAGTTACAAGGAGGTCTAAGAATTAAAAAGGGTCAATTGTTTTTAGTGATTAGGGACTTGTGGGAGACCTTGGAAGGAGTGTTTCAGTAGAGTGGTGGATGACAGGAGTTAAGGAGACTGAACAGAAAAAGAGTAAAGACATTAAATATAAATAACATTTTCAAGAAGTTTAGCAGTAAAGGAAAAAAGGAAGACAGGCTGCTGGGATACAAGGATCAAGAAAAAAGCTTTTTCTGGCTTGGGTCAAAATTGAATATTTAAAGGCAGATAAGAACAGACACACTGATTAGAGAGAGAGAGATTAGAGACAATTAAGTGAAAGAAGCAAGAGCTCCTGCTGGAGCAAGAATGAAAAAGTGAGAGGGAATGGGATAAAGAACATAAAGGAATTAGCCTTAGTGAGCAATAGGCATTACTTTTCTTCTGTGGTTGAAGGAAAGAAAGAAATAGGGTGATGATGCTAATGCTTGAAGAATGGAAAAGGAGAGTTCATATAGTTTCAATCATCTAGTTAAAAGTAGGAGCTCATCATTTGTAAATATAGATAATTGATGTAAATGCAGTGGGAAGAAGGAAGAAGACAAATTTTGGAGAAAAGGTTTTGCAAAAAAGGCTCAGTTAAGCATGTTTCATTAATTTTCAGTGGGCATACCTAGCTAGATTTCATGATTTTCTCTAGTTAATTGGCTTTAGAGTAAGAACAGAGAAATTAACTGTGTAGAAATATGAATTAAAATTCAGTAATGGTGTAGTTAGAGGTGGCAAAGAGTTTGATGGTAAAATATGGTGAAACAATTAAGTAGAAAATCATAGGATCAAGGATGTGTATGGAATTGAGGTAAGCTAGAGTGTGAAAGGTAGCTCCTAGTTAGTATGTACTTTTATAAATGTTCATTAATTATTATTATTATTATTTTTTGGTCTCTGTGCTTTTACTCATTCCATTTCCCCATTGTTAAAATGGTTTTTTCACATGTTTTTTCAGTTGAATTCTTGTTTGCTTATTTTTCAAATCTCATTTCAAAAATTACCTCTTCAATAAAGCCATTCCTAGACCACCACAAACCAGGTCTACTTTTCAAGGTAAAATAACAGTCTGTAGAGGATTTACTATACATGCACCAATACATTTGAAATTATATTGCTGTGCCCTTTGGATGTAGAAAAACACTTGTTTCACATATTGTACATAACATAAAAATATTAATGAAATAATTTTGAAACTGAAATCCCTGACCAATCCATTCAACCAAAGCATTTGATTCTGATAGTTGAAGTTTAATACTTGCCATGTGACCCACTAAGAAAATCCTGAGAATCTTTTCAGAAATTGTTTCCCAAGAAAAGAAATTGCAATAGTAGCAAAATGGAGAACTGGACAAGAGAGAATACTAGAGACCAATTTTACAATTACCAATCTATTGTAACAAAATAAAGTAACAAAGATGTTTGTGTTAAATAAAGCTTATCAGATGTGTGCATAAACAAGGTACATTTGCCAAAGCATGCTGAACAAGAGTGCTTAGTACCTTGCCTGAAAGATAATAGGTAATTACCTCAAACTAAATGAACTCTGATTGGTGGCCCTAAACAGAAGCAAAACAAATATTAGAAATGAGTTAACTTCTCGAGTATAAGTAATCTGGAAAAAAGAGGGGATGAACAGAAACTAATTATGATGTAGAACATATTTAGGCAATTTAAGCATAAACTATTTGGTAAATGTCGAATGAAAAAGATATTGAAGTACTTTGAAATTATGGCAATGCCATGGACCAATACTTTTGGAGGTCACAGTTACTGGTTTATGACAACAGAAAAGGAATGAATATCTTTCTCTGTTTTTATAGATCCTGAAGGAAACCAAAGAGAAGAAAAAAAAATACTATATGTAGTAATGTAATTCCCTAAAGATAAGCTTAGTTCTTTCCTGCTGCTTTCAATTTGCTTCCTTAAAAGAGCATTCCCTGGGAAATGATTCCCCAACTTCAAAAGATAGCAATTATAATTATTTCTATTTTCTTTTCTTTTAAAGCCAAATGACTTGGAGAACCGAGTTGCATTGGTAAGTTTAGAGGGCTTCTCGGCTGAGTGCATCTGGAACTGTGGAAATGTGAGATAACTGTAATAAAATGGGTTTGCCATTAATGACTAAAGATAGATGACTCATGCTGCTAAAAGAATAACACATTAGATTGATTATTCCAGAGCTTCCAGAAATGACTGAAGTGTCCTGATTAGTCAGGACATTGATTCTGCCTGATAAAACCATTATTATCTATATCCCATGGCCAGAAACTTGTTAATATAGATTCCTTTATATAACTTCTTGCTAGGGGCATTTCTTGGTTATATGTGCATGGCAGGAAACTATTAGAAACATTCAGACATAATGAAAGGACTATGACATTCTTTTCTTTGTGGAAAGGGCATAAAAACAGTGATTGTCCTTGATTGTCTACTGCATGGCTCTCATATTTTATAGTTTTTTTTTTCTTTCCCTCAAAAAGACAGTTTTAGGAGTGTTGTTTACCTTAAAAACAGTAATAGAATAACATTTCTAAAGACATCTCTAAATACAATCTAAAAGTAATCATGTTCTCTATTAAGAAAATAAGGCTAGATATTCCCTAATTCATTCTATGAGTTTACTCATGAACCTGGGAGGGGAATAGTAGAAAATCTGTACAGGATCTTGGTTTCTCTTCCCTACCATAGTCTTATGAAAAAAATATACTCATTTGAACAAGCAAAATTAGAAAAGGAGTGGAAACATTAATTTTACTTATTTTCTTTCTAGCTAGAAAGACTTCATGGCATATGGTTCAAGAGATCAGTAGCTTTATTGAATACTAACAATCAAAACTTAATATTAACCATTCACATATCAACATTATCTATCATCACTTTATTACCTAAAAGTCAGAAATATAAGAAGTTGAAATTTCCTTTCTAAATGTCATGAGAATACTGTAATTTTTTTCTTATGAAAGTATGTTTGAAAAAAAAAAAAGAGTGTTTGAATCATTAGTCTATGACTTACAATTCTTTTGGGATCCCCAAAATTAAAAAAAAAAAAAGAAGCTTTAACCAGATGATCTCTAAGATCTAAGAAAGAAAGTCCGTGGTTGTCCTTGATTGTCTACTGCATGGTTTCTTGACCTTTTTTGTGTACCCCTGTGGCAGTTTGTTGAATACTATTGAGCCTCTCTAAGGATGTTTTTAAAGACATAAGGATTACAAAAACACAACAAAACAAAACAAAACCTAAATATGTTGAAATTATTAAGATTAAAAAAAATAAGTTCATGAATTCCTACTCTACTAGAAAGTAACTTGTTAAAAATAAGGTTAAATTTATCTTCTTTCAAATGCAGAAACAGAAACACAGATAAAATATAATAATTCAGATATATATGGGAATTAGGTTTGCAAAGCACTTTCCTCACAAGCAGCCTGTAAGTAGGTTAGTGTAATTATTATTATTATTATTACTTCATAGATGAAGAAATTGAGGATCTGATTACAAGTGTCTAAGAATATATGTCCTGGTCCTCAGACTCTAAGTCTATCTTTACAGTCATTTTGCTGCTCTTATCTAGGTCAGAAACTTAAAGGCTTATTGCCTTATGACTTTGAAAAGCCATCTTCAGAGAGAGAGATAGGCAGATAGACAGACAGACACAGAAAGTTGTCTCTGTCTTTGTCTCTGTACACACGAACACATAAGAGATATAATGGGTTCAATTCTAGATCATTGTATTAAGTGACAATAGAGTGAGCCAGATTAAGTTTTTGATTTGCCAGTACATATAAAAGTTATGTTTAAACTATACCATGGTCTATTAATTATGCAATAGTATTATGTCTAAAAAATCTATGTACCTTAATTTAAAATATTTTATTGTCAAAAAATGCCAACAGTTATCTGAGCCCTCTGTGAACTATAATCTTTTTTGCTGGTGGAGGGTTTTGCTCTGAAGTTGATTGTTGCTGATTGATCGTGGTGGTGGTTATTGAAGGTTGGGGTGGCTAAACTAATTAAAAAAAATAAGACAACAATAAAGGTTGCACAAACCTTCAATTTGTTAAAAAAAACAATATCTACAAAGTACAATAAATCAAAGTACAAAATATAATATATATTTATATGTTACTTTACGGGAAATGTGTACAAATCTACTTTGAGCAGTAAAAACACTGAGAAAGTGTTCAAGTATTAGTTTTTTGACACAGGAATGTGGGACTACAGAAATCTGTCTTTTGAGAACTTCCCTCATTCATCTCCTATCTTAGAGAAGGATAGAATCTCAGAGATAATTCAATCCAATCTCCTCATTTTACATGTGAGGAAATTGAGATCCAGAGAGAGTAAGGAATTTTCTCAAGCTCAAAAAAAGAAGTAAAATCACAAAAGAAACAAGTGGATACTTTATAGCTGTATTGGGGAGGTCTCAGGACATACTATTTCTATGACAATAAGAGGCCTCAAGATATATAATTTTGGGGGGGCAGAGCTAAGATGGCTAGAGAAGACATGTCTTTATCTTAACTCTCCCTAATATCCCTCAAATCAAAACCAAATCAAGCCTCTGATCTGGTTTTGGAGTGACAGAACCCACAAGTATTTGGAGTGTAACAGAGAATGCTAATGAATTATAAAGAATTAGAATAATTAGATTATTCTGTCCCAATTTGTGACATATTATACCCTGTAGGCAAAATTCATCTACTGGCTTCTTGTACTTCTCTTCCAGGTGTCATGGTAAATATTAAATTATAAGTTAAGAATAAGTCTTGATGGAAAAAATGAGAATTACTAAATGGACAGATGTCCTATCTAAAAGAGGAATCTCAAGCAAGCTTCCTGAGCCAAGTGATTCAAAACAATGCCCCTTCTTTAACTGAGTTATATAGAATGAACTGCCTTGTGAGGTAAATGCATTCCCCATCCTTACCACAGGCCTTCACATAGAGGCTACGTGGTCATAATAGATTATCTTTACAGGAATCCTCTCTTCTTCCCACTTCTGACTTTTCCAATCTGCCTTGTAGTCAAAGCTGAAGCCTCCATCTGCAGGAAAGATTAAACCCTATCAAAGAGCTTAAATGCCCTTGGCTCATCAAATTAAAAAAAAAATGAAGTCTTTACTCCTGAGAAGTTTCCTATTGTTAGTTTCTGTTGTCTCAGCTTGGATAGAATGAAAGAATTCAATGGCATGATTTTAAGAACTTTTTTCACAACATAGTAAATGATGACTATTAACCCTTCCCATGGTACTCAACTCTAGTATTTATATGGAACTTCAGCAGATTGGTATTAATTTTGATTTTCACACTAGCAATAACTTAGGAACAATATGATAAGCAACCTTTTACTAAGATAAACATATCTTTTTCCTATATGAGATTACATTTATTGTCTGTACCAGTATTAGGCACATTTTTGAGCCTTACAGACTCCAGTGTTAGAGATAACACATGATTATGCCTCATGGAGAGGTTGATAAGTAGAAGGGCGATTATTTGAGAAATTCCTGTCTCTTATGCCAGTCTCAAATGTTCTTTATTCAAGTAGATTTGCCCAAAACTAATGTCGGTGGGAGAAGCAATAGGGAGCAATCTGTTAATGGCATCAGAGACGTAAAGTCTTGGGGCAATTACTTATTCTGTCAGAAGGAAAAAGATTTGGGATCAGGAAGAGTTTCGGCATGTAAATTCAAAAATATGTCTCTAAGAAGTCTGCTCCCCTTGTCAGCTGCCAGGATCTTGCTTTGAAAGGCTTTTCATCTCTCCTGTTACCAGGCTCACCACTATGTGACTGAAGTCACTGGAACAGAGAAACATGATAGCAAAGAGCAGAATGGCAGTGGCAGCAGCCGTCTATGCCTAATCCAGTAATTGGGACTCTGGCTACAGCCAGCTTTCCCTGCACTGTCCACTGCTCAGATAATTGGTGTGACATTTCATTTCTCTCTTCTCTGAATGAAACACTCAGGCAGAAAGCTCATTCTTCTAGAATAGGCCCTAGGCCCTGAGAAACAGGATGATTATGGTTTACGGTTCAGTACCTAGTACCTTTTTCCAGCATGGTCAAGTGCTGCTTTCCACAACTTTATTTCTTTGGGGAGAAATAAAACAGGACAAAAGCATGATTTTTTTTTTTTTTCTGTCTCCCAGGCTTGCTAGGAAATAGTTAATGCAGATTCAATCCCTTACCTTGCTACTATCTCTTATTTTGGGTATAATGGACATTACATATATCTTGCTTACAAAATGGACCTTTATAAGAAAAACAATTTCCCCACTCTGACCTCCTCAGTGGGTAGTCATCTTTCTGCTTCCATTGCTAATCATTTTGGATGATGGAATGATTACAAGCATCCATGAATTAACTTCCTTAACTCTCATTAACATTGTTCCAAATTTCTCTTTTTTGCATCCTTTATCTCTGTTTTTAATGAAGACTGAGTATAGAAAAATATTTCAGTATATCATAATTCAGTTGCATGCAAAAATTTAGCTCAAAATAGACAGATTCTCAGAGGTAGAATAAATGTTAGGTTTAGTTCAACCAATAATTAAAGCATGAATTCCTTGGTACAATATCATCAATGAGTGACCATATAACCTCTATTTGAAGGCCTGTGGTAAGAATGCGGAACTCATTTACCTAACAAGGCAGGCAGCTCATTCCATTCAGAGACAGCTCTAACAATTAGAAATTTTTTCTATGTATACTAAAATTTGCCTCTCTGGGACATCTCTCTATAGGCCTTAACTCTTTACTCTATTTCCTCTGGAGACTGTGTACAGATAATTTTTAAGGAAATCATAATTCAGTTTCAAATCATATTTTAACTTAGAATAGAAACATAGAATTTCAGAGTTGAAATCCTAATTTCTCTTTCACAATATAGCCCTTCAAATACTTGAACAATATTACCAAATTATGTCCCTCCTCAATTCTTCTCTTCTACAAGCTCAACAGATTTTGTTTCTTCAACTGATTCTCATAGAGCATAGTTTCAAAACCCTTCAACATCCTTTTAGTTTTCAGCAAAAGTGACCAGCTTGTTAATGTTCTTCCTAAAATGGGGCACCAAAAGCAAACACCATGCCCAAGTGAGGTCTGACTGTGGCAGAACACAAGACTGTTAGTTCCCTCAGTCTGAATTACAATTACTATTGTGATTAATTCAGCCTAAAAGCAAATTAATTTTCTTCCCCTTTGTGTGTGGCATCACACTGCCTCATATTAAACCTTCAATTCATTAGAATTCTGAGGTCTATTTTATTTGTCTGAACTAATTATTCTCTAGACAATTTCCTACTATCTTGTGCTTTTATAGATAACCTATATAATATGAAAAATATGAATTATATATATATGTGTGTGTGTGTATATTAAGTGAATGACTTTAGACTGATCTCTATTAAATTTGATCTTAAAGAATTCACTACATAAAGTTAAAGCTGGAAAGGATTATTGAGATCTAGTTGAACCCACTCATTTTGCAGATGAGAAAAACTGAGGAACAGAGAGGTAAACAAACTTGTTCAATAACAAACAGCTAGTATACGTCCAAGAATATTTGTCCAGGCTTTTTGATTCTAATAATACTTGTCATAATTACATATTATTAAGATTTTTGTGGATTTTCATTTTGTTATCCAGAATATTAGCCCAACTTTTGTCAGCTTCAGGATAAACACATCTTTGCTTTCCGACAAGTCATTGATTAGAAAACAGAAAAAAAGTTAAATAAATTGATGTCAAGAATCAATCTTGTTGTACTTTCTCAGAGATGTCTCTACAAATTGACAGGGATTCACAATTCAACTGTTTTTCAAATCTAGTTGTTTAGATCTGAATATACCTATTTAAAATTCTGAGTTATCTACTTTACATCCCCTCAACTTACTTAAAAGGATATCATAGAAGACTATGTCAAGTATGTTAATGAATTCCAGATATCATATCAATGGCACTTCCCTGATTTACCAGTCTACTAACCTTGTCGGGAAAAGAAATTAGTTTAGTCTGGCATGATTTTAAACTTAAAAGGAAAGGAGAATATTGCTCTCAGAATTCTGCCAAGCTAGCTACCATATAGAGTATGTATAACACAGGAAGACATTTAATAGAACAGAAGTGACAATATCCAAACAGAAACACTGCCATAATTTCAAATGTCTATATTCAATTTTACAAAATATTGGTCATAACATGACTTAGAAATTGATTTTTAATGCAAAGAAGTACTTAAGAGACAACATAATATAGTGAATATACTGTACTTGGAATTAGGGAAATGTCAGCTTGAACCTGTGTCCATGAGTTGTTTACTCATCCTTTCTAAGGCTCAAATGATTTTTTTTTTTTGTGGTGTTCAGATAAAATAATGCATGTAAAGTGCTACAACATTTTTTTTGTTTATTATTTTACTTTCCCCCCACTTACATGTAAAAACATTTTCCCAAATATTGTAATTATTTATTGGTAAATGCTTTTTATTTTTCCACATACCTACAAACTTTAAAGCACTATATAAAAATCAGTTATAATAGTTGACTTGATGGTTTCCCTGGACCATATTTGAATGGGATCATAGCCAAAATGTGGCTCTAAAAAGTTTTATCTTATTAAAAAGGGACAGAAAAGATAAAAGGGATGATTGGGATGGCATTCAATATTGAAGATATATATATATATATATATACACACATATATATATTTATTTATTTCAGGAAGTATAGGAACAAGATAATGGAAACATATTGAAAAGTATTTGGGGTGATTAGAGTAGAGCCAAGATAGAATACTAGGAAGCAATACAACAAACTCCCTGTCCCCCAACTTCTCAAACCATAGTTTGAGCAGAAATTCAACTAGAATTCCTGGAAGAGATGAATCAAGAACTCATTTTTAAAATTGAAACAAAAGTGCTTGAGGAAAAAAAAAAAAGAAAACAAATGAGAATTATAGAAGAAAAATTGAGGGGGAGGGAATTAGTAACCAGCACAAGATATACAGAACCTTGCCCAAGCTACAAAATTAAAATAAGAATGACCAAGTAAAAGTTAATGATTCTATAAGAGATTTTAGAATAAAATCCAAATACAGGAAAAACAATACTTGTAATGTATCTCATAACAAATAATTGTCTTGGAAAGCAGACGGAAGAAAAAATATTACGAATGTTTGGACTAGAAGGCCATGCCTAATAAAAGAGAGAACAACGTTTTAAAATTTTTTAAATAAAAATGTATAGAATCTTCTAGTTTTTTGAAAACAACAAAAATGAAGATGTAGAGCTTCTGGGGCAAAAAATAAATATTGCAAAGAGGCAAAAGAAATAATTAAAGTACTAAGGAGCCATAGTCAGAATCACACATTATTTAGCTGTCACCACTATAAAAAAGCAAAGAATCTGGAATACAGTATTCTAGATGTCAAAAAATATACACTTATGTAAAAAAAAATTTGTTGAGTACTGAAATGCATTTCACTTAACATGGAAATAGGCAGGGAGGGGGAGGCCAAAGAGAGATTTGAGGGAGAGTAGAATAAGGAACAGATTAGTCCTAAGCAAAGTAAATTCTAATGATGCACTAAAATATTCATTATTCTTTGTACCAAAGAATGAGAACCTGAGGGGGTGTTCATACATTGGGAAATAGTTGAACAAGTAATGGAATGTAAATGTGATAGAATATTATTATGTTTTAATAAATAATAAAGAATTATTTTGAAGAAACCTGGGAAGACTTGTGTGAACTGTTTCATAGTAAATTGAATAGAACCAAAAGAATAATTTATACAATTATAACAATACTATAAAAATAAAATGATTTGAAAGAATTAAAAATTCTGACTGCCATAATAACTAGCCACAATTCCAGAGAGATGATGATTAGAACATGTTATTCTAGAGAAGTGACTCAGAAGTATAATTGTGTGTGTGTGTGTGTGTATTTCCAAAATAGTTAATATGGAAATTTGTTTTGTTAGATTATATATGTTTATAATATAGTTTTGTTTTTCTTTGTTCTCAAATGGCCAGGGGAGGAAGTGGAATGGGGAGGGAAATTGGGCTGGGAGGGTAAGGATGCAGATTTTTGCTGATTGAAACAAATAAAATAAAAAAAGAAATCAGAAGTGATATTGTCAGAGTCTGCTAACACTTGGAGAGAAGAAATTGGAAGAGGGATTCACAATACTCATAAATCTAACATAGAAAAACAACAATGCAGTGGTAATGTCAATATATTTACACAGAGATCACACCAACCAATTCAACTCTTTATGCATATACACACACAGAAGGATGCAAGGACAGGTAAATGAGGATGAATACAAAAGATTAGCATGGCCCAGTAAAGGTAATGTCAATAGTACTAAAACACAAAATGAGCTAAAGTTGGCTAATGGATGTGATGTACAAAGAAGATTTATTTTTAAATTTATGTTGGTGGAAAGTATAAAAGAAGGAGCTATCTAGGTATTTAAGATATATAGAAATGACATAAGAAAGAAGACTGAATTACTTAAATGTTGTTTTGCATCTGTTTTTTCTTTGCCATGACAAATAATCTTTGATTTTTGAAAGATAGAATAACAGTAAGTAGGAATTGAAAATAAATGATTAGATGATAATAGACAATTCATAATAAACAACTCATATTTATGTTGTTGCACTTTATCATTTGCAAAGTGCTTTTCTTAGAAGAACTCTGGGAAGTAGACAGTACCAGTATTAACATTCCTAATTTACAAATGAAGAAACTGAGGAAGTGAGAGATTGAATGTTTTGCTAATAATTACATAAGTAGCAACCTGGTCTTCAAAGCGTAAATTCCAACACAGACTTATCCATGGTACTGTGAGCATATCACCTATGTAAGCTCATTTTCTTTGTCTACAAAATGAAAGAAATAGACTAGTATATATTTAAGATCTCTCTCAGCTCTAAATTTATGATTCTCTTATCTAGGATCCTTAATCCTCTATGATTCTAAAGACAAGCATAGATTTGTAGTGGAGAAAGACAAATTAATTTCTAGCCATTGTCAATGAAGAAAGATTGAAGAGAACAAGAGTCCAGTTACAGGATTGTATACAAGCAAAGGTCTCAATTTTCAAAAACAAAAAAGCGTGGTCTTATAAACCATAGATTTATGAGCTTAGATTCTATTACAGAAAAAATTCTAGAAATCACTATAAATAGGATAGTTTATGAACATTTGAATAGGAAAGTCATGACCATTAAATCTGACATGGCTTTATCAAGAACAGGATGGCTAATCTCATTTCTTCATTTTTGTCATGACCTGCTAGACTTTACCTTACTGCTAGAGGAGTCATATATTTATATGAATCATATAAACATAACATATTTACATTTTCACATAGCATTTGACTTAGTTTTTTATCCTTTCTTTGTGGGTAAGATAAAAATATAATTATGTCAATTTGGAACTGTTGAAATGAATGATTGGACCCAACAAATAGTTATAAAGAATCCGATGTAAATTTAGGAGAAGGACTCTCCTATAGTAATATAATACTTTCCTCTTATTTCCTACCCTGGCTCCCAAGATCTGTTCTTGGTACTGCATTGTGTGTGTGTGTGTGTGTGTGTGTGTGTGTGTGTGTGTGTGTGTATGTGTGTGTGTGTGTGTGTGTGTGTGTGTGAGTGTGTGTGCATGTATATGTGTATCTGTTAATAAAAGATTTAGCTGATAGAATATTTGCATGTCAAATTTATAGAGAACAGAAAACTGGGAAGATAAGTTAAACACATTATATAAGTCAGTTTTGAAAAAAGTTCTCAACAATTGTAATAATTGACCAACTATATTAAAATAAAATTTAATATGCATAAATATAAATTTCTAAATTTTAATTAATTGAATCAACTGTACCAGTATTGAATAGAAGAAGTTTTCCTTGACTAGAAAGCAGATCTTTTGAGAAAGATAACAGTTTGAGAGAAAAAAAGAGGAAGGGAATAACCATTTGAAAAGCACCTATTATGTGCCAGGTAGTATGACAAATGTTTAAAAAATATTATCTTATTTGAATCTTACAATAACCCTACAAAGGAAATTCTGTTATAATTTCCATTTTACAGTTGAGGAAACTGAGATAGTATTTTCATTTCAGATTTTGTTTAGTTATTTCAGTCATGTCTGATTGTCTGTGACTCCATTTGGGATTTTCTTGGCAAACATTCTGAGGTGGTATGCCATTTCCTTCTCCAGTTCATTTTACAGGTGAGGAAAGGAGAGAAACACGGTTAAGTGAATTGCCCAAGATCATGTAACTAGTAAATGTCTAAGGTTGTATTTGAACTCTGGTCTCTTTTCCACTGCACTCTCAACTATGCCAGTCTAGTTTATATGGACTTCAAGCTCAATAAAAGTTAAAAGTGAGATACATACGATAAGCCAGTTAACTTAGTGAACTTAGGCTGCATCAAGAGGTACAGCAAACCAGAAGAACGGTGTGATAATTCACTTACTCTACCTAACCAGACTACATCTGGAAAGTTCAGCTCAGGTCTGGATACCACAATTTAGGAAAGTTTTAAGGGACAGGTCAATTCTCCAAGAGCCTCCACAGCTGTGAATCATAACAACTGAAAGAGTTGCAAGACAGCTTTTGCTGACACAGGTGTTGCGGACTGTGAATGAGATAAATTGGAGGCAGAGGGAAGAGGAGAGAGGTCAGACAACGCAATGGCCTCTTAGAGAACAGTAACTGCCTCTCAGTCTCATTGTATCATCCTCTCACACTAGGAGATCCATTCTGCAGGTGTGGGTTGGATCTGCAGCAGCCACTATTAAGTGGCTCCACGTAGCATAACTGGAAAGCTATTGATAAATTAGAGAATGTATTTTTATTCAGTCATGTCTGAATCTTCATGACCCTATAGAAAAAATAGCCCATAGGGTTATCCTGGCAAATATCCTGGAGTGTTTGACGTTTCCTTTTCCAACAGATAAAGGCAAACAGAAGTTAAATGACTTTCAGGGTTTCTGAGTTTAGATTTGAACTCAAATTTCCCTGATTCCAGGACCAGTGATCTATCTACTGAGCCACTTAGCTAACTCCTAGAGCATATATAGAGAGGCATAAAGAAGTCAAGTTAAGTCAATGAGAATTTATTAAGGTTCTACTATGGGCCAGGAACTGTTCTAAGTGCTAAGGATACAAAGAAAGGCAAAAAAACAAGTCCCTGCATTCAAGAAAAAATGATATTGGGAAGAGCCCTTGAGATAATGTCACCAAAGGGCAAGTTGAAGAAACTATAAATATTAAGCCTG
This sequence comes from Antechinus flavipes, assembly GCF_016432865.1. NCBI lineage: Eukaryota > Metazoa > Chordata > Mammalia > Dasyuromorphia > Dasyuridae > Antechinus > Antechinus flavipes. The sequence goes on along the minus strand of NC_067398.1, from coordinate 523,629,840 downwards.
AAGAAAAGGAGAGTTAGGGAAGATATGGTAGCTCTTTTAAAGTTGTATCATGGATAAAAAATCATAATTTTTCTGTATGGCCTTGAAGAGTAGATTTAGCAGTAATAATGATAATAACTAATATTTATATAGAACATATATATGTGCCAGGCATTGTGTTAAGTGCTTTATGATGTGAGGTAGATGTTATTATTATTCCCATTTTACAGGTGAGGAAACTTAGTTAAGATAAAGTGACTTGGCTAAGATCATACAGCTAGTAAGTGTATAAGACAGACTTTCAACTCAGGTCTTCCTAACTCCAGGGCTAGCACTCTACCCACTGTGTCACAAAGCTGCCTCACAATGGATAAAAGGTTGAAGTTGATAAAGAAGAGCATTAGAAGCTTGACTATGCACAGACTTATTCTGCTCATCTCTATAGTTCAATTTACACTTATTCCTATTACTGTCTTGGTGTTTGCATCAGTCTTCATGAGCTGTTCTAAGGTATCTCAAGATTTCTACAACCATCATTTAAAAAAAAAAATCAAAGTTTAATTAAGAGAATTAAGGTAGAAGCTAGTAAAACTACATTCAGAGTAGACAAAGATATATGCATAATAATAAAGCATGGATTATGATCAGATTTAAAGCTTAATCTGAGAACTAAATGATTAACTAAGAAATACTATTACTATTGTTTCTACATTCTGCCTCAGCTGAGGAAGCACATCTCATTAGGAAGATGTAATAATGGATTTTAGAATTAGCTTATCACAATGTCAATATGGTAGGGTATAGTAGAAATTTGAGAAATAAAGCCACCAATAGATTTGTCTTCTTTCTTTTCTCTCAATAAATGATAAGAAAAAATATCTTGGATAAATTAATATTAATTCAATGTGTTTGAGGGATAGGAATTTATTAGATAGATGCATGATATTAAAACTTTCCATTAAAGATCAGCAGTAAAAAGAAATATTTTTAATTTACTGACATCCATTTCCTCTGGGTATTTATGGTCCATTAATAAATTTCTATTTTAGTTTTGATAAAATTTCAAAGCTTTTAGGGCTTTTGAGCACAATTAAATAAAATATCTTAAAATCAATGATGTAACGTCCATAATAACATCTGTAACTTAAAATAATAATGATATTCTGCAGTTATCAGCTAAGTATTTTAATCAAATCAATGAATTCATATTTATAACAGCATATTTTAAATAACATTATTAGTCCCAACTTTAGACAAAGTGCTGAATTTTGCTAGTGTAAAATCATATAATGAGTCAACATCATAGCTAAGATTAGAATTCATGAGTCTTCATTACTCAATCTTAAACTTATATAAACAGGTCATCTTCTGAAATCTTTGCTTACTTAGTGCTTTCTAAAAATTATTGAAGCTGTCAGTGTTTTTTCTGAACTTTCATATCATCTAAACATTTGTACTATAACTTGGTGAAAATTGTAAAATTGAAAATTACTTAGAGATGTGGAGTTTTCATTAAGAATTCTAGGAAGCTAGAGACTTCTGGGTAATTAATGAGTGAAGGAGACAGAAGATATCAGATCCACCTCCTGTCCCCTTTTTATTTTTTTCCTTCCTGGACAAAATCTGAGTATTTTTAACAATGCAATCAGGTCAACAGATTTTGGAAATTCTATTACTTATTTAATCTAACTCCATTTAATGACCTAACAAAGTATTCAACAAAGCCATACTCTATGAAACAACAGGGCCATGGCCCTGTTACTGATACCTCCCTGTCTTTATCGCCCCTACTGAGATATGAATCTCTTTGGAACTTTTCCAGAGGTAGCACTTGCATAAATGCTCTTTACATTTAAGTCTATGAAGGCTCCATGGAGTTTTCTTACTTCCCAGTTTCACAGATATCATAAATATATCATAAATAAATAAAAAAATTTTCAGAGGATGAGATTGAAACTATTACCACTCATATGAAAGAGTGTTCCAAATCATTATTGATCAGAGAAATGCAAATTAAGACAACTCTGAGATACCACTACACACCTGTCAGATTGGCTAAGATGACAGGAAAAAATAATGATGAATGTTGGAGGGGTAGTACTTAATTAAGAAACTGCCTTTTTAAGCCATGGTATTATCCATTTCTTACTGTGTTTTGCATTTTCCCTCAATCTTGCTTTTGTTGAGAATAGAGAACATGTCTAAATCTTTTTATACTTTGTAAGTACTCATGTTTCTATCTCTCTAATCAATTATCAAGCATTTATTAAGTACCAGTTCTTCTAAACTATGTGCCAAGTATTAGAGATGTAGAAACAAAAGTGAAAAAAGTAGTCCTTCTTTCATCAAAATGTTTGCATAATAATGAAGCAGACCACATAATAACAATAATTATAATATAGTAATGGTAGTAGTGGTAGTAGTAATGGCCCATATACATGTAATATATTAAGATTTGTAGAGTACTTTACAGATATTATCTTATTTACTTTTCAGAACGACCCTGTAAGGAAACTGACTTTAAGAACTTAGGTGACTGGGTCCACACAGCTAGGAAGTATCAGAAGCAGGATTCACACACTCAGTTTATCTAGTACTCCATGCATTGTGTTATGGAGCTTTCTCCTGCAATATACTCATGTAGCAGGATATATTAAAAAACACATACAGAGTAGACAGAAGATAACTTTAGGACTATAGGCACAAGTAGTCTAGAAGGAGGACAAGGAAAGCTCTCATCCAGAAGGGAGTGATGGAATTGAATCTTAAAGAAAAGAAGAGATTGCAAGAGGTAGAAAAGAAGGAGTAAATTCCAGGCATGGAGATAGCCAGCGCAAATCAGAGAGATAGAAGAGGAAGAGCCATCTGTGTGAAATACCAACAATGCCAGGCTAACTGTAGAGTATCTAGAAGGATATAATGTCCAATAAGTCTGGAAAGGGATCATGAAATCATCTTGTAAAGAAATATCAATGTCAAACAGAAGACAAACTCATCAGATTCCATCATATTCCATATGGCCCTGAGCAAATTATTTACCATCCCTCTAATTCATTTTACTAATCTTTAAAAGGAGAATATTGAACTAGATAATATTTTAGGTCCCTTCCAATTTTAGATCTATAATCCTTTAATGTTAAATAATAATTTTGAGCCACTGGAATTTATTGAGGCAAAGGAGTGACATATTTATATCTGTGCTTTAAAAAAATCCCGATTTTCTAAAAATCCTTGTCTCTATGAATCAGAAACAAACTTGTAACTGGGGAAACCACTTTGGAGGTTATTTTAATAGTCCAGATGAGAGGTAATGATGACCTGAATAAGAATGATAGCCATATTAGGAAAAAAGAAAGTGATTTATATACAAACAATGCTGTGGAGAAAAAGTTGACAAACCTTGACAGCTCACTGGATATGTGAATGTGAGAGTAAAGAGTTGAGAATGACACTAAGGTTGGGTGCTATGGTTTAGAGATCTACCACTGTATTACTAAAAAAAAAAATCAAAGTTTAATTAAGAGAATTAAGGTAGAAGCTAGTAAAACTACATTCAGAGTAGACAAAGATATATGCATAATAATAAAGCATGGATTATGATCAGATTTAAAGCTTAATCTGAGAACTAAATGATTAACTAAGAAATACTATTACTATTGTTTCTACATTCTGCCTCAGCTGAGGAAGCACATCTCATTAGGAAGATGTAATAATGGATTTTAGAATTAGCTTATCACAATGTCAATATGGTAGGGTATAGTAGAAATTTGAGAAATAAAGCCACCAATAGATTTGTCTTCTTTCTTTTCTCTCAATAAATGATAAGAAAAAAATATCTTGGATAAATTAATATTAATTCAATGTGTTTGAGGGATAGGAATTTATTAGATAGATGCATGATATTAAAACTTTCCATTAAAGATCAGCAGTAAGAAGAAATATTTTTAATTTACTGACATCCATTTCCTCTGGGTATTTATGGTCCATTAATAAATTTCTATTTTAGTTTTGATAAAATTTCAAAGCTTTTAGGGCTTTTGAGCACAATTAAATAAAATATCTTAAAATCAATGATGTAACGTCCATTATAACATCTGTAACTTAAAATAATAATGATATTCTGCAGTTATCAGCTAAGTATTTTAATCAAATCAATGAATTCATATTTATAACAGCATATTTTAAATAACATTATTAGTCCCAACTTTAGACAAAGTGCTGAATTTTGCTAGTGTAAAATCATATAATGAGTCAACATCATAGCTAAGATTAGAATTCATGAGTCTTCATTACTCAATCTTAAACTTATATAAACAGGTCATCTTCTGAAATCTTTGCTTACTTAGTGCTTTCTAAAAATTATTGAAGCTGTCAGTGTTTTTTCTGAACTTTCATATCATCTAAACATTTGTACTACAACTTGGTGAAAATTGTAAAATTGAAAATTACTTAGAGATGTGGAGTTTTCATTAAGAATTCTAGGAAGCTAGAGACTTCTGGGTAATTAATGAGTGAAGGAGACAGAAGATATCAGATCCACCTCCTGTCCCCTTTTTATTTTTTTCCTTCCTGGACAAAATCTGAGTATTTTTAACAATGCAATCAGGTCAACAGATTTTGGAAATTCTATTACTTATTTAATCTAACTCCATTTAATGACCTAACAAAGTATTCAACAAAGCCATACTCTATGAAACAACAGGGCCATGGCCCTGTTACTGATACCTCCCTGTCTTTATCACCCCTACTGAGATATGAATCTCTTTGGAACTTTTCCAGAGGTAGCACTTGCATAAATGCTCTTTACATTTAAGTCTATGAAGGCTCCATGGAGTTTTCTTACTTCCCAGTTTCACAGATATCAATAGTACTTAATTAAGAAACTGCCTTTTTAAGCCATGGTATTATCCATTTCTTACTGTGTTTTGCATTTTCCCTCAATCTTGCTTTTGTTGAGAATAGAGAACATGTCTAAATCTTTTTATACTTTGTAAGTACTCATGTTTCTATCTCTCTAATCAATTATCAAGCATTTATTAAGTACCAATTCTTCTAAACTATGTGCCAAGTATTAGAGATGTAGAAACAAAAGTGAAAAAAGTAGTCCTTCTTTCATCAAAATGTTTGCATAATAATGAAGCAGACCACATAATAACAATAATTATAATATAGTAATGGTAGTAGTGGTAGTAGTAATGGCCCATATACATGTAATATATTAAGATTTGTAGAGTACTTTACAGATATTATCTTATTTACTTTTCAGAACGACCCTGTAAGGAAACTGACTTTAAGAACTTAGGTGACTGGGTCCACACAGCTAGGAAGTATCAGAAGCAGGATTCACACACTCAGTTTATCTAGTACTCCATGCATTGTGTTATGGAGCTTTCTCCTGCAATATACTCATGTAGCAGGATATATTAAAAAACACATACAGAGTAGACAGAAGATAACTTTAGGACTATAGGCACAAGTAGTCTAGAAGGAGGACAAGGAAAGCTCTCATCCAGAAGGGAGTGATGGAATTGAATCTTAAAGAAAAGAAGAGATTGCAAGAGGTAGAAAAGAAGGAGTAAATTCCAGGCATGGAGATAGCCAGCGCAAATCAGAGAGATAGAAGAGGAAGAGCCATCTGTGTGAAATACCAACAATGCCAGGCTAACTGTAGAGTATCTAGAAGGATATAATGTCCAATAAGTCTGGAAAGGGATCATGAAATCATCTTGTAAAGAAATATCAATGTCAAACAGAAGACAAACTCATCAGATTCCATCATATTCCATATGGCCCTGAGCAAATTATTTACCATCCCTCTAATTCATTTTACTAATCTTTAAAAGGAGAATATTGAACTAGATAATATTTTAGGTCCCTTCCAATTTTAGATCTATAATCCTTTAATGTTAAATAATAATTTTGAGCCACTGGAATTTATTGAGGCAAAGGAGTGACATATTTATATCTGTGCTTTAAAAAAATCCCGATTTTCTAAAAATCCTTGTCTCTATGAATCAGAAACAAACTTGTAACTGGGGAAACCACTTTGGAGGTTATTTTAATAGTCCAGATGAGAGGTAATGATGACCTGAATAAGAATGATAGCCATATTAGGAAAAAAGAAAGTGATTTATATACAAACAATGCTGTGGAGAAAAAGTTGACAAACCTTGACAGCTCACTGGATATGTGAATGTGAGAGTAAAGAGTTGAGAATGACACTAAGGTTGGGTGCTATGGTTTAGAGATCTACCACTGTATTACTAGAATAATAATCAAGTCCTTAATAGAAAGAGGGACATTCAGAAGAGGGGCAGATTTTGGGGAAAAAAAAAAGATAAAGACGTTTATTTTGAGCATGATGAGCTTGAGATTTCTAAAAAGCCATCTAGCTTGAATTATTTGACAGTCTATGTTGGCGGACTATAACTCAATATAGAGACTGGAATAGGAGATATAAATCTGCTAATCATCTGTATAGAGAAGATAATTGAATCCTTAGAAATCAATAAGGCCTCTACTTGTCTTGAATTTTTTGTACTCAAATTTATAATATTTTTCTTTCAAATTATGCTATTTGTTTGACTGGACTTTTGATTTTATTGGCATAGAGAATCCCCTGTGTAAACACTTAATCAGTGTTAACAGGTGATTCTTTAGTAACTTAGAAAATTGCTGTTATTAAAAGGATTAATCAATTGCCTAAGATCACAAATTTAATACATGTCAGAAGTAGGGTTTATAATTTTGAGGCTAGCCATCTATTTTCTACCCCTAACTGCATCTTTCTTTTGGAGAGGTGGTAGTCAGATAAGGAATTAGAATGCTCATACTCTCTTATTATCAATTAAAATATTTTATGGTATATCTTGAATATGTATTTTCTCTGACACTAAACCTGAAGGATGGAATTCTTTCATCTTTGAAAACTGTAAAATCCACCTTCTTAACTTTATCTGAATACACTTTTGAGGATCATTAGATAGTTTATAACTTTATAAAATAATAATGGTCAAAGAGATTGTAGTCATTCACTACAATATATGGTGGTGGCAATATATACATCTAATGTATAAACAGTGTTTTAAAGGATGAATCAGAAACAAGCCAGTACCAGACAAAAGTTCATGTAAAATAGCATTTATTATAACAAATAAGGCTTGCAAAGTACTTTTCTAATAATGTTTTATGAAATTAAAAATGTATATTTTTACAGAGGAGGAAACTGAGATATAAAGTGGCTAAGTAATTAATTTATATCAAAGCAGGGAAGTGAGCCCTGACTCCTAATCTAGCATGATTTCCAACATGACTTCCATATTCCTTTAACAAAAGGCCTCAAGTTTGCTTCATCATGATCAATAAAAAGATCAAAAGTCAAATATGCAAAGAATCTTCTAGATAAGGAACAATGAACTTTCCCTAAAGAAGACCTTACATTTCTTAATAATTGCCACTTCTCAATGGCACTGGTGTTCCCCCCAGTACTTAAATATAAATTTATTGAGAAAAAGTATTCTATATTTTCCAGTGAATATTTCAGTTAATAACTTTAAGGAAAAATAATGACTTGCATAAATTATTTGTATCTATAAGTCTAAAATGTAGTCCATATATAAACATAAACCTATATTATTTTTTCTTATAAATCAAGAGGAATACCTTCAACATTTTGGAATTCCACCTGGCTTTCTGATCTTGTCCATATTGGCCTTTCTTTGGCTTTTACTTAAAATAGTCTACCTTGTGATGCTGTCTCTTAGCATTATCCTTTGGCCTTTGAAGTACCTCTGTTGCTTTGGATTGTATCAGAATAGGATGTCTACTTTGGCTTTAGCAGATAGGAGAAAAATATTAAAAAAAAAAAAAAAAAAAAAAAAAAAAAAAGGATTTCTAAGTCACTTTGGTTTCCTTTCTCTTTTTCTTTTCTTCCTAGAGGTCCAAATGCATTTGTATGTGTTAATCTTTTTTTTTTTTTCCTGAGGCAATTGGGGTTAAGTGATTCGCTCAGAGTCATGTATGTGTTAATCGTAAAGGTCCTGGGTAATTACCAAGTATATCTACTGGGTAATCTTGTCATATAACTGGTATATGATATTATTTTGATTTCCAAGTAACTGACTATGAAAGTTGAATACAGAATTTTTTTCTATCAAATTATCCTAATGACCAAATTTACTTGACCATGGAAGGGAGGCCACTGATTTGAGCTATAAATCAAATCTAATTTATGTCTATATTTTCTCTCATTATGATTATTGCCTAAAAGCTCATTTATTTTTAAGTAACAAAATGGATGGATTCCTGAACCTCAGTGGATATAACCACAAGGTCTAAGGGACTGAGTGTTAATTGTGAAAACGGATATTTTTAGAGACACCAATTGTTAGTTCTAACTGAAGGATTCTAACACTTAGCGTATAATCTATAGAGAAATAATAAAGTAAATATAGAGAATAAAGTATTCATTGTCTTCTAGTCATTTTTTACAAACTAAAAAACAGCTTTGATGGTTGGCACCATTTAGATATATTTGTTGTGTACTTTTCAGATCATAAGTAATTTTAAACAAGGACATTATCACATATACTTATGGATAGTCTGAGTACAATGATTGCAGTACCTTAGCACAACCACAAGCACAAGGGAATCAACAGTAAGTTGCAAAAAGTTCTGATTTCTTCTGCTTTGCAAATACAGCCACAAGTAACAATAGAGAATGAGGCTGATGATCTATGAAGTTAATATAGAAGTTTTGCCATGTTATATGCTTTTGTTGTCTTCACTGTCCAATAGTGGGAGAGACTAGCTATTTTTCAAACTAAAAATGGTCAGCCTTTGTTCAGAAAACATTTTCTTAAGAAAGCAGTTGAAATCTGGCCAGCTGAAATTATGTGATTTTACTATAATAGTTAGGTAATTAAGTTTCAACTGCTAGTACATTTTTATCCATATAATATAAAGAGATTTTGAGAAAATCTTTAAGGAGCTCCATTTTGACTCCAACTAGTCAGTATTTAGCAGCATACTATAATAAAACCAAATTTAAGTCCCAAAATTAATAATTTCTCAATTTAAAATTAAGATTTCACAGACTTTATAATAACATATTGCTTTATCCCTTTATGGGAGAAAGAGGCCTCAGTGAAATAACTGAATATTTAACTATGCACATTAATATTATTTACCAAAGCAACTACTTTCTCTGGACTCTAACAATTTGCCTGAGATTCTTACATCTTCCTTCATTCCTGTGATTCTCTTTTTCACTAGTAAGTTCTTAGTGAAATTTCCATAGTAAAATAGTGCTTATTACTTGCCAGATACTGTGAAAGCACTGGGGATGCAAATACAAACCAGAAGATAGTCCCTGACCTCAAAGACTACAGAGAATTAAATGCAAAATGTTTGACAAATAGCAAGACTTAATAAATTTTTATTAATTTGACTACTTTTCTTGGTGTAACAACTAAAATCCTACTCAATATAAAAAATGTTGAGTAAAACCAACTTTCTTCAAATTACTAACTTTAGTAACCTTGAAAATCATTTTAAATTTCTTACTTGTAAAATGATGTTGGTGGACTGGATAATCTTTTAAAGTCCCATTTCAGCCCACAAATAATTTTGCTATTCTGTGATTCTATTTAAAATACTATAGTTGATATTTTACTGTGACAAACCAAAAAAAAGTCAAAGACATTTTTCCCTTAAATTGTGTATTTAAGGAATCCAAGTAAATAGGTATATTATTTTTATATGAAAAAAATCCTTTTTGTGAATTTTGAATTGCTATAATACTAAAAGTAGTTACTATGACTATGACGATGATTACTAGTATCATTATGATAGTTATTAATTTTGGAGCTCAGAGTAAAGAAGTGATCCACATCTGGTTGTGACTGTTAAGACAATGTTCTCCCCATAAAATTGATATCTATATAATTTAGTAGTTACTTTGATGAATTAGAATTTGAAAGACCTGACTTTGAATTCTGTCTCATACATGTTTAAGCTATGTGAACCTGGGTAAATCACTTAAACTCTTTATGCCAGATTTCTTATATATAAAGTGGAGATAATAATGGCACATACCTCAAAGAGTTGTTGGAGGAATCAAATGAGAGAGTATAATTAAATTTCAAATTGGGAATCAGAGTTCCTGAGTTCAAATCTTGAATTTTGTATTATTGTTATTTCCATGTTATTGGAAAAAAGTCATTTAATTTACTTGTCTGGACTTCAGATTTCCTCATCGTAAGAGTCAACACAGGTAACCTCTTAGATCCATTTTAGGTCTAGAATGTATGACACTGGGTCATGTGGTACTTTAGTGGCTCTGTGATTTCATTAGTATGGTATAATTCATTCCACTTGTTCAAATTTCAACTCTATGTACTATCTCAGCATGCATCCTTAAAGAGTTCATCCAAATCAATGGCTTTCCTCTAATAATTTTAATATGTCAATACTAAATGTATTAGAGTGTCCTACTTGTTGCCTCTCATTCTCATTATGTGCCTAGGCCATTTCCTGTTTCCCTTCCTACTTTCTTTAGACACTTTTCATTCACAATTATTGGTTAATCTGAAGGTCTCCTTAGTAATAAATTACTTTCAGGAAAACATTTTACATAGAATTGTGACTGTAGTTTAAATTCAGAACACTATGCTAAGGCATGTCTGTTTCCTATTTTCGTTCTTTAGAGCAAAAATGTTTCCATTACTCAACAAAATGAGAAAAGGAAAACAAAATAGGCAAACTCATTCTTTATGTCACTTAAAGTTTGGAATGAGATATAGCAAAGAAACAAACAATATGTGCATTCTCCAATCAAGAATGCTGCTTTCATTAGTGAGTGGTATTTTTCTTACTGACATGGGTGCCTATAGGGCCATTATGGTTATAATTTACACTTTCTAATTACAGAGCTGTATCCTTTCTCTGTGCCAGTCACTTTTGCCAACGTTTCAAATGATCAGTTAGGACTCCTTAGATAGCCATATTAAGTTGCCTGTTAAACATATTATTTTGATGGATCATATGCTCAAAATTATTCTGATGTTCCAATATCCACCTACTTCTTAATTGCTATTTGCTCTATAATATTGGATACTTTTGTGGAAAACATTTGACTCTATTTATGAATAGCTTCTGAGAGATCATTAAGATTTAATATACATCATAGGATAAGGATCTAGCTCTAGATAGAACTTGAAGGGAACTAGTCCACACTCATTCCCCATCCTCCTTTGTTTAGATGGGGAAAACTGTGGCCCAGGGACATTAAGTGACTTCTTGAAGGTGGTGATATAAATAATGTTACAGGTGGGATATACCCTAGATTTTCTGACTTTTAAGCCAGTGTTCTTCCCATTATCCCTCATTCCTTTCCTCTGCCACTTTCCTCCCACCACCAACTTTAAGAACCTGTTTGTCCATTCCAGGTATTGTCTAAATTCCTCTTCCTATGATCATAGAGAAATAATTTCAAAGTTCTATTATTCCCCATAACAGAAGATATTATCAGGGTGCTAAATTGAGGAATATTCATTTTTCTCAAGAATGATCCTTACAACCAGGGCATTTCCAATTTGAATGGAAAATCCCCAGAATCTTGCTAGCTATGTGGCCCTGAACTATAGAGGAACTTGGAGGTTCTTAATGGAGCTGTAATGAACTTTGTTAGGACCAGGTTAGTATTTACTGCTGATCTTCTTCCCCTTTCCATTTACTCCAAAATATTGGACAGTTGTATGCCAATTCTCCAAAAGTGATTTAAGGGAGATATGTTTGATTCAGGGGACTTGTTCACTTCTTTAAGTACAGAGAAGCGCATGAAATTGCTGACCTTATCTTGGGACACTAATTTTTCCATGCTAACATGGTATTTCTTAAACCTGACCCATATAAAGTCTGAATTCTTGGAGTGATTTGGGAGCTTTATATTATGCTGGGATTTCAAAATATGGATTGGGGATGTTCCTAGACAGGTGAGAGACTGTAAGGCACATATTATTATATTAAATATAGGTCATATAATTATGATGTCTAGGTATGTGTCAGATTCAAAGAATCCTTGGATGTTTCACAGTAATTTATATTATTTTTTTTCTATTCTAGTTTTTGTTAGTTATTTTGGTTCTTATATTCCTTGCAATGGGGAAGGAAATGGCACATCACTCTGGTATTTTTGCCAATAAAATCCCATCTAAGGTAATGAAGGGTCAGACATAAATGAAATAATTGAACAATAACAACATCTTTGCAAGTTCTATGTTTCCATAATTATGGCTACTCCTTCCACTAGTACTGATTATGTTTATCTATGTTTTCTCATTATTTGGAGTTTTTGCCCATATTTTTTCATAAATTTTATATATAAGATATATATGAGTTCAAATATCATCTCTGATACTCAATGTGTGACTATGGACAAATCACTTAAACACTCAGAGTTTCTCATTTGTAAAATGAGGGTAATAACACTGCTTTAAGGCTCAAAAAAGCAATAATCAATGCAAACATTTTTCAAAATATAAATAACTATCTAAATGTCAATTGTCATAAACTTCAGAGCCTTCAATAGAGGCTTCCTTTTATTCTTTTATTACTTCAATGTCACCAAATATTCCACTTACCTTGTCCATCTTATTCACTTTCTTTCTTGCTATATTTCTTCTTCTGGTCATGTAACTTCTTGATAATAACTCATAAATTCTCCTCCTCCCCATTAGTAACCTACTCACTATACGCTGCTCACACTAAACATACATGAGTCCACTGTTCTGCTATTTTTAAAATTTTTCTGAGATCATGGTGACCTATTATTCAAAGCCAGATTGTATTACTCTAATTCAAAGAGATGTGGTTTGTCTTAATAAGCAGTGTTGAATCATAGAAAACTAATAACTTTCTAAATGGAATCAGGAAGATTTAGAATTGGAAGGGAACTTCATTCTGCAAGCTTTTGTTAAATGCCTATTAAAATGTGCTAGGCACTTGCAGATAATCTAACTCAAACTCATCACTATACATATTAGGAAACAGTGATTCAGAGTAATAGAGATCTCTATGAGAATATTTAAAGGAGCTAATGTTCAGGCTTAAAGAACATAAAACTTAGGAAGGGACATGATAGATATCTTTAATTATTTGAAGTATTATCAATGAAAGAGGAATTAATTTGTTTTGCTTGGCCCCAGGTAGAGATGGAGGCAAATAGTCAAATTTAAGCTTGTATAACTAGATAGCATAGTGAATAAAATGCTGGACCATCAGTCACGAAGGCCTGAGTTCAAATGTAGCCTCAGGTATTTCCTGAGAAAGCCAATATAATATAGAAAGACAAGAATGTTCTATCTGCCTCAATTTCCTTAAATGTAAAATGGAGATAATAACACTTACCAGAGTTGTTATGGGGATGAAATGAGATATTTGTAAGATGCTCTGTAAACCTTAATGTGTTATATAAATTCTCCTGTCCAGTCTCACCTCTTCCTCCTCCTTGTTCTTGTTTTGCTCCCCCTTCTTCTCCTTAGTCCCAAAATATAGTGGGCTACCTGAAGATGGTAGTGTTTCAAACAATGAATGTAACTCTCATTGGAGAACTTCAAATAAAGAATGTATCACCACCTATTGGGCAAGAGTTGTAAAAGAATTCCTTCTTTTAAAGGTATGGATTAGATACATATTAGATATCCTTCTGATTTTAAAATTCTGTGATTCTGCAAAATGACTTTCTGAAGATTACACAGGAAGTAAGTGACAGAACTAGCAACTTAATCCTACTTCTCCACTTCTACTCCAATGCATTTTCTTATACTATGGACTGAATCCCAGAAAATCACATGTTTCTATATAACGATTGCATGGTTATCATACAGTTATAACATGTTTTTTGACTATGTTATTATCACTTATCCTGAATTGTAAGTGTCTTGAGTGCAGGAACTTTATCTTAGTAATCATGGAAACTCCCTGAGCACCTACAACAATAGATGTAGGAGGAAATTAATACATAGTTGCTATATAGAGAAATGAATGATCTAAGGAGAACTAAATTGTAATAGAAATTCTTCTGAATCTGACATACCATAAAGATACATTCAAAGGGTAAAAGCAAACAGACAAACTTAGCAAACAACATAACAATTTGGTCTGCAAATAAAGTGGCCTTTAGTCCACTGATATGGTTGAGAAAAAAAGGCACTTAGTAAAATGTCTAACATATATGGGGTACTCATTAGAGGAAAAAAACAGAAAGAAAAGGAGTGATTCTCCAAGTTTCTGATTTATACCAGACAATTTAATTCCAAAGTATTTGGTTTAGTGAATTCATAGGCCTTGTATTAAATTGACAATGCTCCTTCTTCCTTAGACATGTGATATTTTTATTAGAAATTTAAAGTGTGAAGAAGAACTTTATATATTTTATTTTATGATGGACAAGTCTAAAATTGCTCTGATGGGCTATGATTTTATGGTACTAAAGAGTATAAAAATTTTAGCATTTTTCAGTGATTGACATATTCCTAAAGAGAAATAAAAATCCCATACTATTCTTTTTATAATGAAGTTTAATCAAGGAGGAAGCTGGAATTAACAAGAAAAAAATGAAAATTCACGCCAAAGTATGCATGCATGTAATTGATGTTAGCTTTTCAATGTTTAGTTAGTTTTCCTTCTAAGTTGCCACCAAAATCCCTTTTCAATTATTTGGTTTTTTTTTTTTCTGTTTAAAAGTGTTTTTGTTCTAACAAATGTTCAATTACTAGCCAAGGTTACATAGAGAATTTTTATACAGAATTAATAATCATGGTAGAATCTTGATAAGTGTTCAGTTATGGAGCTAGCTCAATTTAGAATGAAAAAACAACCACAGAAAACAATATCTGAGCCAGAACTTTGCTCATGGCTTGGAGGGAAGTTACCTTGGAGGTAAGATAAGAAGGATCATTAATTACAAGTTTCTTCTGCATATTTTTGTTAACTTAATGGCAACAAATATACATACTTTCTAGAACACATTCATACCTTTCTTAATAGATATCAGTTAGGAGAACAATACCTAGAAGACAGGTCATTCTCAAAATGGTTCAGTTTAGGTTTTAAATTAAATCATTTTGGCTTTATATATGAAAATGAACATGAGTCTTCCTAAGAAATGTTTATGACATTTCTTTATAATACCACCATAGCTACAACTTATAGTTGTCAATAACTTAAATAGGAATACGGAAATTGACATTTCACTCACTGAAATGCTGAACATTTATGTGGTAAAATATAAGCATTTTAATTTTGGCTTCTAATGGAATTTTTTTAAAACTCCAGAATATAATGGTAATTTCCCAGATTCAGGACAATTAATATGTGAAAGAGAATTAAAGCATAAAATAAATTAATGTTATTTATATACAGGCCACTGCCAGATGAACAATTTCCTAGCTACCTGGGAGAGAAATTTTCTTAGTCATTAACATGACTGCTTATGAAAGGTTATTTATTTTTAAATAAGGGAGCTGAGTCACAAAACCATCTAATATTCATAATTCATGATATTCCCAGCTGAGGAATAAAACAAACCTTTCTGTTTTTTGAAAGGAACTAGAGAGCAAAATTTCTGATAAATAACTAAACCTATTTTTTTTTTGCTATCCCCATGATCTGAAAATATTTTAAAACATTTAATAACAACATTATCTTATTTGATATTCATTTAACATATAATTCCTTCTAGTAATTATTTATCTCTATAATTTATAGCTATTGGTTATATTATATTAAATTATATAGCTATAATTTAAGTTCTTGGTGTCAAGGCATGAGAAATTACAAAAAGTCAGGAATTGATTTTATGTCACTGATTTACTGTTAATGGTCACTATTAATATTAATAAAATTTATAAACAAGATGTTTCTTCATATTAGTCCTATGAGGTAGCTAGTGCCAATTTTATAAATGAAGAAATGGGGGTTCAGAGTAGTGAAAAAAGCCAAGAGTTTCTTTACACTGTCTCTGGTACAAACTACTTTGTTTTCTATGCTTTTCTGAAAAGGAAGTAGACTAGTTTTTCACATTACTTCTACAAATTTGTCCTTGAAGGGGATATCATGATACCATAAGGTTGAAAAGGTTCTCAGGGGATCATATAATTCTTTTCTCTTGCTTTCAGATGGTACTTAATGTCAACTCAAATGAGAAACTATCTTCTTTTTGATGATCTCCAGGGAAGGAGATATTCCAATATTCTTTAAAAATTGATAATGTTCTCTCTGTTCATAACAGTGAAATTTATTTTATGATCAAGTTCCTTGGAGGAACAGGATCACTTGAACTTCAGGGTATATTTTTCTCTCTCTGTATCCTTATTCTATCTCTTTATCTCTATCTCTATCTTCATCTCCATCTCTGTCTCATTTTATTCTTAAAATAATCCTGAAGCTATGTACAATTATTATCTCCATTTTAAGGTACGAAAACTTTGACAATCAGGAAGTAAGGGATTTGTCCAGGGTCACACAGCAAATAAAGGTCTGAGTCTACTTGAATTTGAGTCTTCCAGACTCTAGGCCCTGAGCTATATCAATAGATCCAGAAAAATGAACCATAATACATATTAAATAGATAAATTGAAAAATTTCAACCAGGAGGCACAGACTCATGAAATACAACTATTCTCCTGTGTGAATTCTGATAATATTTTGTACCATGTGTATATTTCTATTTTACTGTCTTTTTTCATTTTACATTTATTTCAAACTTCTTTACTAGATATCTTACATTTATTAATATTACTTGTAGCTCCTAGTGCTATGTCTTACTCAGAGAGAGAACTCAATAAATAGTTGTTGAATGAATGATAACAGTAGTAAGGCTATTCTGAAAACAAGTGCTATATGGCTACATAGATTGGAGAATGAAAGATGGTCACTGTCCTGAGAAACAAAATAGAGCTTTTTTCCTGTTTGTGTCCTATAAAAAAATATGGGTCTCAATTTGACAAGGCTTAGGAAAAAAGAAGAGATATTTCTTGGTCTGAACATAATCTGGGAAATCCAGAATAGGTCTATTAGCAATAGAATCAGGATTCAGACTATTGAGTGTATCTTAGAACCCAACAGGTTTCTGGGAGTAAAGTGATGAAGAGCCCTTGCTGAATTATTCATCTCATTTATTTTCTCTTTGATGCTAACTTGTATCTCTTTTCCTAACTTAAAAGTAATGCCTAATATACTTGCTCTCATATGAAAAAACATAAACCCAGGGTAAGTACCTTTTGATTATTTCAACCTAAGAGAGCTTAAATTTTTACCATGAGGGATAAGCTAAGTATTACAAATATTTAGAGATGGGTCTTCACTTAAATATTATTTTAAAACACCCAGATCTACAGTTCCTTAAGTATTCCAAAGAATATATATACCTTTAAAGTAATATAGCCTTGTATTTCAGATAGAGTCTTTCAGGCACATGCATGAAGCAGCAGCAACAGATTCTTCACTTCAGCACAATTTTCGAATGTGAAGACTCTCAACTGTGTTTGGGCAGTTAAGCTAACTAAAATCTGTGACCTTATTTAATGGATATCAGAGATCAAATGTTAAAATAATTTTAGGTTGAATTTCTCGCATTTTTGAAAAGTGAAACACTATTCTACAGGACAGACCAAAAGTTCTGCAACTTTCATCTGAGAAATCAACTCAAGGTAACATAAAAGATAGGATGCTAGAAACTATTTTCCCCTTAAAGGATGAAGAATGTTTATTCATTTTGCTATAATCCTATCAGTGATTATAATCTGAGAAAATTTAGCTAGTTTATAAATTACTGTTGATATTATCTGCTTTTAAGAATATTTGCAATATATATGTGTGTGTGTGTATGTGTGTGTGTATATACGCACATGATATACATGTGTAAGTATATATTTATATATATGAATGTATATATGTCATATATATCTACATATTCTCTGCTGTGTAGACTATTCTCATTATTTGATTGGTGCCTTTCATATTAATTTGGAAGTACTAATAAATTGACTTATTATCTCTAGCTTATTAAAATAAGTGTTTTCTGTGTGAATGTTTGGAATAAATTTAGATGAATGTAATACTGAAAGCCTCTTTTCTTTTGGATTAAGTATCTGAGGTAATATACAATTTTATTACAAAAACATATTGTCATGGTCATTGAATTAGAATTTTAGGGTTGATGTAGATTGGTCCTAAATGCAACTCTCACATTTGGAAAGAATAGACTAAAGAGAAAAATTAAAACAAAACAAAAATTAAGCAAAGATACATATGTGAAACTCTCTAGGTCTCTACGCATGGAGATGTACTAAAATAACAATAATAACAGCCCACACAGGAACAAATGGTTGGCCAAATCTAATAAAGGCTATGCTCTCTTCTTGATACTGATTGTCTCAATACTTTTCCCCTCCTCCCATTCTAGGTCTCTGTTTTTAAAGAATAGACATTCAGCACCTCAAAGACCAAATTAGTGGTTTCAGTAGAAGGATATTGGATCACTGGAAAAGTTAACAGTTAGAATGAACTGAATTGAGAAATGGTTCACTCATCATCACCATCATCATTATCACCATTACTCTCAGAATAAAGATTAGAAAATGTTTCTTAAATACTTTCTAGACTATTATATGATCCTTTGATGTGCAAAAAAAACTAACAGTTTTACTTGTTTGAGGTATTGCCATACTAATAACATTTGTTGCTAAAATTATCAAGCACATTCTCAGAGTAAGAACAATTAACTGTTGAAGTTTTTTATAATATATTTCAATCTTTTTCTCTGATGTCAATTTGCAATTTAATATTTTATTTTTCCTCAGTTTCATGTAGAAAAATTTTTAACATTTGTTTTTAAAACTTTGAGTTCAAATTTTCCTCTTTTCACCCCTCTTCATTGAGAAGGCAAGCAATTCGATATGTTACACACATATAGTTACATAAAACATTTCCATATTGGTCATGTTGTGAAAGAAAACATAGAGCCAAAAAACTACCTCTCTTAAAATATACAGCAAAAAACATCATGGTTCAATGTGTAATCAGATGGCATCAGCTTTTTCCTCTGAGTATGGACAGAATTTTTCATTGTCTTTCATTGTTTTTTCATCATGGATCATTGTATTTCTGAGAATAGTCAAGTCATTCAGAAGTGATTATTTTACAATATTGTTGCTACTTTGTACATTTCACTTTGCATGAATTCATAGAAGTTTTTCCAGGTTTTTCTGAGAGCAATTTTGATTATGATGTTCATGATCTTAGAGCACAATAATATTCCATTATAACCACGTATTACAATTTGTTCAGTTGTTCTCCAGTGAAGGGCATCACCTCAATTTCCAATTCTTTGTCCTCAAAAAAGAAGTTATAATTAGGACATTTTAAAATTATGATTAAAGATAGCTTTAATTACTTTATCTAAAAATTGTTCACATCTTTTGATCATTTATCAATTGAGAAATGGTAATTTTTACATATAAATTTTAAAATTCTCTATATGTTTGAGAAATGAGGCATTTATCAGAGAAATTTGCTTCAATTTTTTTCAGTTATTTTTGCTTACTTTATTTTCCTTCATTCTATTCTTTCTCTTATTTCATGTCCCTCCTGAAAAATGTTTTGCTTCTGACTGCCATGTCCTCCAATCTCCCCTCCCTTCTATCACTTCCAACTTCTTTTATCCCTTTTCCCCTCCAGCTTTCTTGTAAAGTAAGATCCATTTCTATACCTACATCAGTATGTATGTTATTCCCTCTTTGAGTAACTTTCATTTACTACCTCTTATCTCCCCCTCTTCTCCATTGTAAAAGTTTTTCTTTCTTCCTTTTTTATAGATAATTTACTTCACTCTAATCCTCCTTTTCCCTTTTCCTTTCCCTTTCTTACCTCTTAAGTTTTTTTTTTTTTTTAGATATCATTCCTTCATAATCAACCCACACCTGTTCTTTGTGTCTATGTATACTCTTTCTACTTGCCCTAATAAAAAGAAAGTTCTTAAGACTTACAAGTATCATTTTCCTATGTAGGAATTTAAACCTTTATCAGTTTTGTGCTTAAAAGTCTTCTATTTCTTTAAATGTTCATTTCCCCTCGAAGAATTTTGCATAGTTTTGTTGGGTAGATGATTTGTGGTTGTAAACCTATCTCCTTTGTTCTCTGAAATATCAAAATTTGTGCCCTCCAAATCTTGTGTTATTCTTACTATGAGTCCATGATATTTCAATTGTTTCTTTCTGGCAATATTTTTTCTTTGACCTGAGAATTCTGAAATTTGTCTATAATATTTCTGGGAGTTTTCATTTTGGGATCTCTTTCAGGGGATGATTAATGGTTCAATTTCTATTTTTTCCTCTGGTCCTAGAAGATTGGTGTAGTTTTCTTTGATAATTTCTTGAAAGATGATGTTTAAGCTTTTTTTCATAGCTTTCAGGTAGTCCAGTCATTTAAAAATTATCTGCCCTACATCTATTCTGCAGGTCAGTTGTTTTTCCAATGAGATATTTCAAATGTCTTTCACTTTCTTCATTCTTTTTTTTTTCTTTTATTGTTTTTTGATTTCTTATAAAGTCATTGCTCAATTCTAATTTGTATGGAATTATTTTCTTCAGTGACTTTTTGTACCTTTTTTTCTCTGCTCAACTATTAACCAGGTGTGAAAAACCTTTCTTGCTGACTTTCTAAGTTGTCTCAAGCTAGAAAATTATTTTATTATATCTTTTTGTGTGTTCTGCTGCTGCAGGAATTATATTATGACATTATTTATAGAACTTCAGAAGAGTTTTGGGAAGAGATCAGGCAAGTAGTTGCCTTTTTTCCTTAATCTTAGCTTCATATTTCTCCCTCCACCAGGTCAATTAAAAAAAAAAAAAACATAATGTAATCAGAATGAGAATGAGGTCAAGCAAATAGTCCTCAAGGAGAAGCTAAAGCATTAACCTGGGATCAGGCACTTTTTAGCTAAAGGACAAGGATGTCATTATCCATCCTCTCAACCCTCTCCTGTCACAACTGAATTTTGAATCCAGGGGGGTGTATATGAAGTAGGATTGTGACGCCAGAAGGAACTGAAGTAAAGAACAAAACAATAGTGTAGAATGTATCTAGGGAAATGTGACTGGGACATATGATATGGGTTACAATAGGAAGTATCATACATTGGTTATTAAGTACACAAAATCACCAGAAATTTAAAATATGGTAGTATACCTAATAATATTTGAAAAAGCTAATAGAAGCTGGCTTATAAAAGAAACAGACATCCAGATGATAAAAATCAATTTTAGAAGGTGGTAGCCAGAATAAATGGCAAACTATTATCCTGATATCCCTCTTTCTTTGGTCCCATAAAGTATCCTCATTATTTTTTCCCAAGAAATAATGGTTAAATATAATCCAATGTGAGCAGCTGCAACAAGAAGCCAGCCAGCCTCTCTTTCCACTCCTCTCTCCGCCCCTCTGCCTCCACCCACCAAAATCATCATTTCCTATACAAAACATCAGGACTTGCCCAAACAGTGGGCGAGGGTCATTCTTTCTCCAAGTATATATATTAATAGAGTATGTCCAATTACTATTTAGCCTCACGTGCTTGGGACCTCAGTGTATCAACTCGAGCTTAAACCCATTACAATAATCTGATGTTATGTTTCACTCATCCTAAAGACTTTTAAACATTTCATATTTCTAATGGCTATTGAGAACCATGATTCTCATGATATGATGATGCAGCTTTAGGGTTGTGTTAAATGTATGTTGTCTTGGTCTTCCTTGCTTTGCCATTCACCCCACCTTCATTTAATCAGTGTGGTAAGTAAGAAGCCAGTATAAGGGGGAAATAGAAGGAAATAAAATTGCAAAGTAGAAATCTGGAAATCACATACAACCATCCCAAAGAGCAAAGAAACATAATTCACAAAATGTATCATATGTTAATTAAAATTCATATCCTAGTAATATATGCTACATCAGCAGAAGCCATCTAGGGACTGTTGTTGGAGTTCTTGGAACTTTGGTATGTAAATTTCAGACAACTTCCAAACATCTGCAGAACACCAAATGATGCTGATAATTTTGACATGACATAGAAATGTTAACTTTAAAGCTTTACTGACAACTTTGAAATGAGTTGGTTATGTTAATGAACTAACCCCAAGGTAGCACAGATAAGAGGTAGTCCATTTCCCTCCAAAAAACTCTATAAAAATGAGATTTCAGACTCCTACCCCCATCCAAACACATAGCTCCATCAAGTTTATGTTGCTCAGTGCTCCTATCTATGGTTTTGTAAATAATTATCTGTGTCTCTCCCTCTCTCCATTTCCCCCCTCATTCTTCCTGTTTTTCTTTACCGTTCTATCTCCTATTCTCAGTCCCTCTTCCTTTGTATCAATTTTGTTGCTTGTATATGCGTTTATGTGCCTTTTGTTCCCATTCTATCTATGTTAGAATGTGATTACAGCCCTATTTCCTATTTTGGGAATTCCTCGTGAATACCCAAAGACCTGGGTGTGCCTGCCCCATTTCACAATTTCATAAATTATCAGTTCAGGGTAACTTAACAAACAAACAAAACAATCCAAGAGTCACAACATGGATTTTAAGGTCAGCAAAATTTATTTTTTAATAATCTAAATTTCTGAAAAGAAATTATGGACACAGATATGAACACTATTCATAAGCACATATAAATTTGTATCTCTGGAGTATTAATGTGCACTAGGGTTGCTTTGTGAGACTCCTTGTCTAGTAAACTGTAAGACTATTTAATTGCTTAGTAAATCAAACTCAGGAGTGTTCTAGCATGAAGTTTGGACATTACTTTAGTACCTTAAAATTATTTTTAAAGGCATATCTGTTACTTATTCCCATTGCATACCCACTTTCAATATGAAATTGATTCCTGGAGTGAAACAAAGAAAAAAAAAACAATTCTAAAGTCTCTTGTCCTGACATCTTAATTTAATGAAATGCAAAAGAATTATATTTGGATGCTTTCTTGGACCAGCTTTTCCAAATTACTCTAGTAATCTTTTCTACTATTACAGTATGATTTTTAAAAACTTCTTTATATCTCTTAGAACATAAGGACAGAAACAGTATGATTTAGTAGAATTTCTCCCTAGGTATTGCCATTCAATTCATGAATCTTCTATAGTTTATTTTTTAAAAAATGAATTGCAATATATATATATATATATATATATGTAAATGGGAAAAAATAAGCAACCTATTTAATGTTAATCTCTTTAGGTTGTTTAATAATGTGGTGAGGAAAAAGGGTATGGTATATCATTTTCTTCTAGTTCTGATAGTCTATGAATTTAAGCATGTTCTGGATGATAACAAAAATTTGAACAGCTTTTAAAGTGCTAACCATGAAGCAGTGGTTCCTAACCTAGGATCTGAAAACTGCATTTCAATGTAATTAATAAAAATGATAATAAATCACATCAATATAGCATGTACTATGTACCAGGCATGATGCCAAGCACTTTCTTACAAATATCTTACAAATCTATTCTCACAACAATCTTGGAGGTAAGTAGCTGAGGAAACTGATGAATAAAAGTTTAGTGACTTATCCAGGGACATATAGCTCGTAAATGGCTGAGGTTGTATTTAACCTCAGGTCTTTTAGACTTTAGCCACAGCTTTTTATCCACTGCATGTTTATTTTTTATAGATTGTTAAGTCACTCTGAAAGAGAGTCCAAAATGTTATTTTTTATAGATTGTTAAATCACTCTGAGGAGTCCAAAGGCTTCCCCAGACTGGCAAAAATTTCCATTATACTCCCCAAAAAGATAAACCCAGTCTGTATCCCAAGAAAATCATAAAAGAGAAAAAAAGGCCCACTTGCAAAAATATTTGTTGCAGCTTTTTTTGTGTGGCAAAGAATAGGAAAATGAGTAGATGACCATCAATTGGAGAATGGTTAAATAAAATATTGTTTATGGAAGTAATAAGATATTGTGTTCTATTTTAAAATGATGAACAGGACTTCAGAAAGTCCTGGAAAGATTTACATGAACTGATGCAGAGTGAAAAACAAACAGAGCCAGGAAAACATTGTACACAGTAACAGTAAGTTTGTGCAATGATCAACTATGACAGACTTGTTTCATCTCAGTGATCCAAGGCAATCCTAATAAATTTTGGATGGAAAATGCCATCTGCATCCAGAGAGAGAAGTATGGAGACTTAATGTAAATCAACACATTCTATGTTCACTTTTTTCCCTTTTTTCTTCTCTTTTTTTTCACCTCATGGTTTTCTCCCTTTGTTTTGACTTTCCTCTTCTATGGTGATTCATAAGGAAATGTGTTTTTTTTTTAAAAAGAGAATGTACATGTATTTTTAAAAATGTTGTTTTTACATATAACTGGGGAAAATAAAATAAAAATAATAAAAAAAAGTAAACCTAGGTGTTAGAGCTTTGAAAAGTTATTTATCCCCTATGTCTTTTGATTGTTATGATAGACAATGCAAGTATTCTTTCCTCCATTTAAAAAAAAAAAAAAGCTAGAAACAAATTCCCTCAAGGCTTTGAAAGGTTAATAATTTCCCCAGGATACTATGTTAGGCTTTCCAACTTCAAATCCATTGCTTTAACCTCCATATTATGCTGTCTCATCAACTTTCAAATATATACTATTTTTTAAAACTTAAGAAAATGTTTCTTATTTCAAAAATTTCCATTGTTAAGGAACTCACTTTTGTCTTTTCTACTTTACTTTTTCTTTAACAGGACTTGTTTACTCTTTGAGTAATTTAATTTGACTTTTTAGATCATCAATTCTCAATTCCTTAGATGCAATATCTTTTACTGATACGACAGATAAACCCTAACACCAAGAAGAAGCATGCAATAGTGATTTCTAAAGATTAGTATCATTATTTTGTCATCAATGCCTTTCTAGACCATTTGGAAAGTGGATTTCTTAATATCTCTATCATCAAACTCTAACTTAAGTCTTCATCAGTTTGATTTTTCTAACAAATCCTATTCATGAAAATCAGATTACTCCCCTGCTGAATTAATTTACTTAAAGCAACATCCTTTCTAACAATATTGTAGGGGGGTAACAACTTAAGAGTGACAAGCTTTTTATAATTTGTTTTCAATATGAATATCTAGATCAGGAAAGAAGATTGCAGTCATCTTAATTGTAGATACAAAGCTTCTCATAGCTTCTCAGAACAAACAGTGAGATCACATTCCTATTACTAAAAGTTCCAGATATCAAAAGTAGCAGATTGCTAATGATAGGTAATAGTAAGGCAAATGGAAGTTTAGTGAGCTAGCCTTAAAGTGAGGAACACCTGAGTTCAAGTTCTATCTCTACTACAAAGACCCATGTGTTCCTGGGAGAATTACATAACCTTTCAGTGCAGTGAGTCAGTTCTTGTACCAATTTAATCACAGGTTATTAAGCATCAAATTTTCATCAGATCTCAACGTTTATAAGATTAAAATATCAAGAAGAATCATTGGATCATAATTTCAGACTTTAGAGAGTAGTAGAGATCTCTAATACAATCATTTCATCTACAGTTGAGAAAAATTAGATCCAAATATTAAGTCACTCTCCCAAAGTCACACAGGTAGTAAGTGGCAAAGTCAGTATTTGCAAACTCTAATATGTTTTTTCACTGCACCACATACTCAACAGAGGTAATACAGTAGAGAAAGAATTCCTTTGGCAATATTATAGCTCAACTAACATTTGAATATAACTTTGTGTGTTATATTCAAAATCAACACTATGTATAGAATAAGTATCACATTTTCATATAGTTATGGCAAATATAATAATTTGGTTGTCATAGGATAATAGAATGTCACAGTGGAAGAGACATTTGAGAGCACTTAATTTAACCCATCATGGAATAAAAATCACTTCTGTTATATATCCAAATGATCATCTAGCCTTTGCTAGATGGCTTTTAATGAGAAAAATCCACTAATTTTTAAGGGTTTTGGATTTCTGGACACCTCTCATTATAAGAGAGTTCAAGCCCAAATTGGAATGCTTATATTTTCCCTCCATTGTTCCCTGTTTGCCTTCTGGAAATCAAGTAGAACAAGTCTAATATTTTTTATGTGACAGCTCTTCAACTACACAGAGACAGATAACTTGTCCTTTCTCAGTCCTCTTTCCTTTGGCTAACTATTTCTTTCCTTTCATCAATTTTCAGCTTATTTTCTACAATTTTACCTTTCTGGCTATCCTCTTCTGAAAATATTTGAACTATTCAAGTGCTTTATAAAATTTTGTATCCCAAACTGAATATAATACTCCAGATGTTATATGACTGGCATAGCAGCATGTTCTTCATTTTAAATGCTATGTGTCTTTTGTTGCAAAATAAGGTTTATTTGGGGGTTTGCTGAAGTACATTGTTGATATATAGTGAATTTTCAGTGCACTAAGAGTCTTATACCCCAGGCTGTTATTTAATCGTATTTCTTCTATCATTTATTTATTTATGAAGTCAATTAATAGATTGACAGAATTTCAATATTGAATCTGTATCAAGAGTCATGTAGCCCAATCTGTGGCAGAAAAATAATTCCCAATGTACTTGGGCAATTTAATAGATTTGTAAGATGTTATATTTATTTATATTAGACTTCATTTTATTATAGTAAACCCATCATTATCCCCAGAGAACTTTTTGTATGCTGACTTTCATCCAACATCTCAGCTGTTTCTTGTAGCTTTGTGACATCTCAAATCTGACAAGTTATTATCTATACCTTAATCCAATTAATTGACAAAAATGCAGGTGCAAAGAAAAATCTCTAATATACTCTATTAAAGGCATTTCTAAGTTGACTCACTGAAGATTATCTTTTGGATCTGATAATTCAACCAATTTATAATCTACTCAACTATATCAGCCTATAAAGTTTGCCTTCTGGCAAATCACATGAGTGGCTTTGTTTAATGCTTTGTTGAAAATGAGACACATAACTATGCCTATGACATAGCTCTCATTTCCCATTCTAATGCCTCAATAATACTTCAATGACTTGTGAAGTTGTTTGAATATGTATTCACTCCATAAGAACACATCACAATTCATATGATTTAATAGGTCTTTAGGAGATGCTGTGGCTAACAATTTCATCAACCTACAGCTAATCCAGTGAAGAGTTTCTTTGAAATTAACTGAGCTGCTCCTTAGATAAAAGGCATAGTTAATTATTTTCTTAAAGGCTTTCCATGTTAGTAAGAATGATGTGGCAGAGCTTATGTTTTCCTGGCATAGCCTTTCAGAACAAAAGATTAACTTTGGACAATGAAAAAAAAAGCACTTACTTGGAAAATGAAATGGAACGTGTCCATATATAGTCTTACAGTAACTCTATAGTTATACATGATTTTTCAAAAATCACCAATATTAATTTGAGATCAGAGAATCACAGAATAAGAAAAGGTCTCATTGGCCATCTCTTCCAACCCATACCTGACCAAAAATCTGTTTCACAACATTACTGGCAAGTAGCTATTTAATCTGTACTTAAATTCCTTTGGTCAGGGAGAATTCATTAGATCTTAAGATTATTCAATCAATCAATTTTGGATGGCTTTATTGTTAGGAAGTTCTTACTTGTATCAGGCCTAAATCTTCCCCTCTAAGAGGAACTGATGGCTTTGACTATGGTTCTGTGCTCTGGGATCAAAGCAGTATAAATCTAATTTATCTTCCATTTCCCAGAAAGTTCTAGAAATGATTTCTTAAATGCCTGTGACATTATCATAACCACTACCATATGAAGGCCTAGGGCTCTTGTTTGAACTATATTCTCAGAAATAGTATCTTCCCCTGAGTATCCTTTATCAGTAGTAACTTATCTCTAGCAACAAACCCAGAACCATCTGTTTTTAAGTAGAGCCAAAATATATTAATATGGATGTTCAGACTGATCATCGTACAAGATATTCACTGGCAGAAATTGATACCATAAATGGAACATTTAGAGATCAATTTTGCTTAGAGTGGGACAGAATCATGTAATTTCAGAAACACATTTGTAAAGGACTTCAGAGCTCATTCAGTACAACCCATACCTAATGAGGAATTCCTTCTTAAAGATTCTATCATTTAACTTTCCCTTTGAAGCCCTTCAATGATGAAGATTCCACCATTCTCTAAGAAACTCTATTCCATTTTGAAAAACTATAGTTGTTAAGTAGTTATTACTTTTATTGAGCCTAAATTTTCCTCTCTCCAATTTTCTTCCAGTTCTCCTAGATCTATTCTTTGGAAGAAAAGAACAAACTTAATTTCTCCCCAAAGAGAGCTCTTCAGAAATTTGAAATCAGCTATTATATCCTATCCCAGACTTCTTTTTTTCTGGATAAACATCACAACTTTCAGCTGATTCTTAGGCATTATCTTCAATTTCTTCACCAGTTAGATAGTGCAGTGGAATACAGTGGACATGAAGGCAGGAAGATTTATGGTCAAATTTGGCATCAGACCTGAGTGACCTTCTGTAAATCACCTAATCTTGGCTTGTCTCAGTTTCCTCCAAGTGTAAAATGAGAATAACAATATCAACTATAGGTAACAGCACAGGTTTGTTGCTAAGATCAAATATAAGAATATTTATAAATTAGCACAGTCCCCAACACATAGTAGGGACCATATGAATGTTGTTTGGACATGTTTTAATTTTAAATATTCTTGCTAAAAGATGACACATAGAACTAAATGAAGTATTCCTGATGTGGTATTAACCAGAGTAAATGAGTCTGTCACTCCCTTGTTCTAGACACTATGCATATATTAATGCAGTTTTTAAATTTGTTTATGTTTTTCCTTTTAGAGAATAATTATTCATATTATACTTCTAATCCACTAAAATTTTTGTATTCTA
Organism: Antechinus flavipes; assembly: GCF_016432865.1. Classification (NCBI taxonomy): domain Eukaryota; kingdom Metazoa; phylum Chordata; class Mammalia; order Dasyuromorphia; family Dasyuridae; genus Antechinus; species Antechinus flavipes. The sequence continues at coordinate 523,600,929 of NC_067398.1, read as the reverse complement.
TTTAAAAATAAAAAACCTGAAGCGTATTCCTACCCAATCACTATATCATCCTGTTCTTATAGATCTGATTCTTTAAACACAGTTTAAAGAATGTTTAAATTTTTTAAAATTTAATTTAAAGCAGTTTATTAATTTCCCAAATCATATTGCTTATTGAAGAAAATTGTTAGCTTATTAAAACACATTCATTTGATCCTCCAAGAGAATATGATCTATCTAGTAGAATTCTTAGGTTCCAGACAATTCGAACACTCACTCATATCTTTTGCTAGTTAGTAGCTTTGTCTATTTCAAGTCTCTTCTTACATCAATTCATCTGAAATTCAAATCAGATAATTATCTCTTAGTATCATCTAAGTTGCATAGTTTCTTTGCTTTATTGTTTAGTTAAGTCCTGACATCCTGTTTATAATCACTTTGGTTTCTTATATACTCAATTTCTACCAACTTTAGATGAACTCCAGTATTAGAACACAATTCCAGTATTCTTCCATATATAATCACTCACCCTGAATAATCAGTAGGGAAAAAATAAGCAATAAACTAAACACAATAAAGAAATTGTCTTTCTAGTTTTGTGCATTGGTTCAAATGATAGCATTTAGGTCACATATGATCTGTATGATTTTGAGATTCTTATTGTCCAAAGTATGATATTCACATATGAAATTGTCCCAATCTATTTGGAAAAATTCAAAATATATTTTAGATTTTTTTAATTGTTAAATCTGATGATCTTTCTTTAATCCATATCTTTCCAAATCTATTTTCTGCATTTGACACTGCTTATTACATTTTCCTCCTGGATACTTGTGCCTCTGAGTTTTTTCACGGGAGTAGTCTCTCTGCATTCTCCTCTTGCTTCTCTAATTGCTAGTTATCAATATCTTTGCTTGCTTATCATCTGTATCACAATGTGGATATTTCCCAAGGTTCTCTTTTAGACTTTTTCTTTTATCCTTTTATGCTTTTGATCTTGTTAACTTCATCATCTCCTGTAGGTTTAATTCAACTCAATGCACATATGTTTCATTGTTATTCTGTTGTTTAGTATGTCCGACTCTATGTGACTCCATAGATATTGTCCATGGGGTTTTCTTGGCAAAGATACTGGAGGGTTTGACATTTCCTTCTCTAGACTGTCTATATTTTACACATGAGGAGATGAGGCAAATAGGAATTAAGTGACTTGTCCTGGGTCACATAACTAATAAGTGTCTGAGGCCAGATCTGAAGCTAGAACTTCCTGACTCCAGGTCTGGAACTCTATCCATTGAGTTTAGCTGTTCCTCTACATACAGATATGTATACATTTACATGTACACACACACACACACACACACATATATAAACACAAATATTTATTTATGTGTATGTATATCTATCTCTCTATATGATTATATCGATTTGTATCTACATGTATATGTATCTAAGCATTTATTAAGCTTCTATTATGTGCCAGACAATGTGTTAAGCCCTGCTAATACAAAAAGAGACAAAGGACAGTCCTTGGCTTGAAGGAATTACAATCTAATAGAAAAGACAACATGCAAATGAATATAAACAAGGCAAGCTACACATAGGATAAATGTGAAGTAATTAAAAGAAAGAAAACACTAAAATTAAGAGCAGTGAGATGAGGATTCTCGTAGACTGTGGGATTTTAATTGGTACTTTAAAAAAGCCAGGAAGGTCAGTGGTTGGATCCTAGGAAGGAAAGTATTCCATGCATTGAGTATAGCCAGAGAAAAGTCCTAGAATCAAGACATGGAGTATAATGTTTGTGGAACAGCCAAGAGACCAGCTCCACTGGATCAAAGAGTATGTAGTAGAGAGTAAGATATAGAAAGACTGGAAAAGGAGACCAAGTCATGAAAGACTTTGAATGCCAAAAAAAATTTTGTATTTGCTCCTGGGTGGTAGTCAGATCCATGTGATCTGAATGAGGATCTGGATGAGGATCCCACAAATGAAATAGAGTAAGGAGCAGTAATAAAGGTAGGAAGAAAATCAAGGCAGAGTAGTATCTTGAAAATTTAGAAAAGACTATCAAGGAGAATTGAGTAAATAAGTTGCAGAGACTGTAGAGAGGTCAAGTAGAAAGAGGACTGAAAAAAAGGCCATTGGGTTTTTCAACTAAGAAATTATTAATAATTTTGTAGAGAGTAGTTTTGGACAGATAGTGCAGTAGATAAAGCATCAGCCCTGAAGTCAGGACAATCTGAGTTCAAATCTGGCCTCAAACATTTAACACTTCTTTGCTGTGTGACCCTGGGCAAGTCACTTAATCTCAAGTATCTCATGAAAAAAAAAAAAGAGGTGGATTTGGTATAATGGTAAGAAGAGAGTGAGAGGAGAAAAAGTGAAGGGATTTAGTGTAGATGGCCTTTTTGAGGAGTTTAAATGCAAGTGCAGAAAAAAACTAGGACAATTAGCAAAAATGAAAGGATCAAGTGAGTTTTTTCAGGACAGGTTTGTAGGCAATAGGAAGCCAGTATGGATGGAGGGAGATATACATACATACCTATACATACACACACACTCATATACATATATATATGCATTTATATGTGTGTGTATGTGCGTGTGTGTGTATAACTTAGTGATGGATCTCAGAGACATTCACTATAATCCCAACTGATTGCATTATCATTCTTACCAAACCCTCTCATATTTCAAACTTCTCTATTTATGTTGAAGGCATCACCATGACAATCTCCTAGATTTGAACCTTTGACATTATCCTAGATACCTTAAACATGATTGCTCACACCAGACCCTGTCTATCCACCTACACAGCTATCACTTTTCAAGCCCTTATTATGTTTCAACTAAGTTATTGTGATCATTTTCTGAATGGTCTTTAGGCCAAAAGTCTTTCACCTTTCTAGTTCATCCTACAGACTCCTGACAAAATTTTTCTTAAGATCAGATCTTCTCTATTCAGCTTCAATTATCCCTAGGATGGAATAAAAAATTCTCAGGTGAGTTTTTTGATGTTTTTTCATTTCAATCATGTCTATTTCTTCATGACCCCATTTGGGGTTTTCTTAGCAAAGATACTGGAGTGATTTACCATTTTAAATTCCTACAAAACCTGCCGCATATTTATCTTTCTTGCCTTATTGGACATTATTCACCCTTCTACACTGTGGGATCCAACCAAACTGGTTTTTCTTCTGTTCCATAAAATATAACACCCCATTTCCCATCTCTATGATTCACACTAATCATTCCACTAAGAAGGAACTCTCTTCTTAACCCAGTCTCAGAATCCTTTTGTTCCTTCAAGATACAACTCAAGAACCATCTTCTGTATGAAGGTTTTCATGATCCCTAAGTTTCAGGGAAGTTTCAGGGCAACTTTTAGTGTCCTCCCTCCAAAATTACATTGCATTGAAAAGTAGTAGCTGACATTTATAAATTATTCTAAGGTTTGTAAAGTCTTTTATACCTACTTTGTCTCTGATTTATCTTTTTTTGAACATATTTACTTTTATTCACTTTATATTTACTGTATTTATATACACACACACACTCACACACACATGTGCACTCACCTCTCTCATTAGAATGTACACTCCTTGTAAGAGTGAATTATTTAATTCTTTGTAATTGCATCCCTAGCACCTAATACTTGCTTAATGGAATACAGAATCAGAGGTATTTGGAGAGGAATCAGGGAAGGCAGATAATTAATAAGCCTCGGCCTTTTAAGACTTTCAAAGATATTTTATTATGATTGTTGTAATGCTTTAATGTATTGTACAGGAATAGTTTAAGCAATGGGAGGAAGTAGCAGGAGTTTTGCAGAGTTCTAAAGGATGACAGGTTTAGGAAAGAGTAATTCTTTACAAAATAAACTTGTGCTCTCTCCAGTGTATTTCTAACAGTCAGTTCTTAATTAACTGCCAAGGACATGGGATTTACAGTTGTCCCTATTAAGCTAGACCATCAAATCAGTATGTATTCAGGGAATGGAAATTAGTTCTAATGTTGGCCTAAAGTTTAGCTGGTAATTTTACACAGTATTCAATAACAAAATCAAATGTGAATTTCAAACATAAAAAGTGACTTTTGTAATTTAAGCCATATTCTCTTTCAATTATCAATATTTTCTGTAGAATTTGCTACAGAGATTCATTGGAAAAATGCTAAAAAATAAGTCTAATTCTTAAGATAATATGATAAATTTAATAGTTAAGGAATCGAAGAGGGGGAAAAAACCACATATGTACAGTACTTTATACACAATACTTTATATTACGGATTCATAGAAGCTCAGAAATAGAAGACACCTCAGAAGTTACTTGTACTTTCGACAAAAATATTTTTTACTCTACCCTCTTCAAAAGAATCATTCAACTTCTACAGAACTTTGATGATGCAAAATTTGATCCCTCCTAAAGCAGTCTGTTGACTTTTGAACAGTTCTAAGTCGTAGACAATTGTTCCCAATATCAAGTTTAATTGTTTGCAGCTGTCTGCCACTTCTACTCATTTTTTCATAGTAGTAATCTATGATCTCAGGTACAATGAATCTAATCACCTCTCCACTTGATGACTCTTCAAATATTTGAAAACACATATTATACCCCTACCCAAATGGTTTTTAATTTTTTAATTCCTAGGTCCTGTCTTCAAGTGTCATGTGGCACAATCCTTAGTCTTGTCTCCTTCCTAATTGTCCTCCACTGAAGACACTCTAACTTGTCAAAATCTTTCCTAAAGTATTAAACCAGAGTTACTCACAGTAGTCTATTTATTTGAAATAAATCATGACAATCATTTCCCTTACTCTATATAGCTTTGCTTTGCTGAATATCATTAGATTTTTGGCCAACAAGTGGTTTTACTGAATCATATTGACCTTGGAGATTAATAAATCCTTCAGATATTCCACATAATCAAAGGGAAAATACTACAGGTTATTTGGATTTTTGGATTTAATGCATTTTATCATTCACCATCTATTTTTATAACAATGTCTATCATAAATGAGAAAATATAAAATAACCTATAGTATATATAAAGATAGCATATAATATGTATATAATAAGTATAAACATATCAGTAAAACTTTAGAGAAAACTATTATCAGAAGTAAATTTGTGCCCATAACACTCTTTTAGTTAAAAATACAAGATCAGGGGGCCTCTAGATGGTGAAGGAGATAGAGCATCAGCCCTTGAAGTCAGGAAGACTTGAGTTCAAATCTGACCTCAGAAACTTAATACTTCCTAGCTGTGTGACCCTGGGCAAGTCATTTAATCTCAACTGCCTCAGCAAAAAACTTAAGTCTGAGAAGTCTGAGAACAAATTTGAACTCAGGTCATCCTGGCTTCAGGGCTGGTGCTCTATCCACTGTGCCACCTAGCTGCCCCCAAAATGTAATAGTTTTAATGAATGATTGATATAATATTAAAAAGCTATTCTAGACAAGAATACATTGCAATAACATTTTTAAGCCCCTATTATTATATGGAGACTCTGAGATACAAAGATGAAAAAACATTTTTTCCCCATTTCTTTCAGAAATTTACCTTCTTTTGGATGTATATGATGATATATGCAGACATAAATATAGCATAAGGCAAGTTGGGGAAAAAGAGAGCATTGACAACTGGAGAAATCAAAGAAGTCTTCAAAGAGAAAGAGTTATTCCCTGAGTTGAGTTTTGAAGGAAAAAAAGAATACTGAAATATAAAGATATGTACATTCCACATTGGAGGGTGGGGGGGAAGACAGGTTGTAAAGGTGAGAACTGAAAAATTGTTATTTAACAAAAATTTAGTATCTACATGTCATTTACTCTGCTGAGTTCTGTGATTATAAAGAGCAAAATAAAAAAGTTGCTGCTCTCAAGGAGCTTATTCTGTCTGGGGAAACGTGTATAACTAAGAATATACAAATGACTTTATAAAATAAGTACAAAGTAAATTTTTATGAGGGAGGGTATTAGGATTTAGGGTATCAGCAAGAACTTCACATAGAAGTTGTCACTTGAGAAGTATTTGAAGGCAATGAGGGATACTAAGAGGCAGGTGTGAGACAGGAGTACATTGCAAGTATGAAGGTACAAAGGTACAAAAATACAAAGATAGCAGTTGGAGTGTTTTATAACAGTGGGGTGAGGGACTCAATTCAGACTAAGACTTTTTTAAAAATTGCCAAAGAAATGATTTGTTTAATTTAACTATAGTATTTGTCACAAATGTTTTCTTTTTCAATTTGAGGGATATAGGGGGCAAAAAATAATGCTTGTTAATTAAAAAACATAATAAATAAATATAAAATGAGAGAATGAGGAAAGAGGTCATTTTGGCCACATTGTAGAGAATGAAGAGATTAATATACAATATGGTTCTAAAGATAAAATGGGTCCAGCCTGTGAAGGGATTTAAAAGCTAAACAAAGGAGATTATAGTTTATCCTAGATTTAATAGGTAGACTTTAGAGATGGAATACTGAGTATTGTTCATACTTCATCCTCAAAGAGGACAAATGACATCAGGAGGGTTTCATTTGCAAGCAAATTGGATTTAAGTGAGGCAGAATTGTGCAAAGTCATCAGCCTTATTTTCTCCTCCACAGTCTTCAGAATCAGGTGTCAAGAACTGACTCTAGAGGAAGCAGAGCTTTAAGTATAGATAGCAGCAGTCAGTAGCCCTATTTGTGTGGAATATAGTATATATAAAGGTAATCAGGTTAATAGGGGCCTTAAATGTTAGGTTAAAAATTCTATATTTTCTCCTGGAGGCAAAGAATTATCAAAGGTTTTTTTTTTTTTTTTCCTTAGCAAAGAGTGACATAGTCTAACCTATAACTTAGATTATTTTGGCAACAGTGTGGAGAATTGTTTAAAGAACAAACTTGGGAACAAAAATAATATTTTTAAAGCCAGATAAGAGGAAATAAGGGCCTGACCCAGAGGTGAAAGATGAAAATGGATATGAAAGGGATGAGTAAGCACAATCATTGGAATTGGGAACTAATTGACTTTAGGGTACAATGGACAGCAAAAAGACAATGTTGCAAAGCTGGGTCAATGGTAGCATAGTGTTATGCCCAATAGAACTAAGGAAATAATATAAAGGAAGGCTAGATTAAGTGATAAAGTAAACATTGGATATTCTAACTTTAATGTGACCTTGGAATATTAAGGAAACAGGCAACAGGCAATTGTCAATTTGAAATAAGAATTCAGGAGAGAGTTTAAGTATGATTATTTAGGTTTTGTAATCATTTGCATAAAAATAAAATGAACCCATCAGAACTAATGAGCTGTCCAAGAGAAAATATGAAGAGAGGGAACATGGCCCTCTACAGGGTCTTTAGAGCTTTAGGGTACAATCAAGAAGCTGGAAGGTGATATAACAAAAGAGAGTGACAAGAATTGACCCTATAAATGGAAAATCTGCCCAGTGAAAAGAGGTTACAGAACAGTCTGTATAATGAGAGGAAAATAAGACATTATATGTCAAAATGCTATGAAATAACAGACACAATAACTCATGGGGAGGCCTTTTATTTTTCTTAGTAGTATAGACTTTACCACTGTATTTTTATCTATCTATCTATCTATCTATGTAATATATACACAGGGAAAGGACCCCTTTTAGACAATCCTGAAAGAGAGCTTGAAGATGGGGAACAGGAAAGAAGATAAATTGGATGATCAAAAAAAAGGCCTACAAACCTAAATTTTCCCTTTTTATTTATTTAAAAGTGCTTCCATTAAACTATAATATGTAATTGTCAAGCTATTTCATAGAATTAAATCCTAAATTTGGTGAATGAGATACTCAATAGGATAGAATAAAATGTATTTTAAATTCCTAGAACTGTGCAGGTCATCATTTCCCTTAATATAGCAAAGAGATCAAAATATTACTGAGATAGAATTATCATTTCACAAATAAAAGCCCTGGGAAATTAGAATCTTTGCTGAGTCATTGCCATACCATATGACAGCAGTAATGGGAGGAACAAGCAGCCAAAGCTTGTCATTCTCCATCCCATCAAATGGACATTGAGTGAACTCTAATTATATAGTGTGCAAGATGAGATTATGCTCTTCAATTTAAAGTTCATCCGTTAGTATTCATATAAACAGGTTCTGGATTTCATATTCGGCACACAGATATTCTCCTACTCAGAGATTTGTAGTGATAAGTTGAAACAGAAGGGTACACTCCACCTGCAGCCCTGGTTTGATGTTATTGGTCTGTGATGAAGAAACCATAAATCTGATGAATCTCCCATTAGACATCCCTTATGTGGTACATAAAAATATATAAATGCAAGCATCATTTATCTTGTTACAGAAACACAGGCATATGTGGTGTGGGGAAAGCCATGTTGGCACATTTGAGTGTATGTGTGTGTGTTCAAGAAGAAATTATGAATTGCTTCAATCCAATTACATTGGCACTGCATGCATATTTTGAAGGGCATAAAATGAAACCCAATATAAGAAGATGATGGATAGATTTTTCATTTAATTTTAGGTGAGCTTGTAGAAATTTATCAACATTTTACTGGTATAATAAAATAGAAATGTAACACCACATTTCATTTTTATTTAGCAGAATGGAATATGTTCCTTTGACATTGTGGCAGTTTCATCGTTCAGGGAAAGAGCATGGAGTATGCAGTGTGAAAAACTCAATTCAAGTTCCAGCTTTTACATTAGTCATATGACCTTGATCAAGTAATCTTTTGTCAACTTCCTTATCTGTAAAATGGGGGCAGTAAGGCCTGCTTTTCTTACTTTATATTCTTTTTTGAGGTTCAGATGAATTAACATTATGTCAAATATTTTTAAAATAATAAAATGACAAACAAATAGAGGTGTTATTGTTCTTGTTATTGCTGTATCTTATTCAATGCTGTTTAAATGGAGCTCTGGGGCAAACCACTATCTTGTTATTATTCCTTTACATTTAATGTTATTCAAATTATTGAAGAAATAATTAAGGAGAATGACTTTGCAATTGAGAAAAACATTATTTGTTGTTTCAATTGTCATGTATTTAAAAAGAAAAAAGTATTAATAATAGTATTCATATAAATAGAACTAATGCTTGTATGTGAAGCAAAACCCTTCAAGGTTTAATCAGGGTCTCAGATTTCAGAATTATTGAATTCTGACTTTAGAAAATAAAACTTATCAGTATTCATATCCATGATTTTCTGGAACAGCTTTTGTACTAAAATTGATCTAGTTATGGATCCATATGATTGGGATTTAGACCTCTCGTATAAGTGGGACTTTAAACTTGAAGGGAGAGAATAGTGAGAGTGTTCCAAGTCTGTGGAAATTCTCAGTCAGGAAATGGAGTGCTATGTGAAGAACAACAGAAGTCAGTGTTACTGGACCTCAGAATACTTAGAAGAAAATAAGATACAAAAAAGTATGAATAGACTGAAAAAGTCAGGAAAAAGTAGAAAGAAACCAGGTTACAAAGAGCTTTATAATAGAGAATTTAATATTTGATCTTTGGGTTAACAGAAAGTTGCTGGAATATATTGAATAGGAAAGTGGTATGCTTATATCTGAATTTTAAGAAGATCAATTTGACAGCTGGATGGAGGATGAATTTTAGTAGTGAGAGCCTTGAGCCAGTCAGAACAACCAGCTGGCAACTGTAGTATTCCAGGTGTGACATGATGAGGGTTTACATCAGACTGATGACAGTATCAGAAGATAGAAGGGGATGCTAGTGAAAATTTTTATGAAGGTAGAAGTAATAGAATTTGACCACTGATTGGATATGGAGGTGAGAATTAGATGTCCAGTAAGACACAGGTTTTTGAATCTCATTGACTTGGATGATGGAAATACATTTGACCATAATGGAGAAGTTAGAAAGGGGAGAATTTGGGAGAAAGATGAGTTCAGGTTTGGACATGATGAATTTAGAATATCTATAGGCATATGGTTTGTGATGTCTAAAAAGAAGTAACACTGAAAAGTATAATAAGTAGAGGAACAAGAACAAGTTTCCACAAAATTAAGTAGATATACTTTAAAAAGACCTTTGAGAGAACATGGAAAATATGGTGCAGGGTGAGATAATCCTTTCTCTTATAAGAGCTAACAGGCTAGAGTGGGGACTACTAGTGGCTGGTTTCTGGGTTGGTCAGATAAACAATCTCTTATGGGGACCTCAGGTCTGGGGTGCTCTTCTTCATCCATTTTGCTGATCATCTATCAAGTGAATGAGCTTCTTTACTTCAGAAACTACCAAGGAGATTTGTCAGACTCCTAGAAGAATATCATGGGGAATAGAGCATGTATTCTTGGCTGAAGTAGTAGTACAGCCATGGACTAGGCAAAAAGAGAAATACAAGGGGTACTCTCCCATCTTTTAGATAATACACTATTTATAGCACACTAGTACTAAAGGCAGTCTGCCTGCAAGGATCTTGTAATCTCATTGCAACAGATAATTTTGCAGCATGCAAAAGAAAGCATGAAGAAAGGAGAATAAGCAAAGTGAAAGAAGGGGAGTAAAAAAATACCCAGAACTGATGTATTGTGGAGAAGATCAGAGAAAAGCATCCAGGTGGAAAATGAAGAAATGACTTACTTAGGCTACATCCTTAAATAGAGTCTCTGGAGAGCGAGGTCCCTGCTTTCCAGTCAAGAGGAAAGGAGGGATCCCAGGGGCAAAGGGTAATGACATAAATGTTTTGGCTAATGTGATCTAAAAGGATGAACAAATTCCTTGGGTTTTGTGAAAAAATCCAGAGACATGCAGCTGGGTGGGAAATGAAAATCTTAAAAGGAAATTTAGAGAGAATTATTATAGGAAAAGGATTATTGAATCTTGCAATTTCTTGTGTTACTTTGAGCAAGTCATTTAACAACTAATGATAATAGTAGCTAGAATTTATATTATGCTTTAGGGACTGCAAAGTACTTTGCAAATATTTCATGTTATCCCTACAATAGTATGGGGGATAATTGCTAATATAACCCCCATTTTACAGATCAAGAAAATGAGGCAAATGATAGAATTTAAAAGATTTACTCAGGGTCATAGCTGAGACCAGATTGTCACTTAAGCCTTCCAGTTCTACTTTTCCTTATCTGGAAAAGTAAAATGAGAGGGTTGGACTAATTTTTTTTTCCTTTAAGAAGCCTTCTAATTTTAGTTCTATTATCCTTTGACCCTATATTATCTGTGTCAGTGGAGGAGTATCTTCCTAGGGAAAATCTCAGGTTCTTGAATTAATGAAATATCTTAGAAACTATAGATAATTTTCTGATATTAGGCAGCTAGATGATATAATGGACAGTTTTGGAATCAGTCAGGAAGACCTGAGTTCCAATTCTGTCTGAGATATTTAATTATCTATGTAACCCTGGAGTAGTTGCTCAATCTCACTCAGCACTAATTTCCTGGTTTCATGATAAAGCATGGATAATAATTGTACTTACCTCAAAGGGTTGTTTTTAGAATTAAATGAGATAGTATATGTAAAGTACCTCACAAACTTTAATTTATTATATTAAGTGCCAGATTTTTTTCTCTCTTGATTATACCTGGAGCTACATTCCTGACAGTTCATCCAAGGAACTATGTGATATTCCAGAAATGTATATGACATTCAATTTTCACATAAATACCATTTTAATTTCTTTAAACATCAATAGAAAAGGCTACTTTTGTATTTCATGATTTAGATTCCTTTTATGTTCTTCTATTTTACAAATCTTTTATCTGTAGCGTTCTAATAATTTTGAAGCAATTAAAATATTTTAAAAAATATTAGAGAGCATAGAATTGCCAATCTAATCTTTTTTTCTGGATATTTCTCCTTAATAATCTACTGCTACTGAAAAATATGGGTATTATACTCAAAATCTTGCAAAATCTCTGGATTTTTAATGAAATTGTCAGAAAAATATATGTTTATGGCTTTAGTAAAACAATGTCAAAAGTAAAGCAAATGATCATTCCAATAAATTTCATCTTAAGATATTCATTTTGATGAAAATATCATTCTTACCTTTCAACACAATGGAAATCTCAAAAATTTGGAGACCAACAACCAAACAATTTTATTTTATGAATTAAGTCAAATAATCTTTTCCCCATCACCCTTATATACATATATATGTAATATACATATATACATGATGTCTATCCCAAGTATGTGAAGATAATATTGATTTTTTTTATATTAGAATTATATAAAAAGTGATTGTGGCTTATGAGAACATTTTAATTTAAGCTTATTTCTACCTCACCAATCATGATTAATTAATGATATGATTATTGTGCATATATGAATTTATGTACATGGATGTATATATGTCTATTTTAAAATATAGCCAAATATTTGAAGATTTCTTGAACATGTACAAGAGATCAGATTTTTTTGTGGTTATGGACAAGTCCTCCAACTCACACTGAGAATGAACATTTTTCAATAAAAGCAAAGAAATAATACCACATTCATATAAACCAAGTGGCCAGAGAGAAATTCTCACCATAAATATTGCCAATGACATAATTTCATGCCAAGGAAAAGATCTACTTGGAAAAATAAAAAAGATGCAGTTTCCAAACAATAGCTTTCCTCTTATATTCGGTTCTTTTAGGTAGAATATTCTCTCCTCTTTATAGCTCTGCCTAAAATGGATGAAATTCCTCACCTTCAATTAAATGCAAAAAGCCAAAAAACTAAACCATACTAAAAACCCAAACTACCACAAAAATACATATCTGGAATCTATCTTTTAAGTGTATGCTTTCTTGGTCAATAACAAAATAAAGGGGGAAAAAAAAGGAACATATTAGAATTCAAAAGTTCTCCCTCCCTTATTCCTTCTCCCTCCACCCCCGTCCCGAAACAGCCCTCTTGAGAGCTTAGTGTTAGTGAGAACTACGATAATATAAACTTACACTACAGCCCTTCATAAAAATGACCATCTGTTGTTTAATGAACACAAAAGTCTATGAAGCTCTCATTGGTCAAATTAAAAGATCCCGAAATCACTTTATATACATTTGTAACAGTTGTGTTCTTAAAGTAGTTTATAACTCTTTGTGACCCCATTTGAGGTTTTCTTGGCAAAGATACTGAAGTGGTATCTCCAGCTCATTTTACAGACGAGAAAATTGAGGCAAAGAGAATTGTTACTTGCCCAGAATCACACAGCTAGTGTCTGAAGCTAGATTTGCACTAATGAGAATGAGTTTTTCTGACTTTGCATTCTTGTGGCACTTAGTTACCCATATTTATAGTACATCTATGCCAAAATTCCATAAATAACTTTTTCTGTTGTTATTTGTGTTCTTTATCCATTGAAAGACATTTGGATAACAAACATAAGTAATTTTCCCCATCATAGAAAGTTTCTAAAATATTTAATGTGATTTTTCCCTTCCTTTTTCCCACTTAAAATCTTATCAATAATTTAATCATGTTTTACTTCTGCCTCTAGTTTTGATCCAATTATATTCCAGGTGAAATTGTAGTAGACATGCTTCGATAGGAGTTTAGACTGGGTTACTTGCTAAAGGACTGCACCTATAAAGAGTCTTGCTCATCACTATGAAAAGTTAGCCTTCCAGCTTCTTACCAAAGCTTCAAAGGACTTAGTTTTGTAGATCTTTGAGAGTGGAATGATAAACTTGTTAAAAGGCTAGGGCTAAGGTGCTTTGCTTTGAATTTACATGTTTCTAGCTAGAATAACTTATTTTTCTTTGCCAGAGGATAATGCTTTAATACTATGCTCCTTTTAGAGTCAGGTTATTTTTCATGCAAACATGAAAAATGTGTCAAATACTTATTCACATGTCAGAGAAGCATAAGGCAAGGTTTAAAGGACCTTGTAAAAATTATATGCTCATAGCTATTATTCATCTCAAACTCAAGCTGATAAAGAAAAAGCCACAGATGATCTGCTGAATATTCAATTATAACATGCCATCAGATAAATATATATATGTACACAAAACCTGCCCCATCAGGCTCAAATCCCTTTGTTATATTTGGCATTTATCATATGGTCTCATTATCATTTTACATGACAAAGGGAAATACCTTAGGATGCTTTCTTTCTCCTGTGACATCTTGTCAGTAACATTAGAACAAATAATGAGAATTTAACAAAATGGTCATCATAGTATTATTGGAATTTCTTACTAGTTGGTTCTTTTCTATGCTAATAAATTGATGAAGGCAAAGTCTAATTTTTGCAAAGAGATAGGACACTGAGGAAGGTATGTTGAAACAGAAAAGAGGGAATTAATAAAACTTTAATTTCTGCAACAAGAAAAATATGAGAGTATAGGGAAATAATTTTAATCTTATAAAATCCCTTTGTTGCTAGTGTGGCTGCTTGCTGCAAGATATTTTGGTGGCATTTATGGCTTTTTAAAAATATCTAATTTTTACTGGTGCAAATGATTACTACATAGGCCTACTGCTCATTTGCTGAAGTACCAAAGGAGAAAATTGTGTTATTTCTTTCCTAGTGGCCTAGAGTTGGCATGGCGATAGAGGAGGGAATGTGCACTTAGTATAACATTTACATGGATTTCATCTTATCTTATTGCATTTATTATGAATGATTCTTTCAGGAACTTTGTCATCTAGCAAATTACATTTCATAATATAAGCTGTTTGTAATATCCTGGTTGGTTGTATCTCATATCTATGTTTTTCCATAAAAGATCCCAACTGCATTTCCATGATTCTGTTCAGTGCAATTCAAATTCTGGCTTTGAGCTAAATGGCTTAAATTACATTATTATTATTATTATTTACCACAAGCTATTAGCTTCTGCACAGAAATTCCTAAAATAAGACAAAAAAAATCATACAAATCTTTCTAAAGTGCTGCTTTTGGAGGAAAAGGGAATCTCTTGAGAGCTTAAACTGATTTCACAAAATATCTTTGGTTTTGAAAAGTATCAAGGTATAGTGGATAGAGATCAAGCCTTTGAGTTGGAAAGTGCATTTTGAGGTAGGAAGTAGAGTTTACATTCTATCTCTGCCATATAATTACATGATCACAAGCTAATTATTTAATCTCTCAGTAGACCACACAACTATTGGATTATAAATTACAGATGAGCTGCAGGACACCAAACACTTTGAGTATGTATCCATGCATTCCCTTATTCCTGTGACTTCCTTCAAGTCACAGCTAAAATGTCATCTTTATAAGAAACCTTGTTTTCCCTTAATACTATTATCTTTCCACTTCTGATTAATTCTAATTTATCCTTTATATAAAGATAATTGTTTTTGTTCAGTTGTGTCTGACTCTTTGTGGCCTACTCAGTGTTTTCTTGACAAAGGTACTGGAATGTTTTTGCCATTTCCTTCTCCAGCTCATTTTACAGATGAAGAATTAAGGCAAACAGGGGTAGGGGACTTACTCCAGTTCAGACACTACTAAGTGTCTGAAGTCAGATTTGAATTTGGGAATATATCTTTCTGACTCCAGGTGTGGCAACCAGTTCTTGTCTTTTCTGTAGACTGTGAACTCCTTGAAAATAGGGACTATTCTTTTTTTTTTTTTTTTTTTTTTTTTTAACTTTTCTTGTTTTTGGTGGTTAGTACTACACAGTAAGCACTTATAAATGCTTCTTTATTATTGGGAAAATGTGAACAAGAATTACACAAAATGAGAAGGTATGAATGGGTAGCATGGTAAAAGGAGTGGCTCTTTTGATATGATAATGGTTCCATTAAAGTGTTAATGCAATTCACAAAATAAAGGATTAAAGGGATAAATTTCCAGGAATCATCCAGGCTTAAAGTAAAAGAATATATTTAAAACAGAAAATAATTGAAATAGTTTGCTTAAGGAAAAATATTTCTTCGGATAGGAGGCAATTAATAGTTTTTTTTTTTTTTATTGGAAATTATACAAACAAGCATCACTTAATAGTGACAGGGGCGCGTGAAAGTGTCACTGCCAAAACAAATGGGGTAAACATATTCATTTTATGAAATATGAAAGAAATGGGTTTGTGCTCCTGGGAAATAGATTTTGAAACCCTAAGGAAATTAAACATGCCCAGTGACTGAGGTGGGGAGCTATAAAATCGGGCAGACCACTTTTTTGAAAACTCTGCAAAGATCTATTTGAAAGCTTGGAAAATAATAATGAAAAGTCTCTGCAACCAACATGACTTTAAGTGACAACCTAATTTACATACACGGCATTTGTCAAATTGTTCCATAAAGGGAGCAAAGTTGTTATATATATATTTTAAAAAGGGCTCACATGTTATGTTAGACTTGCCTTTGAATAATGTGGATTTTCCATATATTACTTAGCTGGTCTCCCATCTGGAGTGCCTCATTTAAAGCACATTATAAGAGATCTGTTTCCTGGGTTTTCAGAGACATATTTTGTGTAAGACTTGATTATGATTCAGCAGAGACTGTAGCTGGGTAGGAGAGTTTGGGGTATTACTGTCTCCAGCTGTTGGCATACACTTAGTGAACAAAATGAGGCAGGCACATTTATTTAACTAGTGTAACATTTTTCATCATGTGCATAGCTCGGTCACCAAGATTAGATGGAAGCATGAATTGTGCTCTTAATCATAGTAAGTGAAGTGAAAACAATGGAAATGACAAAATGATGAGGGGCCTGTGATTCTTCAATTTTGCATACATTAATTTGTGCAAAGCTTAAAAACCACAAAGGGGGATTTTCTGAAAGAGGTCATTGCAAACTACCTCAGCAATAGCAGCATACTTGGAATCAAAGCATTATAAATGAAGGAGATTTTGGAGGTCATGGAATATAGACCTCAGCCATATCCTTACTACAGGATTCCTGACAAGATTTCAAACCTCTTCAGAGACAGACATTTGACTGCTTCACGAAGCAGTCTATTCTCTTTCCTGAGAGTTGAATTTGTCATAAAATCCTCCCTCTAATTTCCATATTGTTCTTACTTTCCCCTTTAAAGTCAAACACAATAAGCTAATCCTTCTTCTACCTGATTGGCCTTCAGAGAACTGAAGGCAGTCACCACATTCTCACTAGTGTCTCTTCTTCATGCTCACATCTCATTCATTGAGAAAAACAGTAAGATAGAATGAAATTGAAAACTGTTCTTGCCTTCATCATGAACAAAGACAAGAAAACTATTGAAAAGGTCACAAAAAGAAATTTACAGGATAACTTTATTATATATTTAAAAGGAATAGCAAATTATACATAATAGATTTGCAGTTTCATTTGCAATCATTTCTTTTATTATACTATGTTATGGAAATGTCTTTTCACTATATTGAATTGCTTTCTATCTTGGGGAGGAAAGAGGGAGAAAAATTTGGAGCGCAAGGTTTTGCAAAGGTGAATGTTGAAAACTATCTTTGCATGTATTTGGAAAAATAAAATATTATTTAAAAAAAGAGAAATGCTTGTTTTATTACATAAATCAAAAATAAATATTTTAACACCTAGTAGGTCATTTATTTTTGGAAGAAAAAAAAACTTTATAGTGTAAATATCATGTTATTAGTCAAAATGTTATAATTTACATTGGAACCTCTTTATTCATTTCTAAAAGAAACAACAAGGGAAGATAGACATGACTATGTTCTCTGTTTCAACTAGTCTAGAAAACTATTTGGAATTCTTTCTCATATAAGAGATGGTGGATAGGCAATTCATGGAATAAGCTGAGATCTGACACTGATATAAAAAGCAAGAGGTATAATTAAAATATATTGATAAAAAGCACATCTCCTTTAAAGAACAAAAGTACTTTAAGGGATCAGGGAGGAAAGACAACTCCTCAATGAAAAATTTAAATTTTCTCTAATTTCTCTTCTCTTCCTTTCTTTCTCTCTCATCCAACTCCTCTGATTAACAGAAAAGGTGAAAGAGAATTAGAGCGAAGGGAAAAGTAAATGAAAGGTGAACTAAATAATCAAAGCCCTAAAAGATTCCATTTTATAGTGAATAGAATTCTGTATTTGCAGACAGTGACTTCCATTCAGTGCAAGTCATTTATCTTCAGTGCTCTCAGAAACTTTCTGACTTGTCTTTTAGACAAATGAGGCATTTGGTGGCACAGTGAATACAGATCAAGGGCTAGAGTGAGGAAGACTTGAGTTCAAATATAGCTATGTGATCCTGGGAAAGTCATTTAATCCTTTTTGTCTCCATTTCCTTATCTATAAAATTTTCTGGAGGAGGAAATGATAGACAATTTCAGTATCTTTACCAAGAAAACCTAAAGTGGGGTCCAAAAAGGTGGACATGACCAAATACAACTGACCTTACATATTTAACACCAAAGGCACACTTCATTTTAGTTAATCACATGGTAGGTTAATGATGGATATGTGTTTGTCCTTTTGGCAGTTTTAGAATGCTCATTTTACTAATCTAAATAAATATCTCAACGATAAGGAACACTAGACATTTCTGTGGTGAATTAATTCCAATATTCTCAACCATACACATTTTCATCAATAGAAAAAACATTTTTAATTTTTCAAAAATTGAATAAATATTGAATTTTACTGTATTGTTCTTTAAATTGTGAGCTCTTTGAGAGTCGGGACTGTTTTTTTGCCTTTGTATCTCCAATTCTTTGCATAGTACCTTGCATGTAGAAGATGCTTAATAAATGTTTATTAACTATAAGAATTTTAAAGGAGGTTGTAAAAATGAGGAAGTTTTTCAGAGAAAAGTCAATCAAGATTATAAAATTTAAATCCATTGTTACAAACAATAGACTTCTATTCATATTAAAATGTGTTTAGACTCTACTAATCCATGATAGGAACTAGATGACTTCTTTTTAAAACCCTCTCAAGTATTTATTCTTATATTTTTAGTGAAAAATGATTAAATAAACAGCTTGTCAAAGACAAACTATGATGATGAGTTTCTGCCCTGTCTCAGGACAACTTAATTAGCTTGGTAAATCTCACTTCATCTCCATCTAAGCAAGAGAAAGTACTACCAGAAAAAATAAATTTAGTAATAACTATATTCAAAACAAACTAAATCATAAGATAGTCTGATGTCTAAATGGGAAAAAGAAAGTCATTTCTAAATATTTCGTAACTGAAAGAGTTCTGAGGTCCTAAATTAGATTAATGTATGGCTCTGTGGAATTACCATACACATCTTTAAAAGCCTCTAGATTTTATTTTGAAATGGACAAAAAACTGGCTCCCTCATCCCTGGATCAAGGGGCCTCAGGCTTATAGGAAGACGTTGCTCAAACTAAGCGAAGTGTTATGTTCAGATTGGGCCCATCCCCCAGTTCATGAGACCCTAGACAATATTGCAAAACATGTCGACAGGTTCCATTATGTACTCACTCCCATCCAGACATATCCCCATTGTAAATGAGAAAATGTGTCAGTGATTTCTGAAATTTGTAACCGCAAGGCTGTACCTGGATGTGGTAAACGTGCTTAAAAGTGTATCTCGCTAAAGGTTCGGGGCTGGTCTCTTCTAGCCTGTGTAGTGGAGGTCAGTCCTGGTGGGCCAGCTATTAAAGGATGCTTTAAATTAAATAATCTGGTCTGAGCAGTCTTATCTCATGTCTTTTCCATTTCATTTGGAGGTCCCCACTGAGATAAGCCTTTGGCTCAGTCTGACGGCCAGTCCCTCTCCCTGAAAGGTGAACAAGGTTATGGATCCTAGGGGGTAGCCACCAAGAGATGTTCTTCAGCCCCAGTTTCCAGAAATCTCTTTCTGCGGATCAGGAGAGTGAGACCCAAATTTTTGAATTTGGTTCAAAATTGGCACAGAGCATCCTAAAAGCCAGTTCTGTTTTTTTTTTTTTTTTTTTTTTTGAGGGTCCCCTGCAGCTGCCTAACTATCCTGCAACCACCTGTCTGGTCTGGTGAATACTGTACCTGTAGCAAGTGGGGTAAGCTGGACGCAGCGCTAAGCCCCCTTGCCAACCTCCACAGGACGCTGTGTGATGGTCATGGATGTCTAAATCTGAACACATCTGGTCTGATCTGATTCTGAGTGCCTTTTGGGGGCATTCATCTAGTTGTATGTGTTCTGTGTGATTTGTCTGTCTGTTTTGTTAATTTAAGAGCTCTGTTAAGTTTTAAGAACCATGATTAAGAAATCTGGGAATTGGTTACTTGAAAATTTGCTTGTGATTTTAACCTTTTTAATCTATTGTACTAATTTGTAGTAAATGGAACATGGCCATTTTAAACTGACAGGAAATTTTTTTCCCTTAAAGCAGTTTTCAGAGCCTGCTAGAGTAGAGGGCTTATCTGATTGAAACTCAGAAAAAAAAAAATTTGATTAGGAGTATTAGGATGATTCTGAAATTATGGGAAATATAATTTTGCTATTGCCTTTGCATATCGATACTTTTATTACTAAAGAAAAAAAAAAAGGCAGCCTGATTTAGTTAAAGAGAAGGTTAAAGAGCAATACAATTCCAACTCTGCCTGGATAGATAAGAGAGATACTAATTGTGGTCAGACAAACACTCAGGCAAGAAAAAAAAAAAGAACTTCTGAAAGAAGAAGTTTGGTTTGATTCAGCTTAAATGTTAACATTGTAAGTTATGTTTTATGGAGTTATCTAGCCATTCACTATATTGTGAATCTTAAAAGTTTTGAAGAGAACTGGAAAGAAGAATGCAGGTGATTTTTGAAGGATTGGTTTGTAGTAACAATTAAAGGTTTGCATGATTTTAGCAAGTAAGAGAAAAGTTTTTGGCAGCAGAAAGAAGAGGTGGGGGAGAGAGAAACTGGAAGAGGATCTTTTGTCTTCAAAGATAAAGATTTGAGTCACCCTCCCCCCCCCCCCATCTTTCCCCATTTCTCCGCCCCTCCCCTCCTCCCCTTTCTGCTACTTTAGCTAGTTAAAATTGTTGGAGACTGTTTAAGTAGGTAGCATAAGAGAAGGAGAAAGTTGGGACCTGATGGATTTGTGAAGAAACTTGATATTGGGAGAAAATAAATAAACTGATGGGCTAAATCTTAAAAAGGATTCCCATGTAAGAAATTGAGTGGCGAACCTGAGGAAATTTTTTGTCCAGGAGTGCAGGAGTGGGGGAAGGGTGGCCACTTGGAATCCTCTCCTCCCCTCACCCCCCTAGGTTTGTTCCAGCTATTTTTATTTTAATCAAGTTACTGCCAGTGCAGCAAACTGATTTAAAGGGACAGGCTTACTTTTAGGTTAATTGACTGAATATTTGTTTCTTGATACATAATGGTTTTCTTGTTTGAGGAGGATGGTCATAAATGGAACCATACTTTGGTAGCATCATTTCTAAAAGTTTAAAAAATCTTTTAGATTCTCTTATTTGGTATTTGGACATTCTGTATAAGTTTTAACTGATTGTATTGGGTCATCCTGAGGTTATTCAAAGGGCCTCTGAAAATAATAGTTTTTTTCTTTGTCCTTTTGAGAATATTTCTATTATGGACAGTATGCAATTTAAGATATTTTTCCATGTATTGGGTATTTTAAAAACAAACTGATTTGTATATATAATGTGCACTTATGAAACATCTACTTGGATAATTGTTCAAGTTGTGAACTTATTGAGACAAATTTCTTACTGTTATCACTGTAGTTATGGTAAATATTTGTTTAGAATTTACCAGATATTTGATTAATGGAACCTTTTATTGGAGATAAAATTTCTTGGGCTTATAGTTAATTAGTTAATGCTTTATGGGAGTTTTAAAGCTCCACTCTCTGACAGTTAGTGGGACAATTATTGGAATAAAACTGGGTTAAAGTTATTTTATCTTGTATGTGCTGAAGGTTGAGTTTTGACTGCTTATGTTATGCTATAGTTAAGTTCTTGCAATTTTTCCTTCCATAATTGATTTCTATGGTCAGAGCAATGGTCAATAGGATTGTTAATGCAATTCAATTATGTCATACCTTACTGTTTTCAGTCTGATTATAAGTAATCATTGTATCCTAAATGCTTGGCAAATAAGTATTTGGCCTGGTCATCTGTCTGTTATTGGGTATTTGCATTTTTTTTTAAGGTTTCTAAATGGTAAGAGGACAATTAACAGTGGTCTGTGAGACCTAACTACTATTAAGACTTGAGACTACAGCTGGTGCCTGTCCTGTAAAGCAGTCATTTCTTCACATCAGAAGCTGCTGGTTCTTCACATTTTGCAGCAGTCTTGTGGACCAGCCTTTTTATCTCAGACTGTTCTAACTTTTATTTGTGGGAATTGTGTCAAATCATGGATATTTACTTGCTTCTGGGACCTTGATCAGCTTTGATCGTCAGCATGGCACACCCACCCTCTGCATGGAATGAGAGCCACTGACCATATTTACCTGGATGCAGTTTTAACTGAGAAGCTTTGTCCCCTCACACCTGATGGACTGATATGGGGGACTGTGGGAATGGTTGATGATTGACTGTTAAACCTTGACTGGGTCATCTATTACTGTGTGTTTAAGATTTGGGATGAGATTTGTTAAAACTATGTAACTGTTGCTGTTATGTTTGAGGGATTTTTAGGAAATGCTACTGTACTACACTGTTATATATAGGGATTTTGATTCACTCTTGGGATTTATATGTGGAATGTTCATTTGATAATTCCTTTCCATGAAAAAAAAAAGGGAGGATGAGATAGAACATTGGGGAAACTGGTATATTTTTCTAAAAATACCTGAAAGAATAGGAATCCCTTATTCTGTCAGAATTGCCTTGGGGGATAGAGTTGTTGGGATTATTATTATTTTTTTTTTTTAGAAACAACCAGAAATTAGACACCTGTCTTGGGACTGGCAGTCTCTCTGATCTGTTTTTTTTTTTTTTTTTTTTTCCCAGTCCTATAATCCCAGTTCAATAATTAGTACTTCAGCAATCTCAAAGGACCTCGTAGTTTGATATCTGGCATCTAAAAGTTTGGGGTTTGCCTGCCTTGGTGGTCTAACTGTGCATAATCTGTTCTGCAATCTGATCTTTCTGCAGCCCTGTCTGTTCCTCTGGGCAGAGACAGGTGGAGCTACTCCAAGCCTCACCCTTCTCTCATGGAGAAGGCTGCCCCTCTGAATGGACCTTGAGCCCTTAAGCCCTGCTGCTCTGTAAATAGAGACTGAGTTAAATGCACAAATGACTGCAGACCACCTAATTCACAGTGAACTGTTCATCTCAAACTGGATTCTCTGGCTGAGATGGTGCTCCTACTGCAGAGGACCTGATATGCTTGCAACAGGGAGCCTTTGTTCTGCTGTTAACTCTGGGGTTATCAGGGAGAGACTTGTCCTTGCATTTTTTTTCTTTTCTAGTTTTATTTTGGTTTATTTGCTTCACATAGGACTCAGTTTCCCTAATTGGTTCTGCCTCAGTTTCCCTAAATTGTTCTACCTCTGTTTTCTTAACTGTTCTGCCTCAATCCCTTAGTTGCAAAACCTCCCTCTGGTTCATTAAGAATGAGGGCCACTTGCTCTAAGGTTATAAATTGTTAATGTGAGACTCAAAATAAGGGAAAGTTCAGACTTCCTGGCTCCTATCAGTCCAGTGTCTTCTACCATGCTGTCAGAACCAGATTGCTGTTCCCGCTCTCAATATTCTGACCCTGCCCCTGCCTTGGTCTAATAGAGTCCTGTCCAGTCAATCAAACTCTCCAATTAATAGAATGTTGGGAGCTCTCTGATCTCTATCTTGCCTCAGTTTCTCCAGCCTTACATTTGCCTTCTTAGTTCTCAGGTTGATGCAGACTCTAGTCTAGAGAGTCTCATCACCCATTTAGAAAAGTCAGTGGATTCCCTAGCAGAAGTTTGCTGCAGAACCGTGGAGGGTTAGACCTGTTGTTATGAAGCAGGGAGGTTTGTGTATGGCCCTCGGGGAGGCTTGTTGTTTCTATGCAAATCGCTCAGGTGTAATTAGGGCATCTCTACCTTCCCTAAGAAAGTGGTTAGATGACCCATGAGGATGGTCTCAAGGCTTCAGTGCCTTGGTACCAATCCCTCCATAGCTGGTACCTTTGGCTCTCCACTCTCTTCTCGGGGATTGCGGGTCCTGTCCTTCTGTTCCTACTTCTTCTCCTCATAGCCCCTGTGTTATTAAGTATCTTGTCACCTATGTCCAGAACCTTATATAGGCCGTCAAGTTATTTACCCTCTGGATGATCTATTCCTCTGTAGCCTCCGATGAGTCACAGGTCTGACCATAAAAAGGGGGCAGTGAAATGGACAAAAGACTGGCCCCCTCATCCCTTGGTCAAGGGGCCTCAGGCTTATAGGCAGACGTTGCTCAAACTAAGTTAAGGGAAGTGTTATGTTCAGACTGGGCCCCATCCCCCAGTTCATGAGACCCTAGACAATATTGCAAAACATGTTGACAAGTTCCATTATGTGTTCATTCCCATCCAGACATATCCCCACTGTAAACGAGAAACTGTCAGTGATTTCCGAAATCTGTAACCACAAGGCTGTACCCGGATGTGGTAAATGAACTTAAAAGTGTATCTCGCTAAAGGTTTGGGGCTGGTCTCTTCTAGCCTGTCTAGTGGAGGTCCTGCTGGCCCGCCAGCTATTAAAGGATGCTTTAAATTAAATAATCTGGTCTGAGCTGTCTATCTCGTGTCTGTCCATTTCATCTTCATACTTTTCACCCCCCCCCATTTAAAAATTTCTGTATATAAGCTCCTAACATATAAGAGGAATGAAATCTGTATCTTTAACCTACTTCCACAAGATCACAAAGATCATGGAATTTCAGAACTGGGAGTGATGCCAGTGATCATATATGGCACAACTCATGTTCTTAAAAAAAATCCCCAATACAATATATTTGACAAGTGGGCAGGCAGCCTCCACTTTAAAGATCTTCAGTGAAACATTCCAGATATGCTGTCCATAACCACAGAGCTGGCAATGTGTCTGAGACTAGAACCCAGGTCTGCATAATTTTAAGACTAACTGGGTTTTTCTAATAAGAATTATACTAGTTCATTTTCATTTAAATTTTTTAGATTGCAGACCACTTTACCCATCTTATTTGATCCTTATGACAATTTGTTGTAGATATTATTATTCCCATTTTGGAAATGAAGAAACTGAGATTGAGAGAGAATATGACTCAGATCACACATGTAAGATTTGAAGCAAGAGTGGAACTCAGTTTTTCTTCCCAAATTCAGCATTTTCTTGTAGCTCATATGAAACAACATGGCATATAAATATAAATGTCTATTAAATATATGTGAATAGCTAGGTGGTCATTGGATAGAGTTCTAGGTCTAGCTATCTTCTCGAGTTCATATCTGGTCTCAGACATTAGCTATTTTACCCTGAAGTCATTTAACCTTGTTTACCTCAGTTTTCTCATCTGTAAAATGAGCTAGAGAAGGAAATAGTAAATCACTCCACTTTCCTTGCCAGGAAAATCCCAAATGGGATCATAAAGAGTCAGACACAATTGAAAGAAGTGAAAAACGACAACAAATATTATATATGTATGTATAGATAGATACATGCATATACATACAGATACATGCAGAGATATATATGCATATGTCAACATATATATGCACTCATTCTTTTATTCTTTTTTTTTTCTCTCCCACCTCTTGGTAAGATTGTCTTCTGATATCACTAAAACATTATTTTTGGAAAATTGATTAATTCATTCAACTCAATAGGAAAGTACTTTATTTTCTAAAAAATTACACCCATGAATATTTATGTGAATTTGTATATGCAATTCATCAATGAACCAATAAGTATTTGTAAATATCTACCATGTTCCAGGTATTATACACACTGTGACACTACTATCTCTCCCTCCCTCTGTCTCTGTCTCTGTCTCTGTTTCTGTCTCTGTCTCTCTCTCTTTCTCTCTCTTTCTCCCTCCACATACTTATATGCTCTTTAATCTTTAAAGGGATATTATTCCACTACCATCTAATTGATTCATTTATTTAACATATATCTATGACTATATTGCATATATAGAAGTAGAGAAATAGATACATGAAACAAGTGTAGATAGAAGATAGATAATAGATAAGTGGCATAGTGGATAGAGTGTTAGGCCTGGAATCAGGAAGAGTTGAGTTTAAATACATTCTCAGATACTTGTAGGTATGTGACCCTGGGCAAGGAATTTAAACTCTGCCTCAGTTTCCTTATCTGTAAAATGTATATAATAATAGCACCTCTTTTTCAGGTTTTTTAATGAAGATCAAATAATATAATAGTTCTGTAGTGCTTGCAAATAGTTGGCAGTGTATAAACATTAGTTATTGTTATTAATGTATAGATGATAAACATTGTGTACATATACACAGATATATAACATATATACTTTAAAAAATTAAAACATTTCCTCACATAATTAAAATCTTTATTCTTACAAAACTAAGATTCTTTATTCTTTGGATGGGGATAAAGATAGTTTCACACACCAGCTTGGTGTGGAATCTGGCATGAAGAACAAATAGCCTAGTATTCCTGCGGGCTGAGAAGCACATATTTTGGGGGAGGCTAATGATAGCAACTGCTTTCAAAGACATAGGATCCACTCAGTCTTCTTCTAAGTGCAAGTAACTAACTGTTTCATTACCACTTCCCTCCACCCCAGCCAATGCCAGGTTACAAATGCTTCCTCCTGAGTACTGTCCTTCTTCAACAACAGCAAAAAAAAAAAAAAAAAAAAAAAAAAAAAGTCTATGATGGCCAGCTGCCATAGAAAAGCATTAAGCACTTCCAAAGCTCATCTTTATCGCTTGCTGTTGACCCCCTCACCTTGCTCTTGCAAGCTGTCCCTGAGTTCTCCATCATTAAATTCAAAAGATTCACATCGGCTTTTATGTTTTCCTAAACCAAATCATCCCCTGTTCATCCCCCACAGCACTGTCTACTTCTTGGTTTTAAATCCAACTAATTTGCTCTTGGTTCTGCCCTTATGTCTTTTTTTCATACCACCCCTTGTGCTTGGAATAGACTTTCACTTTCCCGTCTGCCAAACTATTCTACTCTGATCTTGAAATTCATTTAACCTAGGAAACCTTAAGGGGGCAGAATCTATATCTTAACCATTCATCTTTGTATTCCCATTAGCTCAGTGCATCAGCAAAATTGGTGCTTGATAAATGTGAAAGGAAAGAAGGAAGGAAAGAAGAAGGAAGAGGTGGGAGAGAAAAAAAAGAAGAAAAGAATAAGTGAATAAGATGAGCATTGGAATACTACTTATTCCGGAGGAGTTTCCATTAAAATGAAAGCTTCCATTGGAATAAAGTTATACTTTTGGGAGATTCATATTCAAATTAAACATACCTGTAAGCATTTAATGTATGCAGAGTACCTGAGAAGCCACTAAAAGATATACAGTAATTAAAAAATGCTTTCCTGGATTTTATAATCCAGTAGTCAGGATGCAACATACACAACAATTTGTATAAAATAGAACATGAGAAATATATGAATTTACTATAAAATATTATTCAAAGTCTGTAGAAAAAATGACCCTTTTCCCCCATTAGGTTATAAGATAAAGCTTCAAGGAGAAAATGATATTTTAGCAGGGCTTTGCAGGTCAGGCAAAGACATCAACAAATGTAGATAAGAAAGGAGGAACATTATAAGTATTCAAGAAGGAAGATAGTAGCAACATTTGCATCTCTTCTATCTCTTAAAATTAAAATTTTGTCTCTTAAATGCCACCTTTTTTTCTTAATTGCACTAGTGTTCTTTATTTCCCCTTTAATGGTCATGCATATATACATTTTTTTTTTTTTTTTTTTTTTTTACTTATTATGGTAAGAGACAAGCAGAAAAGCACAGGATAAATACAAGAAATAATCTGTAGTCAAATTTTGCTGGCACATGTAGTATATGGTAGGAAGTCAAGTGAGATTAGACTGGACAAAGTAGAATAACACCATATTGTAAGGACCTTAAAAACCACCTGTCATTTTAGGAGACAAAAAGCTCCTTGTAGAAGAGAGATAGCAATTTAGAAAACAGAATAAAAATTTAATTTTTCAGCCAATATCCAAAGCTTATTCAAAAGACTTGTCCCTTTACTTCTATGACCCATCTGCCCTATTGGTGAGAAACTAAAATAAATATCACATAGAAAGGGAAATGAATTTTAATAATAAAAAATTTACTTCTGAAAGATGGATGATTGTTTATAATTTATGGATATGTCTCTATCAGGCAGATTCAACTATATTTAGAAAGGATGATTTAGTTAGTATACTTTAAAAGAGATGGACATGACTTGAAAAAGAGTTGAACAATTCATCTATTTTCAAAAAAGAATATAATGTGCTTTGGAAAATGGCTAGAATCAAAAGATAAAAATTGTATAATAATTAAGAAGGAAATACATACATTATATGATTTACTTCCAAATCTCTGACAGGATTGGGTTAGACATTTGGTGAATGTTATTTCCAATATGAACTACTTATTTATATCCATTCTGTCATTCTAAGAATGCTGAGTCACAATATCCTTTGATGCACACAGAATTCCTAACAAATTTACCTTCTTCCTCTTCCTTCAGCTCAGTATTCTATTTATGCTTTTTTGCCTGGAAAATATTCATTCATTCATTCAATGTAAATTTATTAGAAGCCTATACTGTGCAAGACAGTGGGATAAGTGCTGAGAATATGGAGGAGAAAATGAAACCATGTCTGTCCTGAGACAGCTTATTTTCTATTGATAGAAAAGAACATATGTCAGATAAGTAAATGCAAAGTATTTCAAGAATGAAGATATTAGCAGCATTATTTTCATTTCCATCTTTTAAAATCACTACTTTCTCGCAAGGATCATCATAATTCTCACCTCCTTTTCCAATTTGCCTAATTTTTAGTGTTCTTTATTTTTTCTTTTAGTGATCATATAGATACTTATCTTTTTATATATAGTAGTAGAATGTAAGTAGAAAGTAAGGACTGTTTTGGTTTTGCCTTTACATTCCCAGACCTTTGGCCATTGGACTTGAAGTAAATTGTAATAATTGTCATGAATGCAAGACTAACTAAAAGGGCTTCAAGTGAACATGATAACTGTCAGAGTATTGGAAGAGTTATCATCGATCAAAGAAGCAGTAAGCTTTTCCTGTTTTGTTTCAGAAGACAAAACTAGAAATAATGGCTGGAAAATTTAAAGAAGAAAAATTAGATTTGAAGTACTGTAAAACTTCCAAACAATTAGATATTTCCAAAAATGGAATGAGACTCTGCTCACTGGAGATCATTAAGCAAAACAAAATAATCTCTTGCATGGCATATGATAGAAGGCATCCTGTACAAATGTGTTGGATTGAATGATCTCTGAGTTCCTTTCTAATTCTGAGACATAGTGATTCTGATTTTGAAATAATGGAACCACATCCTTAAATCTCATTAAAATATTTGACCAGTGCTAAGCTTAGCCAAGGTCTGAAATTCTCATAAGATTTCTCATGAGTAATTTTATCTACATTATGTCTATCCTTTCCCAACTCATCTGCCTTTCCTGAAATAATCTTATCTGAATGTTGTATAAAAGATTGCTTATTCATATAAAATTAAAATTTCAGAATATATATTGGTTTAGCTTCCTTTATTTATATCTTCTCTCCCTCCTTTCCTTCATCTCTCTTCTTTCTTTTTCCCTCTTTCCCTCCCTCCCTCCTTCCTTCCTTCCTTTTTTCCATTTCTTTTTTTTCCTTATTCCTTCCATCCTTCCTTTTCTTTCAACCTTCCTTTCTTCCCTTGTTCCTTCCTTTCTTTTAAATATTTGTTAAATTGGATTAGATCCATTTTGGAATTCATTTTCATCAGTCTCCTGGCTTGTTCAGCCTTAATCAGCATAAATAACTTCTTTATTATTGATTTTGTTTGAATGAAAGGCATTATTAATACTTTTAATAGAAAATACAGCTGAAAGATAGCTTAGAAAATATGTATTCCAGCCTTTTGATTTAGAAATGAAGGAATTAAACTTCAAAGAAGTTTTATAATTTACCCAAGGTCATATAATGATCTAGTGACACAATCAGAATTAGAATCCAGGTTTCCTGATGCTAGGTTTCCTCTTCTCATTTTAGAACAAAATTGGGGATAAAAAGAAAGCAATCTCCTTCCCTCAGAAAGTATTCAGAATTTGCTACCATTGGTTAATTACTTTCTATCTATTCATTTTATTCACCTAATTAGTTATTCCCATGTTAGTTAATTAACCACTCCTCTCCAGGGACTACACTGAAGCAAACATTCACCCTGAATGGCTTCTATTTCAGAGGGTGGAAACTTATGCAGTGAGTTTTATGTAAATTTTATTACAAGGCCTGAAGTCAGCCTCCTGAGTAAATATTCAATCCTATTAAAGAGAAGAGATGCCAAGAAAGAAAACCTTTATGGAACCTGGCATGAAGTAGATAAACCTCATTGTTAGCTACATTTTAGCTACTGATAATTTGCATTATATAGTGTTTTATTAAATTCCTGTACCAAATTGATTGTTCAGCCTACACAATGATTTTCAGGGCAATTTTTACTCTTAGTTTATGAAATGATAGCTTAAAAAAGCCACTGAAACACTCAGGGTTCCTACTGGGGAAGGTGACAGCTGATAAACTGAAATACAGGGAAAACAACAATGTAAATGAAAAAGCAATTTTCATGAATTTTGCCCACATGAAAGCAGCTGATGGAGGTGCTACCTTGTTGTTAAAGTTACTTGCCTTGTAAACTGTAGATTTCTCCAACACTGTTCTGCCGGGTAATATGGTGCCAATATGCACTTCGAGGGAGGGAGATGGATTTGGATAACGTCATTGGTTCAGTCAGACTGGTTTGAAGCTGAAAGACAAAGCAGGAACATCAAGAAAACATCCATCCATTCACATGACCTAGCAAATGTTTTCAAACTGTCTTATATCACCTTCATGATTTATCAAGATTTTTTTTCCTTCCAAATAAATAGCTGAAAGAGAATCAGAAAATATTTTTGAATTTTTAAACATTATGCCTTTCTTCTGATACTTGAGATACTTGAATCTGCTATTGACTCAATTCAATATAATTAAGTAATTTATTTATATAAATAAGCACATTCTGCCCAGGTAATTTGGGTAAATTCACCATTTCCAAATAGCTCCACACCCATGATGTTGCATTTCCTTCTCTTCCTTTTCTTGCCCCTCTCTCTTGTCCCTCTACTTCTGAAAACAGAAATCAAACCAACTTTACTAATCCTGGAGAGATTATCAATCAGTTCTCCTATGACTTCACCTAGAATTTTTGTGACTTTCCAGATCAAAACATTACTACCTTGAGGGTATAGACTCTTACTTTGTACATTTTTATTATCAGATACTTGGGACATAACAAGGGCTTAATAATGTTTTTCTTATCTATTTCTTTATTTACTAAATACCTACTATAATGCAAGGCTCCTGAGGCAAAAGTGATTTAGTAAAGAGGACTAAATTTGTATTAAGACATAGGAAACAGGAATATCCTATAATAAAGAGATTGCAAGTTTGATTTTTAAAAAATATGCATGACTCTTTTGTAGGATTTAGAAATGGAAGAATTATTAGAAATTATTATTATTCATATTAATCTAATTAATGTTAGTCTAACCCATTAATTTACAAATGAAGTTGAGACTTGATTGATTTCTGACTTACCAAAGTGATGTAATAGGACTCTGTACCCCCTGATCTTTGTGGGGGTGGACCTGGGGATCTCAACCCCTCTGAGCCTTTGGGAGCATCCCCACCCACCTGAATCTTTAGCCTCTAGGAAAACTATCTGCTTCTCATAGGAAACTGCCACCTCCAATTGATCTGAGAATCACTTTGGTCTGGGAAACAATCACCATCCTTATTAATCTGGAAATTAGCCCCTGATCCCAAACCATAGAAGGCTAAATAAGAAAACAAGATTTTGCATCCCAAACTTCACTATCTTCCTAATCAGGAATCAGCCCACTGAGGGAAAGAGTTTCTTAGTAAAATAAACCCATTTTGTCAAAAACCTTGCTTGAAGACTGGGGCTGTGAATTCTTTCACAAAACCTGTGACACTGCTGTTATGGTATCCTCACCCCACAACAAAAGTTTACATATAAAGAAAGCAGAGCAGAAGTACAGTTATCTGCTCTTCTACTCTAAATCTTATTACAGGTTCCTATTATTTGCCAAGTACCATTCAATCTTTTTTTTTTTTTTTTTTGTAGTATAATTTTTTTTTTTAATTTAATAATTACATTATATTGACACTCGTTTCTGTTCCGATTTTTTTCCCCCTCCCTCCCTCCACCCCCTCCCCTAGATGGCAAGCAGTCCTTTATATGTTGGATATGTTGCAGTATATCCTAGATACAATATATGTTTGCAGAACCGAACAGTTCTCTTGTTGCGTAGGGAGAATTGGATTCAGAAGGTATAAATAATCCGGGAAGAAAAACAAAAATGCAGATAGTTTACATTCGTTTCCCAGTGTTCTTTCTTTGGGTGTAGCTGCTTTTGTCCGTCATTTATCAATTGAAACTCAGGTCTCTTTGTCAAAGAAATCCACTTCCATCAAAATATGTCCTCATACCATATCGTTGTCGAAGTGTATAATGATCTCCTGGTTCTGCTCATTTCACTTAGCATCAGTTCATGTAAGTCTCGCCAGTCCTCTCTGTATTCATCCTGCTGGTCATTTCTTACAGAACAATAATATTCCATAACATTCATATACCACAATTTACCCAGCCATTCTCCAATTGATGGGCATCCATTCATTTTCCAGTTTCTAGCCACTACAAACAGGGCTGCTACAAACATTTTGGCACATACAGGTCCCTTTCCCTTCTTTAGTATTTCTTTGGGATATAAGCCCAATAGAAACACTGCTGGATCAAAGGGTATGCACAATTTGATAATTTTTTGGGCATAATTCCAGATTGCTCTCCAGAATGGTTGGATTCGTTCACAACTCCACCAACAATGCATTAGTGTCCCAGTTTTCCTGCATCCCCTCCAACATTCATCATTATTTTTTCCTGTCATCTTAGCCAATCTGACAGGTGTGTAGTGGTATCTCAGAGTTGTCTTAATTTGCATTCTCTGATCAATAATGATTTGGAACACTCTTTCATATGAGTGATAATAGTTTCAATCTCATCCTCTGAAAATTGTCTGTTCATATCCTTTGACCATTTATCAATTGGAGAATGGCTTGATTTCTTATAAATTTGAGTCAGTTCTCTATTATATTTGGAAATGAGGCCTTTATCAGAGCTTTAACTGTGAAAATGTTTTCCCAGTTTGTTGCTTCCCTTCTAATCTTGTTTGCATTAGTTTTATTTGTACAAAAGCTTTTTAATTTGATGTAATCGAAATTTTCTATTCTGTGATCAGTAATGGTCTCTAGTTCATCTTTGGTCACAAATTTCTTTCTCCTCCACAAGTCTGAGAGATAAACTATTCTATGTTCCTCTAATTTATTTATAGTCTCGTTCTTTATGCCTAGGTCATAGACCCATTTTGATCTTATCTTGGTATATGGTGTTAAGTGTGGGTCCATGCCTAATTTCTGCCATACTAATTTCCAATTATCCCAGCAGTTTTTATCAAATAATGAATTCTTTTCCCAGAAGTTAGGGGCTTTGGGTTTGTCAAACACTAGATTGCTATAATTGACTATTCTGTCTTGTGAGCCTAGCCTTTTCCACTGATCCACTAATCTATTTCTTAGCCAATACCAAATGGTTTTGGTGACTGCTGCTTTATAATATAATTTTAGATCAGGTACAGCTAGGCCACCTTCATTTGATTTTTTTTTCATTAATTCCCTTGAGATTCTCGACTTTTTATTGTTCCATATGAATTTTGTTGTTATTTTTTCTAGCTCAATAAAATATTTTCTTGGAAGTCTGATTGGTATAGCACTAAATAAATAGATTAGTTTAGGGAGTATTGTCATCTTTATTATGTTCGCTCGGCCGATCCAGGAGCACTTAATATTTTTCCAATTATTTAAGTCTGACTTTATTTGTGTGGAGACTTTTTTATAATTTTGCTCATATAATTCCTGACTTTCCTTTGGTAGATAGATTCCCAAATATTTTATGGTATCAACAGTTATTCTGAATGGAATTTCTCTTTGTATCTCTTGCTGTTGGGTTTTGTTGGTGATGTATAAAAATGCTGAGGATTTATGGGGATTTATTTTGTAGCCAGCTACTTTGCTAAAATTATGAATTATTTCCAATAGCTTTTTGGTAGAATCTCTGGGGTTCTCTAGGTATACCATCATATCATCTGCAAAGAGTGATAGTTTGGTTTCCTCATTGCCTACTCTAATTCCTTTTATATCTTTCTCGACTCTTATTGCCGAGGCTAGTGTTTCTAATACGATATTAAATAATAATGGTGATAGTGGGCAACCTTGCTTCACTCCAGATCTTACTGGGAAAGGTTCCAGTTTTTCCCCATTGCATATGATGCTTACTGATGGTTTTAAATATATGCTCCTGACTATTTTAAGGAAAAGTCCATTTATTCCTATGCTCTCAAGTGTTTTTATTAGGAATGGATGTTGGATTTTATCAAATGCTTTTTCTGCATCTATTGAGATGATCATGTGGTTTTTGTTTGTTTGGTTATTGATATAGTCAATTATGCTAATAGTTTTCCTAATATTGAACCAGCCCTGCATTCCTGGTATAAATCCTACTTGGTCATAGTGTATTATCCTGGTGACAATTTTCTGTAATCTTTTTGCTAATATTTTATTTAAGATTTTAGCATCAATATTCATTAGGGAGATTGGTCTATAATTTTCTTTCTCTGTTTTCAGCCTACCTGGTTTAGGTATCAGTACCATATCTGTGTCATAAAAGGAGTTTGGTAGGACTCCTTCAATCCCTATTTTTTCAAATAGTTTATATAACATTGGAGTTAATTGTTCTTTAAATGTTTGGTAGAATTCACATGTAAATCCATCTGGTCCTGGGGATTTTTTCTTAGGGAGTTGATTGATAGTTTGTTCTATTTCTTTTTCTGAGATGGGACTGTTTAGGATATTTACTTCTTCCTCTGTTAGTTTGGGCAAGCTGTATTTTTGGAGGTATTTTTCTATTTCATTTAAGTTGTCGAATTTATTGGCATAAAGTTGGGCAAAGTAACTCCTAATTATTGCTCTAATTTCCTCTTCGTTAGTGGTGAGTTCTCCCTTTTCATTTTTAAGACTAACAATTTGATTTTCCTCTTTCCTTTTTTTAATCAGATTTACTAAGGGTTTGTCTATTTTGTTGGTTTTTTCATAGAACCAACTCTTAGTTTTATTAATCAATTCAATAGTTTTTTTACTTTCAATTTTATTGATCTCACCTTTTACTTTTAGAATTTCAAGTTTAGTGTTTGACTGGGGGTTTTTAATTTGTTCCTTTTCTAGCATTTTTAATTGCAAACCCAATTCATTGACCTTCTCTTTCTCTATTTTATACAAATAGGCCTCTAGAGATATGAAATTTCCCCTTATTACCGCTTTGGCTGCATCCCATACATTTTGGTATGATGTCTCATTATTATCGTTTTCTTGGGTGAAGTTATTAATTATGTCTATGATTTGCTGTTTCACCCAATCATTCTTTAGTATGAGATTATTTAGTTTCCAATTATTTTTTGGTCTACTTCCCCCTGCTTTTTTGTTGAATGTAATTTTCATTGCATCGTGGTCTGAAAAGGATGCATTTACTATTTCTGCCTTACTACATTTGAGTTTGAGGTTTTTATGTCCTAATATATGGTCAATTTTTGTATAGGTTCCATGAACTGCTGAAAAGAAAGTGTATTCCTTTCTGTCTCCATTACATTTTCTCCAGAGATCTATCATATCTAACTTTTCTAGTATTCTATTTACCTCTTTGACTTCTTTCTTATTTATTTTGTGGTTTGATTTATCTAATTCTGAGAGTGCAAGGTTAAGATCTCCCACTATTATAGTTTTACTGTCTATTTCTTCTTGCAGCTCTCTTAGTTTCTCTTTTAAGAATTTAGATGCTACCCCACTTGGTGCATATATGTTTAATATAGATAGTGCTTCATTATCCATGCTACCCTTTAGCAAGATATAGTGTCCTTCCTTATCTCTTTTAATTAGGTCAATTTTTGCTTTAGCTTGATCTGAGATCAGGATGGCTACCCCTGCTTTTTTGACTTCACCTGAAGCATAGTAGATTTTGCTCCAACCTTTTACCTTTAACCTGCATGTATCTCCCCGCTTCAGGTGTGTTTCCTGTAAACAACATATTGTAGGATTCTGGCTTTTAATCCATTCTGCTAACCGCTTCCTCTTTATGGGGGAGTTTACCCCATTCACGTTTATGGTTAGAATGACCAATTCTGTATTACTTGCCATCTTGTTAACCCGGTTTATGCTTTCCTCCCTTCTTTCCCCTTTCCCCCCCTTCCAAGTATTAAGCTTGTGAGCACCCCTTGCTTCTCACAGCCCTCCCTTTTTAGTGTCCCTCCCCCCGCCTTAGAGTTCCTCCCCCTATCTTACCCCTTTCCCTCCCAGTTCCCGTATTCCCTTCCGCTTAGCTTATTCCTTCCCTTTCCACTTTTCCCTTCTCACTTTTCAATGAGATGGGAGAAGTTTCACCATAGATTGAATATGTCTTAAGATTTTTCACTTAAAGCCAATTCTGAAGGCAGTAAGATACCCACTATATTCATCCCCCTCCATTCTTTCTCTCAGATATAATAGGTTTCCTATGCCTCTTCATGAGATGTACTACCCCCACTTTACCCTTTTTCTGGTACAATGTCCTTTCCACATCAATTTCTAGAACAAGGTATACATGTATTCTTTATACATCTATATAGTCAAAATATAGTTCCCAAGATTAATCTTTACCTTTTTAGATTTCTCTTGAGTTCTATATTTGTAGATCAAACTTTTTGTTAAGTTCTGGTTTTTTCATCAGAAATAGATGAAATTCGCTTACTTCGTTGAATGACCATCTTCTTCCCTGGAAAAGATGCTCATTCTCGCTGGGTAAGTTATTTTTGGTTGCATACCAAGTTCCTTAGCCTTTCGGAATATCATATTCCAGGCCTTCGATCTTTTAATGTGGATGCTGCCAGATCCTGGGTGATCCTTATTGTGGCTCCTTGATACTTGAATTGGTTTTTCTAGCCGCTTGCAATATTTTTTCTTTCATCTGAGGGTTCTGGCATTTGGCCACTATATTCCTTGGTGTTTTGATTTTAGGATCCCTTTCAGTGGGTGATCGATGAATCCTTTCAATGTTTATTTTTTCCTCTGTTCCTATGACTTCTGGGCAGTTCTCTTTGATAATTTCCTGGAAGACAGTGTCCAGGCTCTTTTTTTCATCATGTTTTTCTGGGAGTCCAATGATTCTCAGATTGTCTCTCCTGGATCTGTTTTCCAGGTCTGTTGTCTTCCCCAGAAGGTATTTCACATTTTTCTCCATTGTTTGATTTTTTTGATTTGCTTGACTGATTCTTCTTGTCTCCTCGAGTCATTCAATTCCACTTGTTCAATTCTGATTTTCAGTGAAGTATTCTCTTCACTCACTTTTTTAAAATCTTTCTCTAATTGTCCATTGAGTTCTTTTGTTCTGTGGAATTTTTTTCCATTTCGCCAATTTTGTTTTTTAGAGAGCTGTTTTCTGTTTCCAGTTCACTAATCCTATTTTTCAAGGATTTTACTTCTTTATCCACTCTCTCTTTAACTTTCTCCAGGCTCTTTTGCCAAGCCTCCCTCTCCTTTTGCCAAGCCTCACTCTGCTTTCCCCATTTTTCTTCTAGCTCCCTTGTGAGAGCCTTTTTAATCACTTCTATGAGGTTCATCTGTGCTGAGGAACAGACAATCTCCTCCTTTGGGGAATCACCTGGGGACTGCCTGTTTTTAGTCTCCTCAGGATTTAGAGTCTGCTCTCTATCTGTGTAGAAGCTGTCAAGGGTTAAAGTCCTCTTCAGCTTCTTGCTCATTCTGTCTATTAATCAGAGACAAACTACCAAAGAAAAACAGAAAAAACTGGAGTCTTTCTTTGGGGGGGGGGGCTGGGTGTGTTATCGAGCTTCCTCTACAGACTGCAGGGGGCAGCAGTGAGGCACTAGCAGGACTGTGCTGCGCCTGCGCTCTGAGATCCCAGAGCGTGCTGAGTCACTGGGGGGGGGGAAGGGGGGGGGCGGCCAGGTCCTGAGAGACTCCAGCTGTTTGGGGTTGTATTCTTCAGCCCTGGTGTTTTTAGCTTCTCTGCTGGGCTGTTGACTTGCTGCCGGAGGAAAGTATCCAAACCTGTAGCGAAGCTCTCCCCGCAGAAACGGCTACGATCACTCCCCACCCCCTCTCAGCTCTGCTCCCGTGCTCTCACTGCTGCTGCCCGCCGCCTGCGCCCGATCTAAAACCGCCCCAGCCCTCCAGTAAAGACAGACCTTTCTTGGCGGATCTCAAGGATGGCTTCTCTTTGTATCTATTTGTGGGTTTTTTTTCAGTCAAGCATTGATTCAGAGGCTTGTAATGAAGTGGATAGTGAGAGAAAGCGTGGAGCTTATGCAACTGTGAGCCTCCTCTCCGCCATCTTAACCGCACCATTCAATCTTTTTAGTCTTATGCCCCACAATTTACTAAACACTTCAGTCTTATTCATATATTTCCTGGCATGACATTTCTGATAGAATCAAGCCTGATTCTCCCCTTATTTCAGCTTATCATTTCTGTAGCATCTCTCTAACCTCTGGAATCTTTTATAACCTGTTTCCCATTTTTGGACTAGACTCCAGCCACATCTTTGCTTATTGAAATCTTTCTTTCTCTTCAGTTCCACACTCTTAAATCTGCCACTCTTACTCTATTCAACAGGGAGAAGCCTTTTCTTATTTTATTCTATGGCTGGACACTCAAAAACCCAGGAAGATTTGAATAGTCGGAGCTCCAGGCTAGATCAGTATTCTCTCAGGGGCACTTGGTATGCAAATATTTGCATTCTCTGACAAAAAGGCTCCCTTATTCAGGAGCATTTTGTCATCTTTCCATCTTTAGAAATGTCTAGAGAAGGATGAGGAGCTATAAAATCGGGGAAACTAATGCTTTGACATCAAGGTCTCCTATCTGACCTGTCTCTCTGGGTGTGTCACACCCTTAATCTTGCCACCCTATCCCCTGACTCCACCCAACAAGGAGAAATTAGTTTTCCTGAAAATGGGGGAGGGAGGGGAAGACCTGTCATTCAGACTCTAGGCTACTTAACACTTTTACTAAGGATGAGAACTTTTTGCTCCTAGCATTTTCTCTTCTACTTTAAGTGATGTCATCCAAACTGGGTCATTTCTAAGGCAAGCTGATCTCTATTCAAATTCAGGCTGAAAAAGCCTTCAAAGCAAGTTCGCTTGGGAGATCTTGGTTTTATCAATTCATACTGCCCCTCTTCCCTCTCCCCCCTTCCAAGATCTGTTCATATAATAGGTTTCTGTTTGCTCACTTCTTTGCAGAATGTCTGAAGCAGGACTATGCCTTGTCTCTTGGTATAGTTGCCAAGGTCCTGAGCCCTGAGAAGACATTCTTTTCTCAGTGCCAGCCTCCATTTGCCTAATAGGACTTTGCCACTAAAGAAGTCAGTCTCTCAGCAAACTGACTTCTCATCCAACAATAAACTTTCATTTTTGCCACTTAAAACTCTTCGGGTTTGTAAATTCTTTCATGAAGAACCTGATTCTCCGACCAAAAGGGGATTTCCACAATTCTCTGCACTGCCACTAACCTCATCATCCTCATCATCTCCCTTTAACTTTCATTGATTCTCCCACATAAATTCCCCTTTTTCAAATCTTTTAGAATCACAGGAACTCAGAGATAAAAGGGGCCTCTAATCTAAATTCTTAAACAAGAAATCTTTTTCTAATATATTTGACAAATGATCATTCAGTCTTTGTTTGAAATACTCTATTGAGGAGAAAGCTACTATCTATCCCTCAAAGCAGTTGTTGCTATTCAGTCATTTCAGTCATGTCCACCTCTTTATGATCACATTTGGAATTTTCTTGGCAAAGATACTACAGTGGTTTGCCATTTCCTTCTCCAACTTATTTTACAGGTGAGGTAATTAAGATAAAACAGGATTTAATGACTTGCCCAGTGCCACACAGATAGTGAATATCTGAAGCCAGATTTGAATTCAAGAAGATGAATTTTTTTGACTATAGGCCTAGTATCCTCTCTACTATATCACCCATTGAGAGAAATCTATTATCACTCTCCCAAGGTAATGCATTTCATTACATTTACATTTATAATTATATATTTATATATTCAAAACACAAATATTAATTTTATCTCTGATGTATACTTGCTATGTGACCCTTAACCTCTCACTATATTAGCCAGTTTTCTAAGATTAAAAGTTGTAGAGAAGTCCCACCACATACTTACAGAAGAAATTATCAAACTTGGAACTTCCATAAATCAACAAAATTTTAAGTCTAGTGTCTATTGCTTTAAAGATAGTAATCATAATTGTTCAGTATACATATTATTATAATATAATTTTAACTTATAAGAACAGACAAAAATCAGTGTTGTGTGGGATAGGTGCAAGACCCTCTTTCCCAAATTAACTAATAAGAGACATCTTCAGGTACAAAGAGAAAGCATTTATTTAGTCCCTGTAGGGAGAGGCCCAGACATACACCTGGGAACCATCTCAGCTCCCACCGTGTGCTCTGGAACTAGCTTCCAGCTTATCAGGACTTAAAAAGCAAAAGACCAAGTCTTTTCATTGGATAGACTAAAATGATGTAACTATGCTTGACCAAAAGTCACCAATGTTGTCTACTTCTCACAGGTCATCTAACTTCCCGAGGTTCTGACTTTAAGAGACCATGGGATTTCCTGTAACCCAGGGTTTAAGACCTGATCTTCCCACTCTGGGAATAGGGATCATGTGACGTAGTCTCAAACTGAGAAAACTTCGTCCAATCAGTCCCATTTAATGGACATACTTGAAACAAAGTAAATATTTTTTTTTTCAGAACAGATGTTAGGATCATAGATATAGAGCTGGAAGAAAATTTAGGAGTCTTCTACTCATTTCTTTCATTTTATAGAAGAGGAAAATGAAGTCCCCAGAAATGAAATGACTTGCCCAAAGTTCTAATTAAATAGCAATCAATTAAGTAGCCAGCAAATATTTATTAAGCTCCCACTTAATAATAGATATTGTGTTAGGTATTGGAAAAAACAATTTTAGTGAAAATAAGTATCTCAAGACACTTACAAGTGAATATACTTGTATATTCGAAAATGCAGTTACACATATGATTATATGTGTATATATAACACATATATAAGTATTTTCATTTCTCATCTGATTATTTCTCACCTATAATTAGCAGAGAAATGTTCTATTTATAATTATATTGTATATTTATCATGTCCCTTCTAAAGAAAGGGATTTTATATGTATATGAAAACAATGATTCTAGCTAAATTCATTTCTTTATGATGAATTTTAGAAAGGTTTTATTGAATCCAGGTCCTTTAATTCCATATCCATCCTTTGTATCCATATTTATTGCAATAGAAGCAATAATGAGCATAGTCCCTTCTTTCTGGATTTTAATTTTTATCAAAATCTATATGCTTGCAAACATCAAAATTATGTATTCACTTAATTCTAAATAACCAAAATATAATTATATAGCTAAAATATTCACCTCTCCTCTCTGAAAATTTTTAAGCCAAAATTTATTTATTTGAACTTTAGCTATTATTTGGTGTGCTCCAAATAATATGTTTTCAACTCACAAATTTAAAAATTTTATGTCATATCCTTTGGCTATTATTATATTGCTCCTACTTATGAAATAACTGCAACATATAATATCATTAATTTGTATGATGAAAACACAGTATTAGAAGAAATTATATTTTATGCTGCAATTATTTCCATAAGGGACAGAATAAGATTTTATGTCTTTTCTATCCAAACTTTGATTTTCTCTCTGCCAAATCATTAACCAAAAGAAAAAAAAAAACATTTACACTGAAAACTATCACTCCTCATATAGAATAGCATTATACTTATATATATTTCACACTTTTACATCTAGAATATGGTATAGCAAAAAAATACTTAAAATTGACAAAATACAAAGTAGAATTTTTAAAGGAGATATAGTTTAAAATGTCAACTCAAATAGAATGTGAATTTCTATTATCCCAAAGACCTGTCAGACTACCTCTGTGTCTGTGACCCTGTTGCTCTGACAGGCCTTGGAGATGTTTTAAATAGAAGAGGTACCCTCATCCTGACATCCTGTTACTCATTAGCAGTGACAGCCAACTGACCTTTAGAACCTGAAGCCACAGTTGTCCTGAGACAAAACAATGACAAAGCTGGGTTTGTTATTGGCAAACACATTTTCTATTGTCAAGGGAAAAGAATAAGCATTTATATTCTACCTACTATGTGCCAAACACTGTGAAAGCATCTTTTTCAAAGATTATCTAATTTTTCTTCACAATCCTCCTGTGAGGTAGATACTATGATTATGGCCATTTTACAGATTAGAAAACTGAGGCAAATAGAGGTAAAGTGTCACATAGCAAGTAAAAATTGAAGGTTGGATTTGAATTCAGGTCTTTCTAACTCCAAGTCCAGAACTCTAGACTGTGCCTGCCATCAACTGCCTTTCCAAAGCAAAAGTATATGTGTTTATATATATATAAAATGTGTGTGTGTGTATATTGTAATAAAGTGTTTTATAATTTTTCAAACTTGTGTATTAACTTTAATTTACTTAAGTATTTAATTCTTGAGAGTTTCAGCATAATGAAGCAAGATGGGTTTTAGACCTAGATCTTCTTTCTTCCTCTATAATCTTGGGCAAATCATTCAAGTTTTCTGACCTCAGTTTCTTTAACTGTAGAATTATTAAGGTCCCCTTGAAGTTCTAAATTCTAGATCCTAAAAAGTTAACTAATCATCTTGAATAATTTTCATTTTTAATGCCAGAACCTGTAGTTTGGTCAATAACATCTCTGTTATATGGTGAAGGTAAGATAGACTATAAGAGAATCTTTTGTCTGAAATCTATCCTTCCTTTAAACCTTAAATACATTATAACTTATAGTGTGCTTACCTTGATATTCTGTGTCTTAAGCTTTATTGGTGTATCATCTAAATATGAGACTGCATATTAAATACTGATTGATGATGGTTTAGTAGATTGAATGCTGGGTTGGGAATTAAGACCTGAGTTTAAATATGGCATATGCTTACTTAGCTTTGTGATCATTGAAAAGTCTTTAAATTTTTTTTTTTTTTTTACTTTACAGTTTCCCCATCTATAAAAAACAAATGGAGATAATAACATCTAACTTTTAGAGTTGTTGTAGGGATTAAATGAGACATATGTACATGGCACATTGAAGTCACTTTATAAATATTGATTATTATTACAATTTTCAGACATTTTTTCTCATGTGGTGGTGAGAATTGCTTTTTCTTTCTTCCAGGGATCAGTGCCCTAATTATCAAGATCTGATCTCAGGAAAAAAATACGAAAAACATACTTATGCATATTAGCATTTTAAAGATTAAAAATAATGATAGTTTATAGAGGAGAAAGCATTTGAGAAAAGAGAATTAAAGGGGTTTGATTTTGCTGAAATCAAAATTTCTGATTCTGATTTGCTAAAATCAAACCTTATTTTCTGTCTTCAAATTGAAGGCAGGCTCTGCCTCAATAATTTCTTAAAAAATTATTTTAATGAAAGGACAAACAAAAGATAATGAAGAACGAGGATGAAATTGGTGGCTTCTAAAAAAGTTGAAATGTCATTTTACACATTTTCTCAAAATTCCAAATAAACATTTCTAATATTTCATTCATATTTTTAAAAATGGTCTGGAAATTATACTCAGGAAGAAATAAATCCATGTCTAATTATAACAGATAGAGAAACTATGAAATTCCCAATTTTACAATCCCTTGTGACATAGAAGGTGCAGGCTTAAAATATTAAAAAAAAAAATAGATTTTTAATTAATGCCAGCAATGCCACTTATAAGTACTAATAAGTGCTATTTTTATTACCATACTAATCATGATCCTGCCTATATATTATTCTATTCCCTCTTTCAAAATAAGCAGAATCTTTTTTTCTATATAATGTATAATCAGTAGTTAAGTTGATTTTTCCTATAACATAATACTAGAAACTTTTGCATTCATTCTGCTACAATTCTCTTTTACTTTATTCCTTCTTCATTTCATTGCGCCAGTTTTTTAAAGAGAAATATTTCTTCCCCAAGTTCACTTACATGTTTCCTCTTACCCTCTCCAAAAGAAAGCCAACAACACAAGGGTTCTTCTTTTGTTGTTGTTGGATAGCTAACTAACTGGAGACCATTTGTACTTAATTT
This sequence comes from Antechinus flavipes, assembly GCF_016432865.1. Taxonomy (NCBI): domain Eukaryota; kingdom Metazoa; phylum Chordata; class Mammalia; order Dasyuromorphia; family Dasyuridae; genus Antechinus; species Antechinus flavipes. Next base: position 523,556,550 of record NC_067398.1, on the reverse strand, counting down.
TTAATTTTTATTTTAAAAGCTTTTTACTACTTTCCCTGCAAAACTATTCAAACCCTCCTCCTTTGTTCCTCAATTTTTCAACTCTGTCAGCCTCTTGGTCGCTTTAAAATCTTTGCCTTTTATTCCTTCATCTTTTATATTTCTTTTTTTCCCCACTTCCAAACAAATTCAGAGAAATAGGAAAAACACCTTCATTATAGGCTATCTTAGATAATCTTTGGAACAAGAATTTGGGGAAACATTTGCTTTAGAAGCATAGGATTTAAGTTTGAGAACTATCTATAGCAGTCAACAACTATATGACCCTGTGCGTTTACTTCTTTTAGACTTCGTTTCCTCAGTTGTAAAATGAGGATAATAATTTCACTATTTTTCTATTTTCACTAATTTCACTTCATGATATTATATGTTATAATTGTTAGTTATTGAATTAATGTTTTTAAATTTTCGTTTTAATGGTTATATTTAATATAATATTTGTATTATGTTTCACAAACCAAAAAATGGTACATTCATGAAAATTTAGAAGACAGCATGGGAGAGGGAAAGAATAAATAATTTGGAGTTATAGAATATTAATGAAAATCCTACTTTTACAGTTTTTACAAATGTGACCTCAGACAAATCACTTAAGCTTCCTTGATCCCTGTTTATTTATTGTAAAATAAAGAAGTAGAATCAAATGACTTCTACCTTCTCTTCTATCTCTAGAGATATGATCAAGTGAACATATGATTGACTGAGTGACATCACCTTCCTTAGCCTCCTGTCCTCTTAGACTGGAAGGCTGGAAGGTGGAGTACCAAACTTTTCCCAAAGCTTTTTTTATGGAGGACAGTAAATGGCTTTTTGAGCTCGCTCCATTCTAATATACCTGGCTTCAGCTTCATAGAACAACGTGCTTCCATGTCAACTATCCCATGTTTTACATTCTATCCTCCCTGTTTCATGCTTCCTTGTGTATGTTGTCTTTTTCCCATTATACTGTAAGCTTTGTGAGGGAGGAAGGACTGTCTTTCTTTTTATTAATTGTATTTCCAGCACTTAGCATGATGTAACAGGCATACAAGTGCTTAATAAATGCTTATTGGATTGGACTATATATACCTCTACTAAAATTACCTCCTTATCTTTTTCAATGAGGTACAGATTAAAATGGTCACTATCTTATTATTCTCTATTTTTAATAATCTATGATTAATTAAAATTATATATTAACTACTTTTTATAATTTAATGGGAAGAGAATGAAAACGGGCTTTTTCTGACAGCTCACTGAAATAATCCTTTGTATAAGAGGGAGGGAAAAGGAATAAACAGTATGTATATCAAGCATTGTGCTGTTATTTTTATAATATTTTTACAAATATTATCTCAGTTGGTTATCAAAATAATCCTGCAAAGTATATCATTTTATTATTCCTATTTCACAATTGAGAAAATTCAGGCAAACAGGGTAAGTGACTTGGCCAGGATCACATAACTACTGAGTATCTGAAGCTGGATTTGAACTCATCTTTCTGACTCCAATCTCAGGATTCTTTTCACTTTGCCACTGACTATCCTTGATATAAATTCAAAATCAGAAAGAATAGCAGAGATGTCCCTATATGATCCTGTTTTCCTTTCTTAAGTTCCTATATTGTGAAAGCTTTTCATTATGTGTAATTTGAAGATGGAGTATTTCATATGGTTTCATCTATTAGAAGTTATTCTTAAGTTGTCATGGATCAATTTTAATGATTCTATATGATAATTCAGTCTATGATAATGGTCTAGTTTCAGTGCAAGTTCATCAGATGAATTCTCCAGGATACCTTGAGATATGTGTAAGAAAGGAACTATCATTTTATAAATAGCAACAAGTAAAGCTATTAGACAATATCTTGTTAGGTATTCTGTAGGCATTAAATTTTGCAGCGCTTATCAATTTATGGCCCAGTTTCTATAGCTGAACCTAGCAACCTTCAAGATAACCCCCTTGTAATTTTTGTTGACAATATTCTAGTCTTGAGTTGTCATCAAAAACTCCCCTTTTTCCACATATACACACATATTTGTCTGATGCTTCCTAGTTGACATATGGTTGGCTAGATTTATGTAGATGTAGATTATGAAAGACTTCTGAATCTGTTGTTTTACCCTAGTAATTTCATAGACTTCTTTTAGAATTTAAATCAGTTTTGGTGATTTAAAGGTCAAAAGTACCTTATCCCAGTTTAGCTTGCAAACCATAACTAGCTGAAATTATATTACCATCATTTGATCATTAAGGACCATAACATTGAGTAAAGTCTTTGAGAATCAGTTGATGGCATGACATGACACTAAACAAGAGCTATATCGTAATCTGGTAAAGGATTTCATTGGGTTCTATATGAACATGATGGAATAATTGGAATAGGAAATTTTTCCAGAAATCAGAGTATATGGCTTTCTGGTATGTCAATGGGAAGTAGAGGTTTCAGTTTTGGCCAGGGCTCTTCTCCCTCCTTTATCCTTTGATAAGAAATAAACATTTTACGATATCCAAAGCTCCAGAGGATGTTGGAATTGCCACCTTCCCATTAGTATGACAAATGACACTTCCAGATTGACTATTAACAATGGTTGAATCGTCAGGAACCAAGTACAGACTGGATGCAAATTCATTGTGATTAAAAGAATCATCTTGAACACCTCATAAATAAAGAAAAGGCATTCTAGAAATGAGGCTCTGTGAGTTATTCATTTACCATATGTGCTTTCTAAGTCTAAGCCCACTTTGTCCTGTGATTCATATATACTGGGGAGAGAATATATCATAGACATAATCAGGATGCTTTATAGTTAACATGTTTAGTGTATCATATTAGTAAATATCCCTTTTAAAAAAAATCTTCTTGAGAGGGAGAGCCACGGGGGCAGAGTAAAGACAGGAAGTCACCCAACCTGCCTCCCACATCACTCCAAATTCCTTTAAATAATGAATCTAAACAAACTTTAGAGTATCAGAACCCCCCAAAAGATGGAATTAAACATTTCCCAGCCAAAGGAAACTTAGAAACGCAACAGAAAAAGGTCTGTGATAGCAGGATTTAAGTCCACTGTACAGTCCAGGTACAGCATATGCCAGCTGGACCCAGCCCCAGCCCTGGCCCAAGCCCAGCCTCTGAATCAGCGGCAGTATTGCTGGCTTCCAGACTTCTCATCCCAGAGACACCAAATAAAACTTGGAAAGTCAACAGAAAAAGTCTGTAGAACCAGAGTGGGATCACAGAGTGCAATTTCAGCACAGCCTCAGCCCCAACCCAGGCCTAGAAGCCAGACCTCTAAATCAGTAGCAGTGTTGGAGGCCTCTGGATTTCTTAGGCTGGGAACACCAGGGAGGACTCTGAAGGTCCACAGAGAGGGTCTGTGGCAACAAGATGGGAGTCTGGTGTGTGGTCTCAGCGCAGGCCTGGGAAGCAGAGGCCCAGCCCCTGCCAGCACATTGGATTTTATAACTACAATGGGGTGGGGATGCACCTAACAACTCCATGGCAGAAAAGTACTTGTGGTCTGATTCCTAGAAGGATCTCTGCAAATAGCTGTACGAAACTCCTGAAGTTTGGGATAGTGCACTCTACACTCTGGAAACAGAGTCTTATTTTAACAGAGATAAAAGTCAAGTAATAGGCTAGGAAAATGAGGAGACAACAAAAAAAATTCTGACCATTGAAAGTTATTATGGTGACAAGGAGGATCGAAACACATATTCAGAAGATGATAACAAAGTCAAAGCTTCTACAAATTCAATGCCTCCAAGAAACATAACAATTGGGCTCAGACTATGGAAGAGCTCAAAAGGGACTTTGAAAATCAAGGAAGAGAAATAAAGGAAAAAATAGGGGAAAAAATTGAGAAAGGTTCAAAAAGCTAATAAGAAGAATGCCTTAAAAGCAAAATTGGCCACTTGAAAAGGAGGTACAAAGGCTCTCTGAGGTAAATAATTGCTTAAAAAAGAGAATTGAGTAAATGGAAGCTAGTGACTTTATAAGATCAAGATACAACAAAACACAATGAAAAAAAAAGAAAATAAAAAAATGTGAAATATCTCATTGGAAAAGCAACTAATCTGCACAATAGATCCAGGAGAGACAATTTTAAAATTATTGTTCTACCTGAAAGTCATGATCAAAAAAAAAAAAAAAGCCCAGACATCATCTTATAAGAAAATTATCAAGGAAAACTGTTGATTTTCTAAAAATAGGGGTTAAAAATGAAATTGAAAGACTCCACTGATCATCTCCTGAAATCCCAAAATGAAAACTCCCAGGAATATTATAGTCAAATTCTGTAACTCCCAGATCAAGGAGAAAATATTGCAAGCATCCAGAAAGAAACAATTCAATTATAGTGGAGCCACAGTCAGATAACACAAGATCTAGTAGCTTCTGAAGTATTGGAGGGCTTGGAATATGATATTCTGGAGAGCAATTGAACTAGAATTCAAGCAAAATAATCTACTCAGCAAAACTGAATATAATCCTTCAGAGGAAAAGGTGGTCATTAAATGAAACTGAAGATTTTCAAGCAGTCATGATGAAAAGATGAGCTAAAGGCAAAAAAAAAAAAAATGATTTTCATATACAGGACTCTGGAGAAGAATAAAGTGATAATCAGGAAAGTGATATCATATAAAGGACTTAATAAGATTTATCTTTTTACATTCCTACATGGAAGGATGATACTTGTAAGTAGTTCTCATTATTATGACAGTTAAAAAGAGTATTTATAGACAGAGGGCATGTGTATAAGATGACTATGAGGATACTATTTTTTTTTTTTAAAGATGAAATTAAGGGGTTAGAGAGGAATGTATTTAAAGAAAGGGAAGAGATAAGTGGTATGGTGCAAGAAAAAGCCTTTACAATGGAGGACAAAAGTAGGAAAGGAGGGTAGGAAGTTGGGAAGGTGGAGGTGGGAAGTGAGTGAACCTTACTGTCATCAGAGTGGGCTCAAATAGGAAATAACATGCATAGTCAATAGGGCTATAGAAATCTGTTTTACCCTGCAGGAAAATAAGAGGGGAATGGAATATAGGAAGGGAGAAGGGTGATAAAAGAGATCTCATATTAGGGGAATGAGTAGTCAGTAGCAATAGACTTTTGAGGAAGAATGGGGTGAAAAGAGAGAGAATAAATGGGGGCTATACAATTAGCAATAGTAATTGTAAAAAAATATTTTTTTCAAAGTAAGTTTCTCTGATAAGGTCTCATTTCTCAAATAGAGGAACTGAGTCAAATTTAAAAGAAAACTAAAATCCATGTCCCAATTAATAAATGATCAAAAAATATGAAATGTGCCCTGTAAATTCAGGCATATACTTTGACATAAAAACACCACTACTAGGCATAAATACCAAAAAGAGGTTTGAAAACTAAACAAAACAATCACAAAATGAAAATGGCCTATATGTAAAAAAAATATTAGCAGCTCTCTTCTCAAACAAAAATAGAAATTGAGGGGATGACTAACAATATGGGAATGGCTCAATAAATTGTACTATGTGTTTGTGATGAATTATTATTCTCTGGGAAATGATGAGCAGGATGCTTTGGGGGGGGGACCTGGAAATTCCTCCATGAATAAGGTGAAATATACAGCATACAAAATAATAGCAATAATCTGGGATGACCAGATGGAAATGACTTTGATATTCTCAGTAGTACAATCATCCACAACTGCTCTGAAGGACTTAAATGTTGAAAAATCTTATCCATAACTAGAAAAGGAACTGATTGTATCAGAAAACAGGCTGATACATTCTCTTTTTCTATCTCTTTTTTTTTCTTTTTAACTTAATTTTTCTTGAAGGTTTTATTTACATTAAGGTGGGAGATCTATGTTTTCAGTCACAACTTCACTTTTATGGAAATGTTTTGCGTATCTTCAAATGTGGTGTCTTAATTGTGGGTGGGGATAAGGGAGAGAATCTAGAACTCAAAAATTTTAAAAACAAATTTAAAAAATTGTCTTAAATATAACTGAGGAAAAACATTAAATAAATAAATAAATTTAAAGTTTTCACTACAATGAAAAAATTAAATCCCTTGAATCTGGCTATCTAAATTGATTCTCACTTGAAAATCCTGAAGAGAAACCACATTGGGGTTGATGTTTAGATCAATTGTATTAGAAAATCTTTTCTGGAATCAAGGTTAATCCTAGAACCTAAAGTATATAGCTAACCCACTTCTGGGAATCTAATGCTGTAGTGGAAATGGGACTTGGAATAAGGATTCTAAATGTTTACATGATCTTCAGTTAAACTGAACAAAGGCAATGGCTTGACTCAATTATTATTCTTTAGTATTGATTGTTGAAATAAAGTTCATTTTTTCAAAAAAGTTTCATAAGTTTTTGGCTTATCATTTGTTCTCTAAATAGCTAGCTATCAATTCTCTTCTTCCTTTTTGGTAAGGAAGTATTAATCTTTCTAAAACTTTGTATGAGTTTTCCATGTTATCAAATATTCTTGGGCTTGGGTCCATTTTATAGATTTTTAGTATACTGTATGCTATGCTGGAGGAACTGCATTAAACACTTTGAAGAAATCAACAAAGACTGTTTACATGTTACAGCATTTTCAAACACCTTATTCAATAATTATTACATAAATAAATTGTTCCTTAGATTTCTGGGCTTTTTTGGTAATTTTTTTTTTTTTTTTGCTTTTAAGTGAATCTATTGATTTTTCTAGACTTGTAGAATTTTTAATCATATAAAGCAGAGAATCCTTTCAATAAACTTCATAAACCCAAAGTTTTACTTTATTGGAAAGGGTCATTGATGTTTTCATCTTTTGGAATTCCTTATATTAAGAAAATTGGGATCTGTATTGTACCTAAGAAGAAGCTAGATTTGCTAATAATTTATATTTCATTGAGGAACATTTTTAATATTCTTAGCTGGTCCTATCACTTTTCAGTTTTGGAGACACTTGGGCTTTACTCTTTGCTTGATGCAATTTGATTTATATTTCAACATCCTTCATTATATTAACTGTGCATTTTCTTTCCTCATTTGCTCCAAATCACATTTTTGTTGAATTGACTTCTTGCAATCCTTCATTTTTTTCCTTTATTTTCTTTTGCCTTTCTGCATATCAATTTTTTAACCTTTTAATTGCTAATTAAAGGAATCTAAAATTACTGATGTGTTTTTGATTCCTGCTTTCCTTTTTTTGTTTCCTTTAATTGGGCAACATGTTATTCTGATTTATACTGCATGTTCCAACTATATAATGATATAATCTTCCAATGTGTCTCCACAACATATTCTTTAAGTGCTCTCTCATATCTCTTCAATCATGATACATTTTTCACCTGTCCTGAGATATATTCCTTGGTAACTCTACTTTTCCTCTTATGTTTCTTACCATAACAATATCTGCCATATGTATTACTAGGTGCAAGTCTAGTTTTTTTTATAATTTTAATCAAATCTTAATGTAATTTTATGATGATTACAAAATCTTTTTATTGGAATTTCTTTGGCTTTGTATAACTAGTTTGTTAATCGGATGGATGCTGTTAAACTCAGAAGGAACTTTGGAGAATTCTAGGATTTTCCCATTTCCTTTTCAAAATCCTTTGAAATGTTGATGCTATTTTTATCATTTATTTCATTATTATCATTTCTGAAATTTATATAATGCGATGATTCTCAATGACTTTCAATTTTTAAAAATTTTTTAATAACTCCTCAATATTATATCTTATTTATTAACTAATTTAAGCTTAGGGATAAAGTTCCTTTTTTCTAATTACCTTGAATTGATTGGCATTATGTTGTATGACTATAAGCAGAGAGGACTATTGATAAAATACAGAATAAAATGCTTGCTGTGACTTAAAATTTGAAATCTAGTTTCAATTTTGTTATAACATAGTACTAAGACATAAGTAACTATTCATTTCTTTAGGCCATTTTATGTATGCTTATGGTTTGCCTGCCTTAATAATCAGCTGCTTCTACACTCCAGTCTTCTTGACTCAAGGCCAGCACTTAGCACTGTTCCTGGAACATTGTAGGCAATTAATAAATGTTTATAGCATTGAATTGAAATTATGAGACCCTATTTCAACGTATAATCTCTACATCAGGACATAAATACTGACTCAATTCTTCTCAACATTCAGAAAGTTGGGAAGGAAAAAGGTACATCTAATTTATTACTCTAATGGACAAATCAACTAAAGAAGGAGTAAAGTAGAAGTCGTATAACTACAGAGTTAGAACCCAAAGAGACATATCAGCCAAATGGTGTGGGGTGGAGTTTGAGGAGACAGGTTCAGAGATGTTAAATGGTTTGCCCAAAGTCACAACTATAGTTAGTGGCAGGGAATTCTAAATCTATAACTTTTTTCATGATATGTGATCGTTCTTTTTTGGTATAACTTAATGTTTCATAATAGAGATTACATATCATCTGTGAACAATATTGTTTTTGGAAATGATAGTTTTAATTGAACTCCTTTTAACTCTTTGAAAATGGTAGTTTACCTGGAGAGTAAATAATGGATCTATTTATTTATTTCCAGGAGGGAAAATGTGGAAAACCTTGGTGGCATCAAGATAAAGCATCAAGTGACAAACAACAAAGAAAAATTTTTTCTTTTCTAGGGCAATGTCAACATGTCTCATAGCTATCAACTTGATTGAATGCGAGATATGTCATCTGAATGCCAGATCTTTTGATATGCATGCTTTGATTTGTACCATTATATAGTAGGGACCTAAAGCTCTTTTGGGGCTGAGCCAAGTATCTGTCTCCCTGTAAGTTATTTCTAGTTTCAGAATGATTATAAAAGAAACTCCAAAGAAAAGAGAAAAAAAAAAAAACTGAACTGTGATTTTAAGGGCTTCAATAAAGAAGCTGAACATAACATATTTTTTTCTTTACTCCCAAAGACTAGTATAGTCACTTAGACTGAAAAGGAAGAAAAAAAGAAGAGGAGGAAGATATATGGAGGGATTTGGAAAGAAAGGATAAAGAAAAGAAACACAACTTTTATAATTAGCATGTGGGATCTATTATATCATTTTATACTTAAGAAACAGCATTAGAAATTTTGACTTAAAAATAGTCTGAAAGCCTCCCTCTATCCTTTTAATTTTTATTTGAAAATGAGCCTTATATTGAGTTATTTTAAGAAAAAAGATCATGACTGTACTTTATCTCATGTTTTGTAATGATAAGAGAAATCTACAGATACAGACACACATGATAAGATTTCATTAATTCTGGGCAAAATGCTAAAGTAATTGCAATCTTTTTTACTTATCTTATATTTATGGATCCTCTTGCCTCCTAAAATTTTTCTTCAATTCCTGTTTTACCATTCTACCCTCTTGCCTCCTCAAATTTTTCTTCTGTTCCTTTTTTACTATTCTATCCTTTGGAAATTTAATAAATATTTCAAAGTATTCAGATCACATAAAACCTTTTTGAATTTATTATTTTCTGCAGTATTTAAATATTATAAATGAGTGGGGATAATAGATTTGCTAAGTTTCAAGGAAACTCAGAAATGATCTTCTAAGTCTATTATATGAAGTATTGATCCTTTTTGTCATGTATCTTATTAGTTATCAACCAAGTCCTGTTTTCTTTTACTAATGGGTATTCACTATTAATGAGTCAGCTTATTCTATTTTGTACAGACAAGTCAGATTGAGCCAAAAATCTTTCTATTTATAATGTCCATTTATTTATCCTTGTCTTAATTTGAACCTTTAACTTTGAAACTAATTCATCTCTTAAATGATGACCTAAATATTTTAAGACTGCAATAATGGATAGTAACATGGTAGAGTTGAATTATCATAAGTCAAAGAGCCTGGATTCAAATCTTGGTTCTGCCACATCATTTAAGCTACACAAATCATTTAACCTATTTGCATCTGTTTTCATCCTCTATAAAGTGAGAAGATCTTTTCCAGACATAAATTTATTAACTTTCTATATGATGCTATATTATATAATGCTACATCATAATTTAGTTAATGAAGCCTGCTTTTAGAATTATTGTTTCATACTGCTAGTACCTCACTTTATAATTTACCATTTCTATGAACTAAAATGTTCATGTTTCTATGCACTAAAATGGTATTATCAAAAAACTGTGCTATGAATATGATATTAGAGAAACTGATTAATTTATTTGGTTATAGAAGTATTCAGTCAGTTGTAACAATTTTCCAATTCAATATCCAAATATTAGATGAAATATATGAATAGATTGAAGATGAAAATGAATAATGAATTAATCAAGATCAAGTTTGCAAATTCTTCTAATATGAAAATTTACTCAGCTTTGGCATCAACAGGGCTTATTTAAGTGGAAAATGAGATAAATTACATATATATTAATTTTAATATAAGTAGAAAAGAAGATAGGTAATTTAGCAACTGGATAAAACAATAGAAAAGATGATCTTATTCTTTATTTGGTAAAGAACAGCAAGGCTTTGATTGAACATTTAGCCTCTTTTTTCTCAGTTTCTGAATAAGGATATACTAGTTTGTTAAACTATTTTGGAATTTTGATCCATCAGTACTATGAGCATAGAAGTTGAATGTCATTATTTGGTAAGTATGATGTAGATTATTTTCTTCAGATAATATTTTACAATGAAAAGGAAAAAAATATTTCCATAATCTATAGGTAGAAAATTTTAAAGGAGTAAAATACCTGTAATTGTAAATTCTGTAGCTTATTCAAATCTGGCTACATCAAAAAATACTTATTGTGTATAACAGATACTGTGTAGGCCCTGAAGGAAATGTAAAATCAGTATAATGTTTATATAAGAGATGCCTGATGGAAAGACATTACATTTCTCTATTTGAATTTTATCCAGAAGGCTGTGGAAATGAGTTTGCATGACATCTCACCATGTAAAGATCAACTTTTTACCTTCATGCATGCTGGTCACAATATATCAAATTGAAGTTCAACTTAAAAAAAATTAAAAAGAGGAAAACACTAAAAAATCTTATATGTTTTATAAAGGTACCTGTAAAGTTCTTCTCTAAATATATATTGTTTTCTGGGAGCAGGTTTCTTGGGGGGCTTCTGGAGGCAGCCTTAGTTTTAGTTCCATGTTATAATCACCTCAACTTCAGCCAGAGATTAAAGTCCAGATCTTTTATTGTCTCTTTCAAAATAGCCGGGTTAGCTTTCTTAGAAGCCTATCTCTCTCCATGGTTCTGAGAGCTTCTTGCTTATATGCTGTGACTGAGTATATTCCAAACATCACATCGCTAGGAAACAATTATTTGTTGTAGGATTAAATCAGTGCTAAATTAGATTTAACCATTGTCTCCTCAGTTCTGCTTAGGACCTTGTTTCAAGTTCTGGCCCATATCATCTCCTTGTAGGATCATATCAATTATACTGAACCATGCTAAATTAGATAATTATTGTCTCTATCAATTCCACTGTCTTAGGACCTTGTAAGAATCATAACAGGTACCCAGTATAGCAACATGCATCTATGTGTAATGCCCCAAACACTAAACTCTGAGTTTGAAAACCTAGATTCAAGAACCAGAAATGAACAAACATTACATTTCTGTGAATTGTTGTTGTTTAGTCATTTCCAACTCTTTGTGACTCCAATTAGGGTTTCTTGGCAAAGATACTAGAGTGTCTAACCATGTACTTTACCAGTTCATTTTACAAATGAGGAACTGAGGCAAACAGGATTAAGTGACTTGCCCAGGGTGGCATAGCTAGTAAGTGTCTCAGGTTACTTTAAACCAGGAAGATGAGTCTTCTTGACTTTAGGCTTAACATTTTTGTCTCATGTGCCAGTTGGCTGTCTTTTCTGAGTATCTGAGTATTTTTGTATAATGTGGATATGGTATTATTTAACTTATCTATATTATGGCAGTTATGATGAAAATTTTCAAAACTTAAATAACAACAATATTTGAGCAATCTATCGATTATAATCCCCCAATAATGTAGTTATTGAATTAATTAATATCTTGTAACAGACAAATGTGCTTATTGAATTTAATTGTTTAAGTTAACATCTCAAGAAACCCTGTAAGAACTATCTATTATAAGGTGTAGTCCAAGAATTATGTATCCATTCTAAGCAGGCTCCTCTTTTGGTACGAATACCTTCTTAGAAAGTTACTATCTTCCTGCTGGCATGAGCTTTACAACTATAGGATGAGTCAAATAAACAGGTTATGGCCCTTTCTACTTTTTACATACACCCTACAGGGAGCTTCATTATGGGAGAGAAAATGTACCATTGACATCGTTATTAGGAGCCTCACAGATCAAGTACTTTGTTTTTTTATTTAATTGAAACACTCTGGACAGGAGGTATTCTTTCTCCCAGAGTCTCCTCCTGCTTTTTTTGTTTTTGTTTTTGTTTTTGTGTTTTTTTAACAGAGACTGATGAAGTGAACAATAAACTCTCATTAAATATTTTTTTGTAAAACTTAAATCATCTGACTTTTAAAGAAATGTTTTCATAACTTCTCAATGGAAAAAGAGAGAATCTGGAACTCAAAATTTTAAAAATGAATGAAACAACATTGTTTTATATTTATTTGGAAAAATAAAATATTTTAAAAAAGAAAACTTAACCGAACTAATGTTCTGAGATATGTAAGGTCACTATCTCCATAATTCAGGTGAAGATGTGTTCTAAACAACTACTGAAGAATTCATTCTAAGTGACCTTTTTACAATTTTCCAAGAATGAGTGATGAGATCTCAGAACTCAGGCTGGAGCAAAATCTATTTTGCTTCAGGTGAAGTAAAAAAAAAAGCAGGGGTAGCCATCCTGATCTCAGATCAAGCAAAAGCAAAAATTGATCTAATTAAAAGAGATAAAGAAGGAAACTATATCTTGCTAAAGGGTACCATAGATAATAAGGCAATATCAATATTAAACATACATGCACCAAGTGGTATAGCACCTAAATTCCTAAAGGAAAAGTTAAGGGAGTTGCAAGAAGCTATAGGTAGCACAACTATAATACTGAGAGATCTCAACCTTGCTCTCTCAGAACTAGATAAATCAAATCACAAATTAAATAAAAAAGAAGTTAAAAAGATAATTAGAGCATTAGAAAAACTAGGTATGATAGATCTTTGGAGAAAATTGAATGGAAATAGAAAGGAGTACACTTTCTTCTCGGCAGTTTATAGAATCTATACAAAAATTGACCACAAAACCCTCAAAATCAAAGGCAGAAATAATGCATTTTAAAAAATCACAATGCAATAATATTTAATTCAATAAAAGGCCAGGAGAAAATAGACCAAAAATAATTGGAAACTAAATAATCCATCCTAAAGAATGAATGGGTGAAACAGCAAATCATAGACATATTGATAATTTCATCCAAGAGAATGACAATAATGATACAAGATACCAAAATTTGTGGGATGCAGCCAAAGTGATAATAAGGGGAAAATTTATATCTCTAGATGCTTACTTGAATAAAATAAGATCAATTGAGCTTACAACTAAACAAGCTAGAAAGAGATTTCAGAACTATTGCAGTAGATGAAAAGGGTAAATTAAATTTGACACACCTGCAAGCATACCAGGGCCCTACCAAGTAAAAAGGATAGAAGACATTCTCAGGCAAAATACTTAAAGAAAGAAAGAAAAAAAGGTAAGTATTGAATTGTGGTGATAAAATTAATATAAATAAATCTACTTATGTAAGAGAGTTAAAAGTAGAAAGAATTACTGTAGGAGTTCTCTGCAGAGCAAAACCAATGCAGACGCCAAGACGTGTTTTATTCCTCTCTAACCATTCCTTAGATTAGAAGAATCTTTCACTGTTATGGTATAGTATCATACAGAATTGTGAATTATGAACCAACTTAGCTAAATTTTGAAACTCTCATGACTTGGCTGGCTATATAAGATGATGAATTTGCCAGACACAAAAACTTTTGAAAGCAATTTAGTCACTTGTAAAATGGTACTCATATCATTGGTAGGAGAATACTCTATCAACCACATCACTGATTTTTTGTTAATTCAGGTAAATGGAAAAAAAAGGAAGAAAGAAAGAAGGGAAGAAAGGAAAGAAGAAAGAAAAAATGGAAGCATTAGACTGTGGTGATAAAAGTTCTAGATTTGGAGTAAGAGGACCTAGATTCAAATTCCAATTTATGATCTTGAATTAATTGCTTAACCTTCTTAGTCCTCAGTTCTTTTATATATAAAATAAAGTGCTCTAATCATTATCTATTTTAGATCCTATCCTAACTTCTTCCAAAGGTAAGAGATTGAGCAAAGAGTAAAGTAGTTAACAAGATCTCCTATAAACAAGGTATATGACTAAATGTCATGGATGAAAATGAAAGTAGACACAATAAATTGAAAATAAAAGCTTTTCCTCCCACTGTCATGACCTATTTTGAACATTACTGATTTCCTGTGCTGTTATACTCAGTGCACAGATCTATTGAGAGGAAATCTCTTATTTAAATGGATTTAGAATTCTATCAATTATGGGAACAAACTCTGCTTTGTAATGCTAGGGTGGTTGAACATTAATTCCAATGGACATTACTGTGAATAAATAATAGAGCAGTCATGAATAATCAGTGGGAGACTGGTTTAATGACCAGGGCTTAACTGTTAATTTTTTTTCATTATCTATCTCTCTGAATACACCATAAATGTAGTGTTAAAACATCACTCCCTCCTGGACAAGCAGGTCTTTGATGAGCATTTTTTTCTTTATGCAGTAAATTAATTACTTCAATATTTTTCACTCGTAGAAGGCTGTCAGAATCTTAAACTCAATGAGATCTGATCATACCAAACATGATGTGAATAATCAATTTCCTGTTTATTAAATGGTGATGAGCTTGTAATAGTTACAATACTTTTTAAAGTTATAAACACAGAGTCCCTGAGTGTAGCCTGAGGGAATTATATTTGTTGAATTCTAAGATGCTCTTGCAATCAAGTTTGTCCCCTGGAAAATCAATTATTAAACACAAGGCACAGAGTAATAAATTATTAGTTTTGCTACCATCATCATTTCTTAAGTATACATATTTGTGATAACCAAAACAGTAATTATGTATAAAATTCCAAATAAAATTTAAACCACAGAAATTACTAATGAAGACTGAACTAATGACGCCCTCAGTCTTGTCTTCTCTAATCCAAGACATCCAGGATTCTTCAATTAATCCTTATAATGACATTATTTCAAAGCCCTTCATTAGCCTCATCAACTTTTCTTGGATATTTTTTTATGTTATTGATGCACTTCCTTAAAATGGTAACTGAACTGAAACTGAATTGTAAATCACATTCCAGATATTGTAGAGTCTGAGAACATCATCTCCATATTTCTGTATACCAGGTCTCTTTTAATTTAATCAAAGATTGATTTAGCTTTGGGGACTGCTTTATCATACTTGATATTTTATACGTTTTTCAGATAATGTCCTAGCTATTCCAACTTTTTCAAGGTTGGGCTGTATTAATATACTTCTTCCTCTCTAGATTTAAGTTTCCTTTTCTACAAAATGTAAGGTGTTGAATTAAGGAATTTCTTTGAATCTTTCCAGCTCAAAATCTCATGATTCTAGGAGTTTTTAAAAGATTTTATGACTTTGTAAAATAATTGCCTTATTAAAGTTAATACTTTTTTCAAGTAACATCTTGGACTCAGTTCTCTAAAGAGGAAATAATTTAAAATAGTTTGGCTTCTTCTGAAGCTTTTCAAAGCAAATAAATTTTTATGATTAATGTATCACAAAAATATGCGCTTAGAAATATCTATATTTATGTCATATAGATACAGAATTATTTTTATGGTACATACATACACAGTATTCATGCATATGTGCAATATATACACACATACTATTTAGTGTAGAAACAACCATAGAACCACTATCTTCCGGTTCTAAGGCTATCATTTTTTCCAGTATATAGTTCTAATATATATTACTTTCTTTCTTTTTTTTTTTAAATTTTTTATTTAATAATTACTTTATATTGACACTCGTTTCTGTTCCGATTTTTTTTTCCCCCTCCCTCCCTCCACCCCCTCCCCTAGATGGCAAGCAGTCCTTTATATGTTGGATATGTTGCAGTATATCCTAGATACAATATATGTTTGCAGAACCGAACAGTTCTCTTGTTGCTTAGGGAGAATTGGATTCAGAAGGTATAAATAACCCGGGAAGAAAAACAAAAATGCAGATAATTTACATTCGTTTCCCAGTGTTCTTTCTTTGGGTGTAGCTGCTTTTGTCCGTCATTTATCAATTGAAACTCAGGTCTCTTTGTCAAAGAAATCCACTTCCATCAAAATATGTCCTCATACAACATCGTTGTCGAAGTGTATAATGATCTCCTGGTTCTGCTCATTTCACTTAGCATCAGTTCATGTAAGTCTCGCCAGTCCTCTCTGTATTCATCCTGCTGGTCATTTCTTACAGAACAATAATATTCCATAACATTCATATACCACAATTTACCCAGCCATTCTCCAATTGATGGGCATCCATTCATTTTCCAGTTTCTAGCCACTACAAACAGGGCTGCTACAAACATTTTGGCACATACAGGTCCCTTTCCCTTCTTTAGTATTTCTTTGGGATATAAGCCCAATAGAAACACTGCTGGATCAAAGGGTATGCACAATTTGATAATTTTTTGGGCATAATTCCAGATTGCTCTCCAGAATGGTTGGATTCGTTCACAACTCCACCAACAATGCATTAGTGTCCCAGTTTTCCCGCATCCCCTCCAACATTCATCATTATTTTTTCCTGTCATCTTAGCCAATCTGACAGGTGTGTAGTGGTATCTCAGAGTTGTCTTAATTTGCATTTCTCTGATCAATAATGATTTGGAACACTCTTTCATATGAGTGGTAATAGTTTCAATCTCATCCTCTGAAAATTGTCTGTTCATATCCTTTGACCATTTATCAATTGGAGAATGGCTTGATTTCTTATAAATTTGAGTCAGTTCTCTATATATTTTGGAAATGAGGCCTTTATCAGAGCCTTTAACTGTGAAAATGTTTTCCCAGTTTGTTGCTTCCCTTCTAATCTTGTTTGCATTAGTTTTATTTGTACAGAGGCTTTTTAATTTGATGTAATTGAAATTTTCTATTCTGTGATCAGTAATGGTCTCTAGTTCATCTTTTGTCACAAATTTCTTTCTCCTCCACAAGTTTGAGAGATAAACTTATATATTACTTTCTTAACAATGATTCTCCGTAGTGCCTTGGAAACTGGGGCAAAGCAGTCCTTAAATTATGAATGGGGAAGAGAAAAATGAACATCAAAAATAAAACAAAATAAAAAAAAAACATTGTATGTGGTACTGTGTAGAGTAAGTTAGGATGATAATGATATATAAATTTTCATTCTATGAATAGGGTATTGGGCTTTAATGATGATTAGAAAAGCCCACACACATCTTGGAAAATGTAAGAAAACAGAGACCCCGGAGACTGGCACACAATCAAGCATAACAATGTTTGTCCTGGTTAAACTGGCCATTTTGTTGCTTGAATCTTTATAGACAATTGATTTCTCACAGGTTTGACTTAATCTTAGATAGGAGAAATCTCCCACTTAATCTTGGACTTGACTCAAGATAAATCGAAAGAAATTAAGAGACAGACACCTTGCTGAATGTGCTAAGTTTATATCAGTCTTGCATACACTCTTTGGTTTGCAAACTTGCATAATGGAAGCTGCTAAAAGTCATCTAAACTTAGAAGTTGAAGTTATGTTTTCATTACACTTTAAACAAAATAGAAGTGGTTTAAAAATATATCTTTTAAACCACATATAAATCAAAATTGCTGCCAAACTAGCATAAATAAGTTCTGCTTCACAAAGAGATCAGAGAATGCTGATTCTAGAATAAATGTTTGCATTAACACTTTGAGCAGTCATTCATTTTGGTCTTATTTGAAATGTATAAATCATGTTGAATAATGTTATTCAATCTATTTATGTAATTTTCAGATTAAAGAGAGACATTTAAAGGGCTACTCTGTGTATATAACAACATGTCTGAATTTCTGACTTAATTAGCCTTACAAGAATCTATATAAAAAACATTTGAAAATTCTGTACATTGAAGGCAGATACTGCTAAAGACTCATTATAACTTGCACAACAAATGCCAAATGTTTGCATAAGGTAAAGCTTGAGCCCTAGCCCTTGTTACTTATAAGAATGATTTTATGGTTTTTATTATCCTTGCAGAAAGTGGCCTGCAGATATAACAAAAATGATACATCATTCCGATGGATGGTAGTAAATTGTTTTTCTAAAAGCACAATAAAATGTGTGTAAGGCTGCTTAAATCTCATAACTGGACAATTAAGCCTATAGTAACATACAAAATGTATCCCCTAATTCTCTTCCCATAAAATTTCAAATCTAATTGTTTTAAATCACTGTAATGTCGCTTAGCATGCTATTAACCTATATTTTTGTTTCTGTTTCATTATCTGTCCTTACAAGAAGGAAGCAGGTTTTTTTTCAATTGTTGATTTATGTTATTCAACAATGTATAGGTTGTATTTGAGTGCTGCATAATTTTCAAATATATTGTTACCATTTAATAAAACAATCCTTTTAGAGTTTCCTTTGTATTGTTCAACTCCAGCAATACAAACAAAAGAAATAAAATTGCATCTGTTACCATGGAAATTCCCATTTCTTTAATATTGGGATGGTATTTCTCCTTGTAATATGAAATGTACTCAAGTAGACAAGATTTAAGCAATATGTAAGAAACGTTTTGGAAATGACATCTAGCATATTCAATGCAAGTTTTTGTGGGAAGTAAGCAATACAGATGAAATTTTCATTATTGCATTATGTAGCAAAACCATTATCTTAACTAGACAATATTTTTTCCTCCTACTTCTATAATAGACTTTACTATGTCTATGTGTATCTGAGGACAGGTAGCATGGAGCAAAAATATGTGCGTATAAGTATGTATATATACATATTTATTCATACAATTATATTTAGACACATATACTTATATGTATATCCTATATTAATGCATAAATATATACTGGACTTTTTTGTTAATATTTAAAATTACATACTACTATTAGCAAACAAATAGCATTATAGTTTAGCTTCCCATCATCAATTTGAATTGATCTTCTGTTGTTTCATTATAATCACTATGCATCAACAAAGGAATTATATAAAAATGTGAATTATATTTCCCATCAGTAGTTCTAGATTTCCTAATTTTATTTTTCATGATAGTTGGCAGAAAGGCACAGACCCTTGCTTAAGCTAACATTATTACCTGTTACAATAGGGTCATAAATTATCTATGAATTTTCTAACACTTGTTTCTCTGTTTCTCTTTCATGAATATCACTTCCAACATATATGTTGTGATGTCCATGAAAGAGAAACAGAGAAACAATTTTTAGAAAAAAAAATCAATATAGCACGCTCTCTCTCTCTCTCTCTCTCTCTCTCTCTCTCTCTCTCTCTCTTTCTCTCTGACCTAGGAAGAGACCAAAACTTCCAATTAATAGTACAAAACTATCAACATAGGGACTAGAGATCTATGGGCATTAGAGATGGGGTTTAAAAAGAAGTGAATCAATGAGGGCACTGCAATTCAGAGAAAAGCTAGATCAAGAAGAGATCCCAGATCTAACACGAGGAACTTAAATGCGTATAGAATGCAGAAATGGGTACTGCTAAATTGTAGGTTATAGGTCCAAGGAAGACTGAGGAAGGAAGCTAATACTAGGCATGGCAGTCCTACTCATTGCTCAGACCAAAAACTTTGTCAGGAATTTGCAAAACTCAAACCAGAGAGATAATTATCAGCTTTTTTCTTTGATTAGATTACTTTGGGATTCACGAAAACTTGCAAGTTACCAGTCAAAACCACTTTTAACTACTTGTTAGAACCTAGAATAACACAATATTCAATATGTTCAAGACAGTAGTATTAGGACCTGTGGAAATTCCCTCCAAAAGTACAAAGTACCAAGTCCAAAGTTAGGAGTAGGCTAAGAAAAAAGCAAACATGTAAAAAAAAAAAAGAATCCCACCATAAAGAGTTATAATGATAACAGAGATAATTATATACAAAGTCTGAAGAGAAGAATAATTCTAATATATCTACAAACAAAGTCTCAAAGAAAAACAGTTTGGGCACAACTTCAACAAGAATTCCTGAAAGAGTTAAAGCAACAGTTTTTTTTCAAAGTGCTTGAAATGTTTTTATAACTTAAATTTGAATTCTAGAGTAAAAAAAAAATTAAAAAGGAAATGAGTTATATAAGAAGAATTGAAAAGAATTAATTTTGGCACAAACAATACAAAACTTTGTTTGAACAACAAAATCCTTGAAAATAAGAATGCACCAATTAGAATTCAATGACTCTATGAGACAACTGAAATATTAAAACAAAGTCTAATGACTCAAAAAATAAGAGAAATTTTGTTATCTTAAAAAAAAAAGAAAAGAAAACCTGCTTACATCTATTACATTCAGAAGACAAATTGGAAATATAAATTTACAGGTCACCATTTGAAAGGAACACCAAGATAAAATTCCTAGGAATATTATAACTAAAACCACAATTTCCACATAAAGCATCAAAAATAAAGAATTCAAGTTCCAAGGAGCCAAGAACTCATAGTCAGTACCACACAAGATTTAGTAGCCATAATTGTAAAGAAATAGAAAACTTAGAATATAATATTCTGAGAGACTCTCTCTCTCTTTGATGAGCATAAACCATATTGAAAAAAATATGTACAATCTTTGAAATATGACAAAATTTGATAAAGCCTAAGAAAATCTGTTTTCATTTAAGCATCTTAAAATTAGAATTGAACAAATGGAAGTGAATGACTCAATAAGACTTCAAGAATCAGTTAAACAAAAACAAAAAATGAAAAAAAAGAAGAAAATATGAAATACCTCCTAAGAAAAACAACTGATCTGGAAAATAGATTTAGGAGAGACTATCTAAGGATTATTAGATCTCTTGAAAGCCATGATAAAAAAAAAAAAGAACCTAGACATTATCTTACAGGAAATCATAAAGGCTGCCCTGATATCTTACAATCAGAAGGTAAAATAGCCGTTGAAAGAATTCACAGATTATCTCCTGAAAGAGACCCAAAAGTAAATTCCCAAGGAATATCATGGCTAAATTTCAGAATTATTGAAGGAAAAGATATTGCAAACAGCCAGAAAGAAACAATTTAAATACCAAGGAACCATAATGAGGAATACCCAGGACCTAGCAGCTTCTACCTTAAAGGAATCTGATATTCTGAAAGGCAAAAGAACTTGGATTACAGCGAATAATAAGCTATACACCTAAAATGAGCATTATCTTTCAGAGAAGAAAATGAACATTCAATGTTATAGGTGAATTTCACTTATTTCTAATTAAAAGACCAGAACTGAACAAAAAAAATTGCTCTCTAAACACAGAATTTAACAGAAACATAAAAAGGTAAAAAGAAAAGAAGTCTTGAGAACTCTATTTCTGTTATGAATATACTTAGAGAGTGAGGATATAATTTGATTTTATTGTGATAATATGTAAAAGAAACTACAGGTGAAAAGGGGATTGTACTGAAAAAAGAGAGGAAAAAAGGTAAAATAAGGGAAATTACATCTCACAAAAAGGCAAAAAAGAGCTATTATAATTGAGAGAAAGAAGGAAAGGGTATGAGCATTGTGTGAATCTTATTATCAGATTGGCTCAAAAAGATAATATCAGATGTATTCACAGAGAAATTTATCTCACTTTATAGGGAAGTGGGAGGGAAAAGGGGAAAATAAAGGGAAAGACTAATAGAAGGGAAAACAGAAGTATTAAGAAAAAGATGTAAAAGAGGGGGAAGGGTTCTAAAGGGGGGGCTGTTAGAGAGAGGTGGTTATCTGTTAAAAAAAAAAAAAGGAGTTTGATTTAATCTCTCAAGCCCCTTCCTTCTAACTGTAAAATCTGGAAATCTGGTAGTGAGACAATCCGACAAGTTCGCCACTGAGAAACATGTTGCATTCTGTCTATGGAATTAAATTTATTCTCAATCTGAAGGTTTGTGCTGTTGGCACATAACATCTTTCTTCCCTTCTAAATGTGTGCAAGCAATATATATCTTTTGCATATCATATTTGCCAATCTTTATTTCGAATACCGGGATCTTCTGAAATTTGAGGTAACACTAAAATGAAAATGAGAAATTTGAATACAAAGTGCTCTGGAACTTAAAATGGCTATGAGATATTATAAAAAATGAGAATAATCACAAAAGATAGGATGTTGGGTAAAGAAAGTTCTATTTTCCACACTCTGTAGGGGCCTTTCCCCTTTCTTAACAGATCTTTGGGGATTGGAAAGATATTGGACTGACAACTCTTGACAGCAGTAAAACTGGCAAGTCCCATGGTATTTTCCAGGCTGTTAGAAACAGGGTTGCCACCCAGCTGGTATTTTAGAGATGCAGATGATGTTTGTCCTTAAGGCTTGTACAGACAATTTATTCACCACTTGAAGCACAGTGATTTTCCCTGAATAGAAACAAGCCAAATGTTGCTTTTTAAAGTTGCAAATATAAATTGCAATATATATTATTATTGGCTATTTATCTAATTCTACAACTTAAATTATTTAAAGTCTTATAACATTCATTCAGAAGTATCAATGACACTTATATTTTATTCACTTTATTATAATTATTATTTTTTTGGATAGTATCAGAAGACAACTTCCAAGCTATTCCTACCCTCATTCATATATTTTAAAAATGAAAGTTTTATTGATGATGTTTTTTGTTTCTATGTTATGGTCATTTCTGGAAATTGACTGCCCAGCTTCCAATTGAATACTCCCCTCCTCATTCATAACAAAGAAAAATAGTAAACAAAAATACCAAATAAACTGACCACTCTGATAATACATGTATGTGTGTGTATTTACACACACACACACACACACACACACACACACACCACATAGCATTTTTTTTTTCCTAGTAGTCTCCTGCCTCTCTGAAGATAAGAGAAGAAAAGTTTTCACTGTATGTTCCATGGGGCTGTCACTGGTTTTTCAGTTCAGATTTTCACCTTTATTATTTTTTTCTGCTTGCACTGTGCTCTCTATATTTCTGAGATAACAGCTAACATTTAAAATAGCACTTTAAGGTTTGAAAAGTGCTTTACATACTTATGTGTGTGTATGTATACATGTGAAAAATATATATTCTTATTTGATCCTTAACCACAACCCAGTGAATCAGATACAATTATTGTTCCCATCTTCCATCTGAAGATATTCAGGCTGGGAGAGAGGCAGCTAGGTGATTCAGTAGATAGATCACCAGTTCTGAAGTCAGGAAGTTCCTGAGTTCAAATCTGACCTCAAATACTTAGTACCTGTGTGACCCTGAGCAAGTCACTTAACCATGTTTGCCTCAATTTATGATTGAAAATGACTGAATGACAATAATAATGAGGATAAGAACAACCTCTACAATGAGGAATAAAGCTCTGAAGAGATTAGTTTTTAAAGATTTTATTAATTAAAATAATACCCATGATAATCAGCCTCTGAATATTTTGTTGATTTGAATGTTGCATAAGTCATATTTTCCCCTGCAAAAGTTGTTATACTTGCTTTTACAGATTGAAAAGGGGCATGCAACAAATTGGTCCAAGCATAGACTATCAGGAACTACAGAGATTATTTAATACCACTTGAACTTCTGAATGTCTACAACATGCAAATCAAGTAATCTTTGACTTTTTCCACAAAACCTGTAATAGAGAGAAACTCACATATCCCTAAGAAGTTTAATCTGCTTTTTTAATAGCTAAAATATAGAAAGATGTTTTTTTAATTTGTTTTCATACTGAGCCTAAATTTTTCTCTTTGGAACTTCTATCTTTTCATACTAATTCCAAAGTCAAGAAGAACTAGTCTAATTAATTCATTTTCAATGATATAGTCTAAATCTGATTTTCTGACTTTATTAAATGTCCTTTCTTGGAGATTCAATTGAAATTTCAAACTGAAATAATTCTTGGACCTAATATGGTTTTTCCTAACTTTCCAAGTTTTGCTGACACTACAAACAATTTTTCCATCTCCAAGGAGTAAGCAATTTCGTTGTTGAAAAGCATAGAAAAAGAAATGTTGTACTAAAAAAACTGTTAAAAATCCATAGTTTTTCCACTAAGCAGAAACACAGTTTATAAAGACTGAATAGAAAACTGAAAAGTTCTCTTTAAGGGCAGAGAAATGACTGATACTTGAGGATATTGTGGTCCCTCAGCTCATTTGCATGTGACTTTTTAAAGGTTGTGAGGTTAAAACTCACAGTGTAGTTAATCAAATAACTCTTTGGAAACAGTGGAGGACATTAAATAAGGATTATTGGTTTCATAAATGACAGAGAGTTGGATTTGTGCATTTTATTTCATAAGGGAAAGATGAGTCATTGACCACTAGTAGGTTCTAATTTGTGCCATTAGAAGCTGTGAAGAACCCAGACGGTAGGGAGTTAAGAGGGTATCAGCACCAATTAAGAAGAGAGCAGAAGCTGAGTGAAAAGATGCTAGCAGTCACATAAAAGTGGCTTCTTTACTTAAAAACCTGCTGATTGGAAGAGAAGTACATTGAAGAAAAAGCAGAGACTGGAGTAGAGGTGCACTCTGCTGAAGTTTAAGCTATCATCCTTCAGCTCCATTTACAATTTGAAAGAAGTAACTTTCTCATAGAAGTGCCTGGTTGCTTTCTGCTGCTATCTTCTTGTTAGAGAGGAAAAAATAGAGCAAAGAGTTGCTTTGGAGAGGCTTTCCTAAGAACATGCGCTAACCGCTCATTGCAAGGCACAATTTTTCTATAGAGGGAAGATTTGGCTGGGCTTGTTTATATTTCTTAGAGAGACAACCTGAGATTTGTTTAGTGGAAAGATTCAGATGTTAATTGGACAACACAAAATATAGTCAATTGAAGAGCTGTCTGATTTTTTGTGTGTTATTTAGAAAGCCAACAGGACTAGTTTTGCAGTTTTCTAGCTTAGGGAAATTTATTATTCTTAAAATGTATTTTTCTCTGTACCCTTTTATTGATGATTTCAACAGTTCGAGTAGAAGACGAGAGGATTTTCTTAGCAGAAAGTGGGTGAAGACTAGAAAGAGGAGCAACTTTTAGAGAATTGACCATTTATTGTACAAATTATTCTTGAAGGGACAAAAGACAGCAACATTTGCAGATAGGAGTTATGAGTTGCCTCACAGACATGAACTTTTCTCCCTCATTTATTTATCTTTGTCTGCTTTACTCATGAATACCATATAAACTAGTAGGAGAGTGTGATCTAGATTTACAAGTAATATGTTGTGATATATTTGCTTATTACTACATTTCCTATCTTTTGAATAATTGTATTGAATAATTATATTTTATTGAATAATTGAATAAGAAATATACTTCTTATGCTTTGTTATTAAATAAATATTTTATGTTTAAGAGTTAATATTACCCAGGTGATTGAGTTTAAATATGTTAGAATTATAAAAGTGGGGGTTCATGAGTATTTAATAATAAAAATGTATTCCAATCCCCAAAAGGATTACCCTTAGGATGTTAAGCAAATTCAAATTCTACCATTATTGTTGTGCTCTATATCTGAGAACTTTAGACCTGATAGTGTAAAAGCAAGTTGGAGTGCATAAGTTAGTCAAAGCAGAGAGAATTCCTGCATTGGGATGCTAACTTGTGGGAGCTATCTTGACACACAGGGTACAAAGGTAAAGCTTTGATATTTTTCCTGGCTATTCCACTCTCTTCATTCCAATTAGTTTCTATCTTTTCTTTAATATAAATAGTGCTTCCTACTCATTTCTGTCATTTTCTTTCTAGTTCATATCCTCATGACTTTTTGCCTAGACTCTTCCTAAATGATCTTCCCTGTCGCTAATAACTTCAGTTCCCAAATCATCTAATTAATCACCTCCCAGACTTAACAACAACAACAAGAAAATCCCTTGATACTCCATTTCCTATATAATACTTAACCAGGTTCTTTCATCTCATATTAAAGATTCTCAAAACCTTTAGCCTATTTTCCAGTCTCATTTCATAGAGTTCTCAATAAAATATTCAATGTTCCAATCAAGCTGGAATAAGTATCCTTTTTCATTCTTTTTTTTTTTTTCCTCTTCTTCAATCTCTCTGACTGTATACATATTCCAGGAATGGGTACCTTCCCTACTTCCACTTGTACCATAACTCAGATATCTGGTCACATGTCAAGAAGTTTTTTCATGCATGATAGTATAGGGAATGGGTTACAAAAAGACCTGATTTTAAAAATATGTTCCATTACCTACTACCAGTGTGATGTCCAGCAAATTACTTAGGTTTTTGCATCTTGGTTTTCTACACTGGAAAAAAAAAATTGAGAACATTAGCCTAGATGATCTTCAAGCTCTGGAAGGTGATTTTTTTTTTCAGATGAAATCATCCCTCTCCAACTTTTTTCATTACTCTGATCTTTCCTTTGCATTTATTCACTTATTCAGAGTAAAGTCCAGTACAAAGTTATTCCTGTACAAGTATAATCTCTTTTACTTAATTGTAAAATCCTTAAAGAGTAAGGATTAAGCTATTTTCCATCTTTGTATCTCTCAAAATTTGCATAGTCTTGGCTTTCACATAGTAGTTGATTGGCAGAGGATAATGGAAATGACATTAGAATAGGAATCAAAAGACTCAAGGTCAGATCCTGATTCTTCTACCTCTGTGATCTTGGAAAAGTCTATTTTTCCTTTCTTAGTTTCTTTCAGTTGTGTAATGAGGCAGTTGAATTAAATTGACTCTAAGTTCTTTTCCAGTCTCAGTACTATAATGCTATAAATGGAATTAAATTCAATGTGAAACACTTTCATTCTGGTACAAAATACTTTGTGGTTTTTCCTCAGATATCAATTTCTTACATAGATACTATCATACATGTTTATTAAAAACAATACTATAAACGTTTTCATTACTACTTAATCAACTAAATAGTTGGACACTGAAGAAAGATATTTCTGAGGAATATAGATTTCTTTTTTTTTTAAAGTCCAAATCCTTTATCATCTCCTTCACTGTCTAGTTTTTTTGCTTGGGGCCCGAGCTAGCTTTTTTTTTTTTTTTTCTTTATTATTATAGCTTTTTATTGACAGAACATATTCATGGGTAATTTTTCAACATTGTTCCTTGCAAACACTTCTATTCCAACTTTTCCCTTCCTTCCCTCCACCCCTCCCCTAAATGGCAGGTAATCTCATACATGTTAAACATGTTAAAGTATGTCTATATACAATATATGTGTACAGATCCATACAGTTCTCTTGTTGCACAAGAAAAATCAGATTCAGAAGGCAAAAATAACCTGGGAAGAAAAATAAAAATGCAAGTAGTCCACATTCAATTCCTAGTGTTCTTTCCCTGGGTGTAGCTGATTCTGTCCATCATTGATCAATTGGAACTGAAGTGCATATTCTCATTGTCAAAAATATCTACTTCCATCAGCATATATCCTCATATGGTCTTGTTGTTGCAATGTATGATGATCTCCTGGTTCTCCTCGTTTCACTTAGCATCAGTTCATGTAAGTCTTTCCAAGCCTCTCTGTATTCATTCTGCTAGTCATTTCTTATAGAACAATAATGGAATATAGATTTCTTGGTTTAAAATTTCCCCAGGACACAGATTTTGTCTTCTTTATCTCCTAATAGTGACTATGATGATCAGTAGCATCTATCTAAAGTCATCAGCTAGCATCATGTGTAATGGAGATAAATTAGAAGCATTCCCAGTAAGATCAGGGGTGAAACAAGTTGCCTATTTTCACCATTATTATTCAATATTGTATTAGAAACATTAACTTTAGCAGTAAGAGAAGAAAAATAAGTTAAATGAATTAGAATACATAATGAGGAAACAAAATGGGTTCATGATTTAAACATAAAAAGTGACACTATAAGCAAAGGACAAAGGACCTCATATCTGTGGAGAAGGAATTAATTTGTGACCAAAGAAGAACTAGAGTACAGTATGAAATACAAAAAGGATAATTTTGATTATATTAAATTAAAAAGGTTTTATTCAAACAAAACCAATGCAGACAAGACTAGAAGAGAAGCAGAAAACTGGAAAAAATCTTTACATTCTAGGGTTCTGACAAAGGCCTAATTTCCAACATATACAGAGAAATGATTCAAATTTTATAAGAAATCAAGCCATTCTCCAATCAATAAATTGTCAAAAGATATGAACAGACTCAGATAAAGAAATTAAAACCATTCCTAGTCATATGAAAAAAGGAATCACTATTGATCAAAGAATTGCAAATTAAGAGAACTCTGAGGTACCACTCCACATATCTCAGATTGATTAAGATGACAAGAATATATAATTATTCTGATAATGACAAATGTTGGAGGGGATGTGGGAAGAGTGGGACACTAATACTTTGTTAATGGAGTTGTGAACTGACTCAATCATTCTGGAGAACAATTTGGAACTATACCCAAAGGGTTATCAAATTGTGCATACCATTTGATCCATCCAGCAGTAGTGGATGCCCATCAGTTGGAGAATGGCTGAATAAATTATGGTTTGAATAAAATGAACTATGATATGAATAAAATATGGAATATTATTGTTCTATAAGAAATGATCAGCAGGATGATTTCAGAGAGACCTGGAGAGAATTACATGAATTGATGCTAAGTAAAGTTAGTAAAACCAAGAGATCATTTTACACAGCAACAACAACATTATGTGATGATGATGGATGTGGCTCTTTTCAACAACGAGGTTATTCCAGTAGACTAGTGAGGGAGAGAGCCATCTGCATTCAGAAAGAGGACCGTCAGGACTGAATGTAGATCACAACATAATTTTTTCACCATTTTTGTTGTTGTTTGATTGCTTTTTTTTCCTCATATTTTTCCCTTTTTGATCAGATTTTTCTCCTACAGCATAGTAGGTGGGGAAATATGTGTAGAAGAATTGAATATGCTTAACATATATTGGTTTACTTGCTGTCTGGGGAAGAAGGTGAAGGAAGGGAGGGAGAACAATTTGGAACATGGGGTTTTATGGGAGTGAGTGTTGAAAACTATCTTTGCAAGTATTTTGAAAATAAAAGGCTATTAAAAAACTGATTATTATTTTTAGATTAGATGTTTGCATAATATTTTATATTGTTCTTCATAACAATTTTATTGGGCAGGTACCACAAATATTGTTTTGCCCAATTTATAGAAGAGGAAATGAAACTCAAAAAGATAATCCCTCATCCACTCCCCCTTCCCCTCCCAGCCCCATATTTTTACTACTGGAAGTGTCAAAAACAGGATTTGAATCCAGGTCTTCCAGACTCAAAATCCAGAACTACAACTGCCACAACATTCTGCCTTATATAAATCATGGCCCAGAACCTCCAAGTTCTCAGTATACATGACATAAATTTAGTCCTGGGGGCTTTTAGTTGCTGCCACTTTTGAGAAAGGATATTTCATCATTTTCTCCTTATCCCAGATTTTAAAGTTCAGGAATGTCACTATTCTTCCATAAAGTTGGGGTTCAGAATCTCTCTCGGTCTTTTTATTTTCTATAAACCCTCCTGAAAATTGAGGTTTTTCAACTCTGACACTTCTTTAGAAGGTAGTTCAGGAGTTCATACAATTACATAGCCCCTGACTATCACCATGGGTTCTACCAGGAACTTGGCGTTCAGGAACTCTTATTATTTGGCCATGTGGTTCCCCTCTCAACAATTTTTACCTCCTGAGCTATGAGGATTTTTCTCTGCTTCTCTAACACTACAACTGAGAATATGGATTCTAGAGGAGAGTATATAGAAGGGCAAGGTTTACCAACACCTACGTCACCCAGAATCCAAGTCTTCTTAGGTCTTTTATTTCCGGTCTATATTCATTTGTTTCTCTAAGTCTCTTGTACACTGACATGGAAAATATTCTTTGATTATTTTATGGACATACTAAGTCTGTCAAGAAGCACTTATTAAGCACTTTCCATGTGTCAAGAAGTATGCTTAAGCTCTGGTGTTGCAGAAAAAAATGATAGAATAATCTTTGCTTTCAAAGAGCTTATATTCTAATGAGAGAAGAGAACAATTATTTGTATATATACACATATATATGTATATAATATATGTATATGTGTAGACATATGTGCACACATGTACACGTATGTATATTTGTGTGTCACACACTGACATAGACACAGACACATGTACTTCGTAGATCTGGTACAAAAAGGTAGCTTTATCCCCTGATATCTTGGGTAGATAAAATGCTACCCAGATAAAATGCTACTGAGATTTAATCAGCTTTCATGACGATTGGACCTAGTAATGAGATATGATAAAAACCCTCTAATAATTAAAGACCCTAATAATAACATCATTAATTTGACTGACATCTTTTGAATATCACTTTATACATATTTTTTCAACAGTTATCTTTCATAGAGTTGAACATTATGGCAGATGCTTTATATATCCGTTTTCAGTCAAAACATGATTTAATGAGTTAAACATTTGAGGTAGAAATTCCCTGTAACAATGCACTTGGTAAGTCTGAGTAATAATGGTTTTAGGAAAGTTATCTATGTGTTGAGAATTGATCATCCATGGACACAAAGCTAAAAGGCACAATCTGAACACAGATTTTCCTGTTTCAAGGAATTTCTCTTTCCATTACAGTACACTATTTCTCCTTGATTATTATGCAACAAATTAAGAAACTGTTCTTGTAGATGTATATGAAAAAGATTCTAAAGTGTAAAATCCTTAACACTGTCTTTAACTTTTAAACAGTGATTATTATCTAATTCAAAGAAAGCAAAGTCCATGTGATTGCCTTCTTTTCAGCACTTTTCATTTAATGCCATTTTTTGCTTCCCATCATTTCTCTTTATATCAAATCTGCTATTTCCCTATGATGCTAATGAATTTCACTTAGAGAGATAAATGGTGCTTGGCATAGAATGAGAAGACCTGGACCTGAATAATAACTCTGATAATTACTTGCTATGTGATCATGGGAAAGAGCATTTTGTTCTTTGTTTTCTTCTTCTGCAAAATATTACTACTGTTATTGTATTTTACTATTTGTCAGTGATAAACAGTAAATAATAACTGTAAATAGTTAAATAGATAAATAGTAAATAATAAATAAAAAGGATAGTTTTACTATAAGCAGAATTCTACATTGTAAACTTTAAATCATTTTATTAATGTGAATAGTATTGTTATAACATATCCTCCAATTTAAACAGTTTGACATTTTACACAGATTTTTAAAAATAGTTCATGCAATAATACAATATTAAAAGGACACCTCTCTCTCTCTCTCTCTCTCTCTCTCTCTCTCTCTCTCTCTCTCTGATCCTCTTTGATTCTGTCAAAAATAACATTAATTTTTCTTTATAGAAAATAAATTGGCTTGGAGAATTTCAGATCACTAGATCAATGACAATTCCAGAAAGAGTCATTAAATCATAGCTTGGGAATTTGAATTCTGTTTTTATAATTGTCACAAATTTAGGAATGAGTAAACATCACTGACAAAATGGAATTTATAGTAAATAGAGATTAAATTATACTGAATAATTAAATTATATTTAACCAGATAACTTAAGGAGCTTGTATCATTAGAGCATAATTAATGAGTTTGTTGTGGAAGTTATGGGTTCTTGAAGGGGACCATGGCATTAAGAGATGATGCCATGACCTGTAAGTAATTGGATTTAAGTGAGACAGGTGCAAAAGTTAGCAGTCTCCCTTTCTTCTCCAGAACCATCTGGGTCCAATGGTAAGATTAGGATGCCTGGAAATGGTCCTGGATTCACTACGAGACCTTGGCCCATTAAAGCTATGATATTTAATAGGTCTCAGTTTGACTGAGGCAACACCCATTCACTGACTAAAATTAGATAAGAAGTGAAACAGAGAAGGGCCTTTTTAACCTAATCAAAAATAATTTTTAAAAAATCAATCTGGTAGGAAAAAACTCATAGGTTTTCTGGCAAAACAGAAACCAGTGTTATTTACATTTACTCTTAGCCAATCAAGCCCCAAACTGACCAAGTGGATCTTGGCCTGGGACCTATAATTGGCTAATCACTTGGAGCCGGGATGATTAGTATTTAAGGTATGGTCCTTAAGAAAGAAATCTAGGATTGCAAACCCCAAGATTTCTTCTGAGATTTCAGGGATCAAAATTTGCATTCATTAGGGCAGAGTATCTGCTGTTAAAGGTATAATATGCTATGTAGAGAGAGAAAAATGAAGGGAGAGAAGTTATCGTTCTAAAGATGTTCTGAAACTTAAGGATTTTACTTGTATGAAGAGTTATAACTCACATAAAAAGGAAAAAAAATGCTGAAGAAACTTATGGAGATGATAGAAGAATGTATTTATTAAGCTGGGTACAAAAACAACTTTTCAAGAAAATTCAAATGAATCCAAGTTGAACTTGTCATTATGCAAATGTGTGAATTAATTTCTAATGTAATACAAATAGTGTTTTTACCTAGGAACTCATATTTTGATTAATTTAAAAAATAACCCAATAACTTTTCATAAATCATAACTAAAGAATCACAGAATTTCAAATTGGATAGGACCTTAATGATCATTTTGTTAAACCTATACCTAAATGAGAATCACTTCTATACGTCTGATAAAACTGCTCTTTCTTTCATGAGACATCTCTTCTAATAATCATATAGGAAAAAGAAAAATAAGCTTTTATTAGCATCTTAATGAATGAAGTAGTTTATTGGAAGTATTAAGAGTTTCCTTCATGAATGATAAAAATTATCTTCACAATCTCTGCAATAACACTAGTCCTTTGAATTCAAAGATTCCAATTTTCACCAACATGCTGGCTTTTACTTGAATCATAAACATTTGAATGAATGTCTTTAGGTGGTAGATTTAAAACATTAAAATGAATAGAGGACCAGGAGACCACTGATGAGATTCCTTTCCTTATTTTTGAATTTAAAAATACTTTCCATATTTTTTCAAAATATCATATAATTGAGAATCATTCTTATCAGAGCAACATAACTAGGACTTAATTTACTCATAACAAATTAGACTAGAAATCATCTCCCTCTCTTCCTCTCTCCTGCCCATCCTCCCTCCCTTGCTCTCTCCTCACCCTTTCTTCCTCCTTTTCTCCTTCTCCTTTTTTCCTTTCCTCCCTCCCTCCCTCTCTCCCTTCCTTCATTCCTTCCTTTTCTTCATCTCTCCCTACTTCCAATCTTTCCTTCCTTCCTACTTTGCTTTCTCCCTTCCTCTCCTCCTCCCTCTCTTCTGTTCTTTCTTCTTTTGTAGCCTTTCCTTATTTAGCAAAGCACAAGTCAACTTATATTGCCATTATAGTCTTTAATTTCAATTACTATTTATATTTGAGCTCTAAATAAGAGAGATACTATCATTGCTCCTATAACTACAAGTTATTCCTTTGTCCTTTCTTCAAAATTATTGAAAGTTTATGAACAATTTTCTTACAATGATATTCATAATGGTAACTTATTAGCTGTAATGATTCTTATGTCTTGTTATCGTTTGTTACAAAATTCAGAGTTGCAAAGAAAGTATCTTTCTAAGTCTATAAAGGAAACAATTTCCTTATATGGTAAATATTGTATTATTCTGCTATTATATATGCATGCATGTGTAAATATGTGTGTATATATGTTTATGTACACATTTCCCCCTAACAAGAAAATAAAACAACCTCCAAAATCTCCAATAGTGGCCACAGAACTGAGAAAATAGAATAGCCTGAACACAAAGAGCAACCAGAAAAGGGTAAGGGTATTATTGTTATTTAGTTATTTTTAGTCATGTCCAATTATTTAGGACTCCCTTTTAGAGTTTTCATCACAAAGATATTAGGATATTTGTCATTTCATTCTCCAGCTAATGCTGAACTGAAGAAATCAAACTGAAATCAATAAGGTTAAGTGACTTGCTTAGGGTAACACAGCAGGTGTTTAAAGTCAAATTTGAATTGATTTCACACCCAGAACTCTATCCACTGTATCACCTAGCTGTACAATAATATTGTATTACATACAATAGAAACTTCATATTTCTAGTTAATATTGTCTAGTTAAAGCACAAGTAGTATGGCCTTTCTTCTTCTACCTCTATATATTCCATTGGATGTATTCTATTTCAGGTAGCAAAGAATGAATATTTATATATGTAAATAAAAATACCCTGTTTAGAAATACTGAACAAGTGAAATATAGTTGACTAGATTACTATTTCTAATAACATCTGTAATTACTGAACATCTTATACAGGAATAGTTTTGTACCCTTTGGCACATTAATTACTCTAATCTTGAAAGGAGAATATTCTAAAAGCACAGATTTGCTCACATTTCACATATAGTGTTCTAAATATTTAAGGTACAGAAAGGGGAACTTACCCGGGCCTTTTGTTCCATCTCTAGCATTAGTCTTTCATGTTGTTCTGCTATTGCCAAGGTTGCAGAGTGTACCTTTTGATAGATCATTTCCCCTTCTCTTGTTTGAAAAGTGAATAGTCCTTCTCCTGTATCACACATCCTGTGAAAATGAATCAAGGGGAAGACATGAACAGAATATTTTTGTTAAAATACTAAGTTTCTTTGAAACTTTTAGAGATTTTAATTAATTCCTTGAAATAAGATATGGAAAAATCACACCAAAACAAAATCAAAACAGTCAACCACCAATGCCACGATCAGCAAATAAGTATTAACAAAAAATCAAGTATTCTAAAAGAGAACAAAATTAAAGGAATGAGATGCTTAATGAGCATTAATTGTAATCAAGGACATATTCTTAAGAATATTTATATTGACAAAAGACATTACAGTATACTCACCCACACCCACAATCACAACCCGACCCACACCCCCACATACTTCCATTCACAAACATACTCACACACATACAACTCTCCCCATCCCATCAATACACACACACACACATATATATATAATGAACTGAGTAATAAATGTCATTACTTATTTTCTTTAAATATGTCCAATATTCAAAGAAAGCCTAACTCTGAGATAGTAATGTCTCAATTGAAATATTTTATTCATATAATAAATGTATGACATCTGGGGAAAAAACAAATAAAAAAAGAAACTGATGTAGCTTTTAATTAATAATTATACACTTCAAAGATCTATGATTTCATTAGTATTGTTAAACTAAGTGATTCAGTAGATAAAATATTGAACTTAAAGTCAGGAATGTTGAGTTCAAATCCTGTCTCAGCCATCTACTACATACAAAGTTGTATAACTTTGGCAAGTCATTAAGGTCTTAAAAAAGAAAATAACTTTGAAAATTAGAATTAAGATGTAATGGGGATAAATTGGAACCATTCTCAATAACATCAGGAGTGAAGCAAGGTTGCCCACTATTGCCATTAGTATTTAATATTGTATTAGGAATGCTAATTTTAGTGGTAAGAGAAGAAAAAGAGATTAAGGGAATTAGAGTAGGTAATGAGGAAACCAAATTATCACTCTTTGCAAATGATATGATGGTATATTTAGAGAACTACAGAGATTCTACTAAAAAGCTATTAGAAATAATCCACAAATTTAGCAAAGTTGCAGGATACAAAATAAATTCACATAAATCATCAGAATTTTTATACATCACTAACAAAATCCAACATCAAAAGATACAAAGAGAAATTCCATTTAAAATAACTGTCGATAGTATAAAATATTTGGAACTCTATCTGCCAAGGGAAAGTCAGGAACTATATGAGCAAAACTATAAAACACTTTCCACACAAATAAAGTCAGATCTAAAGAATTGGAAAAATATCAAGTACTCTTGAATCGGTCAAGCGAATATAATAAAGATGACAATACTACCTAAACTAATTTATTGATTTAGTGCTATACCAATTAAATTCTCAAGAAACTATTTTACTGACCTAGAAAAAAATAACAGAATTCATCTGGAAGAACAAAAAATCAAGAATTTCAACAGAACCAATGGAAAAAAAAATCAAAAGAAGGTGGCCTAACTGTACCAGATTTAAAACTATATTATAAAGCAGTGGTCATCAAAACAATCTGGTATTGGCTAAGAAATTGACTTGTTTATCAGGGGAATAAGTTAAGTTCACAGGAAAAAACAGTCAATAATTATAGCAATTTAGTGTTTGATAAGCCCAAACACCCCAGGTTTTGGGAATGAATTCACTATTTGACAAAAAACTGCTGGGAAAATTGGAAACTAGTATGGCAGAAACTAGGCATTGACCCACACTTAACACTGTACACAAAGATAAGGTCAAAATGGGCTCATGATCTAGACATAAAGGTTTCATTTCCAAAAGAGAGAGAGAGAGAGAGAGAGAGAGAGAGAGAAAATTGACTCAGATTTAGAAGAAATCAAGTCATTCTCCAATTGATAAATGGTCAAAGGATAAGGACAGACAATTTTCAGATGAAGAAATTGAAACTATTTCTCGTCATACGAAAAAGTGTTCCAAATCACTATTGATCAGAGAAATGCAAATTAAGACAACTCTGAGATATCACTACACATCTGTCAGATTGGCTAGGATGACAGGAAAAGATAATGATGGATGTTAGAGGTGATGTGGGAAAACTGGGACACTGATAAATTGTTGGTGGAATTGTGAACAGATCCAGCCATTCTGAAGAGCAATTTGGAACTATGCTCAAAAAGTTATCAAACTGTGCATATCCTTTGATACAGCAGGGTTACTACTGAGCTTATATCCCAAAGAGATCTTAAAGGAGGGAAAGGGACCCACATTTGCAAAAATGTTCATTGCAGCCCTTTTTGTAGTGTTAGAAACTGGAAACTGAATGGGTGCCCATCAATTGGAGAATGGCTGAATAAATTGTGATATATGAATGTTATAGAATATTATTGTTTTGTAAGAAATGACCAACAGGAGGATTTCAGAGAAGCCTGGAGAGATTTACATGAATTGATGCTAAGTGAAATGAGCAGAACCAGATCACTGTACACAACAACAAGACTATACAATTCTGATAGATATGGCTCCCTTCAGCAATGAGATAATTCCAACCAATTCCAATTGTCCAGTAATGAAGAGATTCATCTACACCCAGAGAGAGAACTCTGGGAAATGAGTGTGGACCACAACATAGCATTTTCACTCTTTCTGTTATTGTTTGCTTGCATTTTTGTTTTCCTTCTCAGGTTTTCTTCTTTCTTTCCAGATCTGATTTTACTTGTGCTGCAAGATAACTGTATAAATATGTATACATATATTGGATTTAACATATATTTTAATATATTTAACATGTATTAGACTACTTGCCATCTAGGAGAAAGGGGTGGGAGGAAGGAGGGGAAAATTTGGAACAGAAGGTTTTGCAAGAGTCAATGTTGAAAAATTAACCATGCATATGTTTTATAAATAAAAAAAATAAAGAAAAGTAGAATTAAGCAAGGGGAAACCAGTAAAATTATTCTCAATTTCAAATATTCTAGATTTTGTCTGAAATAAATCTGAACTCAATAGAAAATTTAACATGTAAGAGAAACTATGAAAGACTAATTTCAAGGAATTCTAAAGACAAATTGTTTGTATTTTATATATGGAAATGTAACCCATATGTCAAAGACTGATATTAAAAAAAAGATTGGGATAGAGTTAAATGTGATGTGACTCTTAAAAGCAAAATCATGTAGGAAAAGATAAAAATAGCAATTATATTGTATGAATTAAGTACAAAAGTAAAAAATGACACAGGAATCAGAAGAAGGCAAGGTAGTAGTTCTGAACTCCTACTCACATTGGGAATGGGTTACAGAGGGAACATATACATACATACATACATACATACATACATATCCAGAAGGTGTAACACTCTCTAAAATCTACAAAGAAATAAGAGAGGGAAAAGGATAGGATGTGTAGAGGGCTGAAACTCTGAATCAGAAAAGAGAGCATTTAAGGTTACCTATTCAATGTTTACTCTATTAGCGTATATTTGGATGATGGCTCTCCTCACCATTGGTGCTTGGTGAATGTTTGATAGTAAGATAATCTTAAGTAAGGATTGGAGGGTAGAGGAAGAGAAGTGAGTCACTTGGTGACAGGACAAGGAGGAGAG
Organism: Antechinus flavipes; assembly: GCF_016432865.1. Taxonomy (NCBI): domain Eukaryota; kingdom Metazoa; phylum Chordata; class Mammalia; order Dasyuromorphia; family Dasyuridae; genus Antechinus; species Antechinus flavipes. The sequence continues at coordinate 523,518,283 of NC_067398.1, read as the reverse complement.
GCTAGACTCTGGACTCCAGAATCCAGGATATATCTTTGGCAATCTATGTGGCAGCTTGCCTGCCTCCTTCACTTCTCCCCCTAAAGACTCTGATTTATCTGACTCTGGCTGACCCTGAGGCCCTCCAGGGAGCTAGCCTGTACTTTACAAAGATGGGTTATGGAAGATTATGCAAATTAATGGGAGTGGAATAAAGTTTGTAGATAAATGGGGATGGAATAAAAAGGTTGGGGAAGATTGAGCAGGAAGAATATAAGGAAAGGATTCAAGGACAGAGATATTAAGTAATATCAATGGAAGTTTATAGTAGAAGAGATATACACAAACACAGTAACAATGATTAAAAGTAGAATTTATTAGAAAAAAGTAGGGGTAACAATAATTGTTCTCTGAAAGAGTCAGACAAAAAAGATTCAATCAAGAAAGAATTTTACATTACAAGTCAGCTATATTAATATTGTTTTAAATGTATGCTATGCATATATATATGTATGTCTACATATACATATATGTGAATGTGTATAATGTATGTCTGTATGTGTATTTATGTGTACACACACACACACACACACACACACACAAATAGATCCATTTTTAACTGTAGTTTGTTTGGAGTTGTGAGAGGAGAGGAAAGGGGGAAAAAAGAATAAACTAAAAACTGCACATCAGAAAACAAAAGAAAACCTACAAGAAACAAAGAAAAGATGGACAGGTAACAATACAATGTATTCTATTATTATATAAGCTTCCCTGAAATGGAAATTTATTTTACATATTTTGAATTCTCCCTTATGTTCTGCTGGGCACAAGACAATGTTTTTTCTTCCTTCCTTTTTTTTTTTTTGTCTTTATTTTTCTTTCTTTTATTGTAGTAAGTTTACTTATTTTTTAATTTGAATTGTTTTATAAATCATTATAGGAGAGAAAAATCAGAGAAAAGGGGGAAAACCATGGGAGAGAGAGAAAAAAGGAAGTGACTATAGCATGTGTTGATTTACATTTTGTCTCCTTAGTTCTTTTTCTGGATGTAGATGGCATTTTTAGTCCAAAAATCTATTGGGATTGCTTTGGATCACTGAATTATTGAGAAAAACCAAGCCTTTTATAGTTGATCATCACATATTTTTGCTGTTATTGTGTACATGTATACAATGTATTTCTGGTTCTGCTTGTTTTGCTCAGCATCAGTTGATGTCAATCTTTCCAGGCCTTTCTATAGTCAGCTTTTTATAGAACAATAATATTCCAGTATCTTCATGTACCATAACTTGTCCAGCCATTCCCCAATTGATGCACATTCACTTTTTTTTCCCAATTCTTTGCTAGTACAAAAAGAACTGCTACAGACATTTTTGCACTTGTGGGTACTTTTCCCTCCTTTATAATTTCCTTGGGATTCAGACCCAGTTATGACACTGCTGAATTTGGGCAGAGTTCTAGATTGCTCTTCGGAGTGATTACATCATTTCACAATTCCAACAATGCATTAGTCCCTGTTTTCCCACAACCCCTTGAAAATTTATCATCTTTTCTTGTCATCTTAGACAATCTGAGAGGCATGAAGTGGCATCTTAGAATTGTCTTAATTTGCATTTCTTTAATCAATAATAACTTAGAGCATTTTTCATACAATTATAAATGGCTTTAATTTCATCATCTGAAAATTCTCTGTTCATATCCTTTGATCATTCATCAATATGGGAATGAATTGCATTCTTATAAATTTGACACAATTCTTTATATACTTTAGAAAAGTGACCTTTATCAGAAATATTGGCTATAAAGATTTTCCCCCAGCTTTGTACTTCCCCTTTAATCCTATTTCTGTGGTTTTGTTTGTGAAAAACCTTTTTATTTAATATAATCAGAGTTGTCCATTTTGGTTTTCATAATGTTCTCTACTTCCTCCCTTCTCCAATGATCTAATAGCTAAATTATCACTTGTTCTCCTAATTTGTTGGTTATCCAAAGCATATATCCATTTTGACCTTATTTTAGAATAGGAAATGAGATGTAAGTCTATGCCGAGTTTCTAGTATATTATTTTCCAGTTTGCCAAATAATTTTTGTCAAATAGTGAACTCTTATTCCAGAACTTGAAGTTTGGGTGTTTATCAAATATTACATTGCTATAGGCCTTGATTGTTATGTCATGTGTATCTAAGTATTTCATTGATCCACCACTCTTATTTATTAGCTAGTACCAAATGGTTTTGATGACAGCTGCTTTAAAATATAGTTTTAGATTTGATATTGGTAAGCCACCATTCTTTGTATTTTTTTTTTCATTAATTCCCTTGATATTCTTGACCTTTTGTTTTTCCAGATGAATTTTGTTATTTTTTCTAGTTCTCTATTTTGTCCAGTTCTCAATTATGGTAATAGTTTTCCTGATAGTGAACCAACCCTGCATTTCTGGTATAAATTGTCTTTATTTTTCTATATTGTTTTTTCCTTACTTTGCATCTAAGTTTTAAATAAATAAATAATTTAAAAAAAATGTTTTGTAAGAACAAAGAATGAGGATAATATAAATAATAACTTTCTCCTTTGGAACAGGTAATAATGAATAGATAGAAAATTATAGGTAAGAATTTTGAGCAATGGGAAAACACCCAGAATATAACTTAGAAGGTATTCAACATTAAAAACATGACTATAAGTTCTACAAAAACATTTTTCAATTATTCTTTTATCTCCCCCATAATATAGAGCAGTTCTCTGCACATAATAGCTACTTAATAAATGAAATGTTCACTGAATAAAAGTCAATAATGTAAAGATTGCTACCCTTCAGGAAAAGACCACAATACATAGACTTATTTCCAAGAAAAAAAAAACAAAAACATAACTTAAAATCATCAAAATGATTAACTGGGTTGATTTTTTTTTAAGTTTTCTGATGAGACTGTATAAAAGATTTGCAGAAAAGTTCCTTTTGGCTCAATTTTTTCTGCATGCAGCTGAAAAGATGCTGCTTGTTTCCCTACGAATCTCAAAGGAATTTCCAGAAGAAATGAAATGTCTCAAGAGGTTTTAGACATTATAGAATCAGCAATTGGGATCCCGTAGGGCACCATATAGCCTGCACTTAGCTTTTGTGGAAAGAGATCTTAATAAAATTCAAACAGCGTGAAATGGAAAGTCTAGGGAAAAATGAAGAGTTTTTTCAAAGTAAAATAAAACAAGATTTTTCTTGTTGCTGTTGATTCAGAAGGGGACAAGAAGATAACCACTACAATGACAAAATAAGAGGTGGCAATAATTGAATTTGGGTTTTGAGTTTTGTTCATTGTTTTATCAAGGCAAAAAAAAACAACCCTCCACCCACTTGATTATCTGTTATTTAGGAAATATAATCAAGGCAAAAAATTCTTATTTTATACTCAATAATGAAAAAGCAATTATCTATGGACAGATCATACCCTTTTAAATGAATCTTTCAAGTAGAAAAGTCTTCCTAAAATGTCTTTTTTAATTACAAAAAAAAAACCAGTTAAGTTTTACTTTTCTACAAGAAAAGAAAAGCTTGGATTTTTTCTTTTAATTGTATTCTTTGCTCCCTGTCTTCAAGAAAGGATATATTCATGGGAGAATGGAAAAAAGGAAATTAATAAAAAAGTTGAACAGAAAAACAACAGAAAAACAATTGTGTTTGTAGTTAAAAATGTTTTTTTTTTTTTTTTTTTTGATTTTTTTTTTTTATTTAATAATTACATTATATTGACACTCATTTCTGTTCCGATTTTTTTCCCCTCCCTCCCTCCACCCCCTCCCCTAGATGGCAGGCAGTCCTTTATATGTTGGATATGTTGCAGTATATCCTAGATACAATATATGTTTGCAGAACCGAACAGTTCTCTTGTTGCGTAGGAGAATTGGATTCAGAAGGTATAAATAATCGGGAAGAAAAACAAAAATGCAGATAGTTCACATTCGTTTCCAGTGTTCTTTCTTTGGGTGTAGCTGCTTTTGTCCGTCATTTATCAATTGAAACTCAGGTCTCTTTGTCAAAGAAATCCACTTCCATCAAAATATGTCCTCATACAATATCGTTGTCGAAGTGTATAATGATCTCCTGGTTCTGCTCATTTCACTTAGCATCAGTTCATGAAGGTCTCTCCAAGCCTCTCTGTATTCATCCTGCTGGTCATTTCTTACAGAACAATAATATTCCATAACATTCATATACCACAATTTACCCAGCCATTCTCCAATTGATGGGCATCCATTCATTTTCCAGTTTCTAGCCACTACAAACAGGGCTGCTACAAACATTTTGGCACATACAGGTCCCTTTCCCTTCTTTAGTATTTCTTTGGGATATAAGCCCAATAGAAACACTGCTGGATCAAAGGATATGCACATTTTGATAATTTTTTGGGCATAATTCCAGATTGCTCTCCAGAATGGTTGGATTCGTTCACAACTCCACCAACAATGCATTAGTGTCCCAGTTTTCCCGCATCCCAAAATGTTTTTTTTCTTTAACAGATAACATCAGATGCAAAAGCAAGATTCATATAATTATTTGGGAAATGAGGAGAAATAAAAATTTGAGAAAAAAATGAAACATTCTTCTCTGCAATATAATAATATAACCACTTCCTACTTTATATAGCCACATGAACTTTTAAAAATATTTGCATCCAGCTAATAAGGCTAAAGATAACATGTGGGAAAACTTTATTATTACAAGTTTATAATGCTCCAGGCAAAGATTACTGCATCATACTTTCAGTTATTGAGAAGGAAAGATTGGAAATAACTTATAGTTGTTTTCTTTGGTCACATCAATGATGAGGACAATTGCATATGGAAAGGATGGTGACAGGGGACAAAAAACTAATAACCAATTGAAAGGTGTTAGTGGCAGATCACAATTTATAACTTCTCAGTGAGTAGGGAGATGATAATTGGATGTTTCTTTCTATATCTTACTAATATTTAATCAGAGAATTTGAGAGTTGGAAGGATTTAAACTAGTCTAATTTATGTCTGAAATAGGAAAGCTTTCCATAATATTCCTGGCAAGTTTATCATTGACCTTCTATTGTTTAGCTTTCCAGAGTTATAGAACTCAGTGCTTCTTGAGGAAGCTATTTGAGTTTTATACAACTCAGTTTGTTAATAAATTCTTCATTTTATTAAACTCATATTTTTTGACCCATAGCTTTTGTGCACACATTGATACTAGTTGGTGTGCCAAAGCCAACACTTTTAATCCCTCTCCAATATAATAACTTTAGATATATCTGAAGATTTCTATTACAGACCTCTTCTCTAAATTAAATGTTTTCTTTGAAGATTACTACTATAATCCTCTTTCCTAGGCTAGTTAACTTCCAATGATTCTTTTGTGGCATGGTTTCCAGACTCTTCAGTATTTTGTTGACAATATTCTTGAAGTACTTCAGTTTTTCCATACCTCTCCTTAAATACGGCTCCCAGAACTGAACTTAACACTACAGATAGGACCTGACCAGGAAAAAGTACAGAAGGACTATTATCTGATTCATTTAGAATACTTTGCTTCTATTGGTACAAACTAAGAAATGAAAACCCAATGTAGGATAAAGCTCTACTCTGAACATAGCTTGGAAAATATTACTTTATTAAGGGTACACTGATAAACATCAAAGGAAATGCCTTGGCAACTATGGTATCATAGATACTTAGATACTATCATGATTAGCTGAGGCCTTAATTTCTGGAAAAAAAAAAAAAACAGACTCCTTTTCCTCAAGTCATCAGTCAAGGGAGTTATTATCAGGAAATCAATTTTAAGTACATCATCTAGCCCAAAGAATAAAGAATTAAAAAAAATTATTGTCCAGGCTATGATATGAATATATTAACCACACATTGAGGTCTATTTACATATACATATACAAACATTATATAAACATATAGTACACTTTGTTTTGCTTGGCATTGTCAAAAGATAATAGGGAAGGTTAAATGGATAAAATGGATAAAAATGGGCAGTGAATTGGACTACATTTGGGAAATTATGAAGGACTTTGGTGATTCCAAATTATTATCTGAAAAAAAGCTTATGAATAAGCAAAATAATCTCTGAAAACATCATTCTACTACCATATGGCTTCTAATAATGAAAAACTAGAATCTTCAAAGAGTCACAATTATTGACAATCCAAAAAGTAAAAGAGAAACACATGACATGTACAAGTAGTCTGCAACTTTTCTAATGACAATTTATGGGACAGGAATAACATAAAAGGTATCATCTAGAACATTCATAATAGGAAAAGTAAGTAAGGTGGTTACAAATCAGGAAGAAAAGATAACTGAATACTGTATGTTTAAAGACTATGAAGAATGTCTTCAATATATTAATTTATGTAGCTCTTCTATGGAGGAGTTATAGCAGATTAGGTACAATAACTAGAGAAAATCAGATAGTGTAGGTTTGGAATATGTACAAGTTGATGTATTGCTAGCATTTAACCATCAAAGTATAATAGCAAAATATATACAAAACTTTGTCACTTCCACATGCTTATTCAAATTATTATTTTTTTGTAGTGTGGAATTATGAAGATGAAATTCTTATTGATATGAAAATCATAAAGCATAGGGAGTCTTGATAGAGTTATTAGATATAGATAGCATAACCTAAAATATACTTTTATAATCTTCATCCGTGGTTAAAAAATAAATATATGTACATGTGTACATATGTATAGGTGAAATCATCCTAAAGATGGATGCAATGATCTTAGGTAATTTCTTTCATCACTAATTTCATACGGAGTATATTCCTATTTTTTAAAGAACTAGATAGATAACCCTCAGATATACCAATTTAAATGTCAAATAGGAGAATAAAGCAAAGGATCTAGCCTAAAGACACAATGGCACTTTTGTAGAATATTAAAAATTTAATGTTTAATTATAGAAAATAATGAAATTCTTAACAGCACAGCTTTTCTTCATAACAGTTAAAAGCAATGAACACAATCTGTCCTATTTATGGTTTAATCTTTATTGTCACTTAGCAATAATGGCATCTTAATTTTTAGTACCTTTGAAAGGAAAGAAGTCCTAATGCTAGGAGCTTTTCTTTGGCAAATAGAGAATATCCTTAAATCAATTAACTCCATTGTTGAAATATATCTTTATGATAATAGTTCACTTTAATAAAACACTTTCTAGTTTATAAAGCACTTTGCATGATTTATATAAGTTAATCCTCACAACAATGTTGTGAGGAAAGTAGAACAAAAATATTACTTGGATCTATATTAAGGATTTTGGAAGTCATCTAGTGCAAAAGATTCTAAATTTATAGAACTTGGCTACAATAGGCCTAATCAATGCTTATTTGATTTCTATTTGAAAACCTAACTTTGAATTCACTTGTTCTCTAATGCAATCCATTCCATTTCCTCCATTTATGAGGAAAATTTTACCTATGTTCTGAAATCTGTGTCAGAACACCTGGGTTCAAATGTTAGCTATTCTGTAAGTTGTTTGTGTAGGATTGTTTATGAGCACTTCTAAAAGGGAGATATCTTCACCAAGAGCAGGAATAGGTTTAGTAAAAAGGAATCATCAAAAAATGTTAAATTTTTTTTGACAGCCATAATAAGCTAATAGATCAGAGAAATACTAAGGACTTCTCTAGGAATACATTGATAAATGCTTAGGTAGCACTCCAATAAAAAGGACACGATATAGTTTTCATTTTCATCTGAATTATTAATATTTTTCTCCAACACTTTCTTGTATGGGCAATCAACAGAACAACAAATCAATCTGATTTGTAGCATTTTGGGGCTTCCTAAGAATAAATGCTCACACTAAAAATTTTCCATTTGGCTTTAATTAACTAGTTTGAGCTGGCTCCAGCATACTCTGCTGCCTTTTATATATATACACACACATATATATATAATATTCTTGTTGGAGAAAAA